>NC_081841.1:115482032-115822865 GCF_963259705.1 Myotis daubentonii
TCCTGGATCACCGGCTCCTAATCGCTCACCTTCCTGCCTGCCTGGTCATCCCTAACTGCCAGCCCCCACTGGCCTAATTGCCCCTCACTGCCTCTGCATGCTAGCCTAATTGTCCCTAACTGCCCCCCCTACCAGCCTGGTCGCCCCACTCAGCCTGCTTGTTCAGTTGTTTTGATCATCCCTCACTAATCCCCCTGTTGGCCTGGTCATAGGCAGCCATTTTGTGAGGGTATGAGGGTTAATTTGCATATTACCTCTTTATTATATAGGATTGATTTAAATGATAGCTTTGCTGGATATAGTAGTCTTAGATGTGAGCCCTTGCTTTTCATTACTTTGAGTACATCATACCACTCCCTTCTGTCCTGAAGTGTTTCCATTGAGAATTCATCTGACATTCTAATGGGAACTTCTTTGTAGGCAATTTTCTGTCACTCTCTTGCTACCTTTAATATTATTTCTTTGTTTTAACATTTGCCATTTTGATTATTATGTGTCTAGGTGTGGGTCTTTTTGGGGTTGTCTTTATTGGAACTTTCTGTGCCTCCTGAACTTGTATGACATTTTCCTTCACTTGGTTAGGGAAATTTTCTGTCATTATTTCTTTAAACAGGTTACTCTCTTCCCCTTCTGGCATTCCTATAATGTGGATGTTATGTTTCATGTTTTCCCTGAGCTCCTTTATGCTATCTTCCTGCTTTTAATTCTTTTTTTTCTATTTGCTGCTCTAATTGGGTATTTATTTTTATTTAGTCTTCCAAATTTCTGACTTGGTCTTCTGCTTCTTCCAGTATACATTTAATTTTTTCCAGGGTGTTATTGGTATCAGGTATATCATTTTTCATTTCTTTCTGGTTCTTGTTCATGGCCTCTATTTCCTTTTAACTGTTGTAATTTCTTTAAACATCTTTATAACTATTGCTTTGAACCCTGTCTCATAGGTTGCTTGCCCCATTTCATTTCATTCTTTTTCTGTAGATTCCTTCTTTTCCCTCATTTGGGGGTTGTTTTTTGTCTCCCTATTGTATCTGTCTCTCTGTATTTGCTTCTATGTATTAGGTAGAACTGTTTTGCCTCCCAGTCTTTGTGGGATGGCCATATGTAGAAAGAATCTTGAGGGGTCCAGTGGTGCAGTCTCTTTGTTCACCTGAGCTGGATGCTCTAGGAATGCCCCTTGTGTGCCTTATTTGGTATCTCCTGTTGTAATTTGGACTTTATTGTTCATGTCCAATTTGTGAGAGGGATCTCCCCTCTGACTTGTTGCCAATGAGGTTCAACCCCAATTGTGTGCAAGTTGTTATACAGGCACTGACAGAATAGAACAAGACACAACAGGACCAAACCAAAAATAACACCACAATAATCAAGCTACTCAATGCAACAATAGTAGGAAAGACTAAGAAGGAAAGGGAAGAGAAAGCAAGCAAAGAAAAAAATAATACTATACTAAAAGGCATGCAACCAAATTCTTAGAGGAGATATAAAGAAAAAGGGAGAAAGAAGAAGATAAAAAAAATGGCTATATGGAAGCAAGGAGGAAGCTAAAAGAAATAGTATAGGAGGAAAAAAGAAAAGGAAACAGAAAATAAGTGAAATAGTAATGAATTTAAAATGTATTGATAATGGACTTTAAGATATAGAGATAAAAAATAAAGCTAAAAGAAAGGAGAAAAGATAAAATCAAAAGAAAAATTAGTAATAACAATAAGAATAGACAAAGTAGAATACAATCAAAGGGAACAAAGGAATTAGAGATATGCAAGAAAAAGGAAGAAAGGAAAAAAGGGCTGGGAGGAAACCAACCAACCTGCGCCCCCCCCCAAAAAAATCCAATCACACATATCATAGCCCAATAAACAAAACCACTCACACTCTTACACTAAAAAACCTTTGGGTCCACTATTTGTGGAGCTCACTGGATTTTGCTCTGATGTTGTTGTAGCTGGCCCCTTGGTGTACCTATCCTGGGCCCCCTGGAAGCTTCTCGGGTGCAGGTCAATGTGAGTCACTGTTCTTTCTGGCCCTGGGAAACCTGATTGAGGTCCAAGAGGTTGAAGCCTCTGGTAATCCCATGAGCAGGGACTCCTTAGGCCAAAGACTAGATCCGCCTTGAGTCTCTCACCTTGATTATCCCTGTTCTGAGCTGGAACTCCCTTCCCCCATGGAGCTGGGCTCTGTGAGGGTATCCTGTTCTTGGCCAGGATGGTTTGAGAAGACTCATGTTGAGGGAGGTGCCGGTAGCCTTTAAGGGAGGGGGGGGGCGGGCCCTTCCTCTTCTTTTAATGCAAGTATGTCAAACTCAAATGCTAACTCGGGCCAAATAAACAAGGTTTATGTTTATGTGCGCTGCAAAAAAACAAAAGCTTCAATTTTCATAGAAATGTAGGTTTATTTTGATAGAGACATGCTGAATACAAAGGGCTGAAATAAATGAGTAATTGTTATAAAATAATAGAACATTTTAAGAAAAATTAATATTTTTCTTGAACATTAACTTACCAGACATTGAATAACTGCACAAGTTAATAAACGTAACTCAAATAAACCTATTTTTCTTGTTTTCCAAAAGTGAAATATTTCCTGTTGTGCACACCAACCAAGTCAGTACAAGACTAATGATGTGGCAATTGGCTGCTAAAATATTCGCTGCTAGTATTAGGGGAGAGAAATGGTGTGCCTGCACATAAGGCACTTAAGGGAAGTGAATGCAATACAATTATAGTAATCAGTCATTAGCGAACATTGTAGCTCATTATTAATAACTAGGGGCCCGGTGCACGAAATTCGTGCACTGGGTGTGGGGCGGGGAGGGGGAGTGTCCCTCAGCCCAGCCTGCCCCCTCTCACATACTGGGAACTCTCAGGCGTTGACCCCCATCACCCTCCAATCACAGGATCGGGCCCTTGCCCAGACCTGACGCCTCTGACAGAGGCGTCAGGCCTGGGCAGGGGACCCTCATTTCCCCCCATCACTGGTTCTGCCCCCAGCCCAGGCCTGATGCCTCTGGCCTAGGCATCTGGCCCGGGCAGTGGGGACCTGCAGTGGCAGCGGGGGGCGCCGCGATCACACGGGCTCCACCCCTGTCCCAGCAGGATGCCTCTGGCTGAGGCGTTCAGCCCGGGCAGCAGGGACCCACAGCTGCAGCAGCCCCGCGATCGTGGGCTCCGCTTTAGGCCCAGGCAAGGGGCCCCTAGCTCCTGGGACTGCCAGCTTTGACCGTGCCCAGCTCCCATCGCTGGCTCCACCCCTACTTCCTGCTATCACTGGCCAGGGTGGAAAAGGCGCCTGATTCTCCGATCATGGCTGGGGGGCAGGGCAAAGGCGGCCCCAGGGCCGCCTTTGCCCTGCCCCCCAGCTCTTAGCTCCCCGCTGTGTTCCCGATCACTGTCAGTGGCAGGGGGCTTCTTCCTGGTTTCCCTTTCGCCTCCCTGCATTATGCCTACGTATGCAAATTAACCGCCATCTTGTTGGCAGTTAACTGCCAATCTTAGTTGGCAGTTAACTGCCAATCTTAGTTGGCAGTTAATTTGCATATAGCCCTGATTAGCCAATGAAAAGGGTATCGTCGTATGCCAATTACCATTTTTCTCTTTTATTAGTGTAGATTATGTATAACAGGATATTGTAAAATTTAAGTTGGGAAATTTTTATTAAAATGTTTCTTACAAACCATTATATTGGCTGGGCTGCAAAAATATTTGTTGTGGTCCGCATGTCGTCTGCGGGCCACGAGTTTGACATGCTTGTTCTAGTGCCTCAGCTCTTTCAGGTTTGCTGGCACCTCCTCTCTGTCACATACAGGGGCACATATTTCCTGCCACGGGATGTTCCTCGGTGCCTCAGGTCACTGCAGGTTGGGTCAGAAGCAATTTTTTGCCAGTGGGAAAGCGGGTACCTCCCCTGCACTCCAGGTGGGCAGGGATGACCTCCTTCCTAGACCTACTCTCTAGCCCCCTTTCTCTTCACCATCATGACTTCTTCCAAGAAATAGAGCCCCCCCCCCCTCCGATTCAATCTTAAATGTATCCTTCAGACCCCTCCAGTGTATGCTGGCCCTGAGATCCACTGTATGACCCTTCTCACTGGTCAGAGGAGATTCCCAGGCTGCAGGATGACAGGGTGCTAGCACTGTTCTATCCAGGGACTTCAACCCCAGGCTTCCACTGCTGCACCCACTCCCAAGTCTCCACAGCCAGTGCTCTCAGGCCCCTTTTCTCAGTCCCAGGTCCTCCTGTCTCACCTATAGATCTGCAGCCTCTTCAGTCTCCTTATGTCCTCAGTTCAATAGGTCCATGTCAGGGGAGGCTACATCAAAGTCCTGGCTTTCAGTTTAGTTCCTGCCCCCAATTCCTGGTGGTGTAGCTGAGCAGCTGAGCTCTAGTGTGGCAATGGCAGCATAGTAGTGGTGGCAGTGGGTAAATATAAGGCAGGGCAAGAGCCCTTCCATGTCATTCTTGGTCACCCAGAGGTGGCACAATGTCCAGGCTGGTTCCTATCAGGCACATGGTGCAGGTTGGATACATGCCAGGCATGCAGAGGTTTCTAGTTTGTTGCAGGCATATTGTTTTGGGTTGTGACCTCTGTGGGTGCACATAAGTTCAGGCCCAGGCCACCTAGCAACAGCTGCTCCCCACAGCCTCTTCCCAAGGAGGACCTTGTCAAGCCTTCAAGGTGGCCCACTCTCTAAGCTGGAGCTATTCCCTGGGAGGGGCTGTGGAGGTGGCGATAGTGTGGAGTCCCACAGCTCTCAGCTGCAGGCATGTGGGGTCTCACTTCTCTTTACTTAGGTGTTGGCAGGGCTTTATCTATGGCAGGTGAAAACAGGGCCTTGCTGTTGCTGCCACTATTAACATAGGTTCGCAAACCAGGCATTGTTTGCAGCAGATGTGTGTGGAGTCTGGGTTGTGTCCTTGGTGGACACAAGTATATGAGGTCCGGTGGGGGGGGGGCGTTGCCCATGGTTTCTGGCTCAAGCTGTGGCTAGTGTGGGTGGTAGCGAGGCTGGGCACCTAGCTGCTGCTGCTCCTCACCTCCTCCTCCCAAGGACCTTGAAAACTCTTCAAAATGGCATGGTCTCTGAACCAGAGCCACATCTGGGAAGTGCCTATGGGTGTAGCAGGACCTCTTTGGCTAGGAGAGCCAAAACCGCCTGTCCCCAAGACTCCCCATGATTGGACTGCCCCTCCCCCATGACACACACAACCACACACCTGTGTATGTCCACACACTCTCACTCTTTCACTCACTCAAACTCTCTCCCTCACTCCAATTCTTCCATACTTATAGGGATTTATGTTCCTCTTCATTCTTTTGATTGGAGCATTTAATCCATTTTCATTTAAAGTTATTATTGATAGGTACTTATTTATTGCCATTTTAATTCTCTATGCCTGTGTTTCTCTCTCTCTCTCTCTCTCTCTCTCTCTCTCTCTCTCTCTCTATTACAGCAATTCCTTTAACATTTCTTGCAATGCTGGTTTGGTGGTAATCAACTCCTTTAGCCTTTTATTTTTGTCTGAGAAACTCTTTATTTTTCCAACTATTTTGAATGATAGCCTTGCTTGATAGAGTAGTCTTGGATTTAGATGCTTACTTTCATTTCATTGTATACTTAATACCTATCCCTTCTGGGCTGTAGAGTTTTTGTTGAGAAATCAGCTGACAGCCAAATTGGAGCTCTTTTATAGGTAACACATTGCTTTTCCCTTGATGCCTTTAAGATTATCTCTTTGGCTTTAATTTTCAACATTTTAATTGTGATGTTTCTGTGCATGGTCCTCTTTGGGTTCATCTTGTTTGGGACTCTGTGCTTCATGAACTTGTGAGACTTTTTCCTACACCAGGTTAGGGATGTTTTCTGTCATTATTTCTTCAAAAGGTTCTCGTTTGCTTTTTCAGTTTATTCTCCTTTGGGTACTCCTATGATTCAGATATTATTACGCATTCATGTTGTCCCACAACTTTTTAAAACTGTCTTCCTGGTTTGTTCCCCACTGTCTGGTTAAGTGATTTTTTTTTCTGTCTTCTAATTAGCTAATCTAATCCTCATCTTCCTCTAGTCTGTTGTTTATTTCTTCCATTGTTTTCTTTATTTCCACTATGTCATTCTTTATTTCAAACTGGTTTTTCATAGTTTCTATATCTTTTTTTTCATGCTGGTGAGCATCCTTATAATCATTATTCTGATTATATCCATTTCATTTAGCTCTTCTCCTGGACAATTCTCTTGTCCTTTTATTTGGAGCTTGTTTCTTTGCCTCCCCATTTTTTGTTGCCTTGTTTGAGTTTGCTTCCATATATTAGGTACATCTGCTCTGACTCCCAGTCTTGGTAGGGTAGCCTCATGTAGTAGGTGATCTGTGGGGCCCAGTGCTACAGTCTTCCTGATCACCAGATCTGGGTGCTCTAATAATGCCCATTGTGCACATTATGTGGACCCTCCTGTTGTAATTGAGTCTTAATTGCTATTGGCCCACACATGTGTGGGCTTGACCCACTCATGTGTGGGCTTGACCATCAGGCTGACAGTAAGGCTCAAGTGTGTAGGCTGCTATGCAGATGCCTACTACACAAAGTGGAATTCACCTCAGTAGGTTTTATAGCCTGCCAATATCTTCCTTTTGATACACTGCTTGTGAAGATTATTGGATCCTCTTCTGTTCTTGTCTAAAGTTAACCACTGGGTTTATTGGTTTTGGGTCCCTTTGGAGGGTCTCTGGCACAGGTCAATATCAGGTGCTGTTTTGACTGGCCCAGAGTACCCTCTTTGGAGCTATCAGCAATCCACAAATTGTGTCTCCCTCTGCTGGGGCTGGGTGCATGCGGAAAGGACCAAAATGCACACAAAGGTCTCCTTTTCCTAGCCCCAGTCCCAGAAGCAGGTTAGGCAAATACTTAAAGCATCCTGAGATCCGCCTAGGGCCTACAGGCTGACTGTTAGTCTCAGTCACTTAATGGACCTCAGGCTGCATACCTCAGCAAGGTGAAAACTCTACAGGCTGGGGCAAGAGGATTTCCAATGGGTGGGGCTATTGCTTCCCCCCAGGTTAAGGCTGCATTGATGGGAAAGCTCTGCCTGAGAAAGATGGCTTCTGCAGCATGGGGAAATGACTCAACACAGGGATCCTGGCAGCTGTCTTCCCAGCTCTCTCTCCTGAGCCATCAGCCCCATATTCTCCTCATGCAGCTCTAGTCCACTTTTTTATCCCTCTGTTGGAGCCCAAGGTGAGTGGCTGCAAATTAAATTTAGTGTGTTGGCCCTTTAAGTGATTGTCTGTGTTTCTAGCCATCTCTCTCTGCCTGACAAAACCCTCAATGCTTTTTACAGCCAGATGTTATGTGGGCCATTTTCCCAGTTCTGTTACTCTGGAGGAGGATCCCAGCTTGGGGGTTAGACCCAAGACTTCTCAAGGAAACCCCCAGCAGCTAAGATATCCCTCCAGAACTTCAGCTGCTGCCCATGAGGGCCTACTCAACCCTCTCATGCCTCTATACTTTCGACCAGTCTTGATGTGGCCTTCTCTTCATGTTCTTGGTTATAAGGGTTCTCTGCTAGTCTTCAGTTGTTTATTCAGGATGATTTTTCCACATTTTAGTTGTTATTCCAGTTTGGTCATGGGTGAATGCCCGTGTAGATTCCACTTATTCTTAACAACTTCAAGGGCTATCTTTATTTATTTTTTAAAATTTTATTGAATTTATTGGAGTTACATTGTTTAATAAAATTATATAGATTTCAGGTATACAATTCTATAATACCTCATCTTGTACATTGTATTGTCTGTTCATGATTCCATGACTTTTATAATCATTTATCTTCCCTTTACCCTCTTCTACCTCCCTCCATCCCCCCTTTTCCTCTGGTAATCATCATAATATTGTCTGTTGTTGTTTTTTTCTTAATCCCTTCACCTTTTTCACCATCACCCCCAACTTAAACTGGACCAAAAAATTAAGTCCATCACTGCCTGTCACTACTGAGCCATTAAGCAAAGACAAGATTGAATCATTGATGTGTGTTTATTTCATATTTCCAGCAATGTGGAATGAGCAACAGTGATGATCCCTTGGAAAAAAACCTGCTTCCTGACATTTCATTTTAAACAAACTCATATAGGATTAGTGGGTCAAAAAAAAAATCTAAAGTTAGTGAATTCACAAGGTCTGCCCTTAAAAAAATCTTTATTGTTGAAAGTATTACATAGGTCCCCTTTTTGCTGCCATTAACCTTTACAGACCACTCCTACAACTCCCCTGCCCCCTGCCCAGGAGCACACCACCTCATTGTCTGTGTTCATGGGTTATGCATACAAGTTCATTGGTTGATCTGTTCCCACCCACCCTCCCCTGCCTTCCCTCTGAGGTTCAACAGTCTGTTCATGTTTCTATGTCTTTGGGTCTCTTTTTGTTCATCAATTTATTTGGTTCATTAGATTCCACGTATGAGTGAGATCATGTGATATTTATCTTTCTCTGACTGACTTATTTCACTTAGCATAATACCCTCCAGGTTCATCTATGCTGCTGCAAATGGTAAGAGTTCTTTCTTTATTATTGCTGTGTAGCATTCCATTGTGTATATGTAACATAGTTGTGTTTTTTTGTTTTGTTTTTAATTTTATCTACTCATCTGCTGAGGGCACTTAGGCTGTTTCCAAATCGTACTACTGTAAATTGTGTTGCTATGAACATAGGGGTGCATATATTCTTTCTGATGAGTGTTTCTGGTTTCTTAGAAGATGTTCATAGAAGTGGGATCACTGGGTCAAATGGGATTTCCATTTTTAAGTTTTTGAGGAAACTCCACACTGTTTTCCACAGTGGCTGCACCAGTCTGCATTCCTACCAGCAGTGTAGTAGGGTTTCCTTTTCTCAACACTTGTCATTGGTTTGTTGGTTTGTTGATGATAGCCATTTTGATGGGTGTGTGCTGATATCTCATTGTCATTTTGATTTGCATCTTCCAGATGATTAGTGACTTTGATCATTTTTTTATATGTCTCTTGGCTTTCTGAATGTTCACTTTAGAGAAGTGTATAAGTCCTTTGCCCTTTTTTTTTAATTGAATTGTTTGTCATCCTTTTGTTAACTTTATAAGTCCCCTATATATTTTAGAGAGTAACCCCTTATCTTATCTAATAAAGAGGGAATATGCAAATTGACCTTCACACCGTAATGGTCAAGATGGCTGCGCCCACAGTGGAGGCAGGGATTCCATAACACAAGATGGCTGTGCTCACATTGGAGGCTGAGTTCCTGTAATGAGCCTTAACGAGCAATCAGCAGGGACCTGAGGCTGCACCCACCCTGCCTGGTGGGGCTTGACAGGGGGCCTCAGGCCACACCACCCACCCAGGCAGAACTTGATGGGAGACCTCAGGCTGTGCCCCCCACTCCAGCACTGGGCCAGGGGACCAGAGGCCATGCCCCCCACCTGGTGGAGCTTGACAGGGCACCTCAGGCCATGCTCCCCACCCAGTGGGGCTTGACAGGGGGCCTCAGGCAGTGCTCCCCACTGGGCAGGGATTGATGGAGACCTCAAGGTGCACCCCCTGCCCAGCCCAGGCTGGGGGACCTCAGGCCAAACCCCCTGCCCAGAAAGGCTTGACGGGGGACCTCAAGGCACACTCCCTACCTGGGTGCTGGGCCGGGGAAACTCAGGCTGCTTTCCCTGCCCTAGTGCCAGGCCGGGGGACCTGAGGCTGCACCCCCCACCCAGATGGGCTTGACAGGGGACCTGAGGCTGCGCCCCCTGTCCGGCGGGGCTTGATGGGTCTGAATCTTGCCCAGTGGAGGTGGGGCCAGCCAGGTCTGGGTTTTGCATGATTTTGAGGCATGCACGGTTGGGCAGGGACTTGACTCTGGGTCCCATGGTGTGCCCAGACTCTCACAGAGGAAGATTTTCATATACATTTTACTAATTTTCTTTCATCTCTGACACTTCTATTATAAGGGCAAATAACATTATTAAAATATTTCCTCTAATTAATTCCTTTCTAATGTGCATAAATTTCTTCCACCAGGCCACTAGTAGAATGTATAATGGCAAATATATTATCCCATGTAGTGGGCTCTATTGATATATTGTTGTGCAGCTATTTATTTTAATGTTGTCCCATTTATTTTCTCAGTTTACATTATCCTAGGAGATGTATCAGTAAACATATTGCTACAAGAGATGTCTGAGATTTTGCTGCCTATGTTTTCTTCTAAGATTTTTATGGTTTCACAGCTTATAAGTATTTTATCCATTTTTGATTTTATTCTTGTGTATGGTGTAAGTTGGTGGTCTAATTTCATTTTTTGCATGTACCTGTCCAATTGTCCCAAAGCTATTTATTGAAAAGATTGTTTCTGCTCCATGGTATTTTCTTACCTCCTTTGTCAAATACTAATTGAGCATAGTGGCTTGGGTTGATTTCTGGGTTCTGTGTTCTGCCCCATTGAGCTATATACCTGTTCTTTTGCCAGTACCCAGTTGTTTTGATTACAATCGCTTTGAAGTATAACTTGGTATCTGGTATTGTGATCCCTCCAACTCTATTCTTCTTTTTCAAGATTGCTGTGGCTATTTGGGGTCCTTTTCTTGTTCTATATGAATTTTTGGAGTGTTTGTTCTA
The DNA here is from genome assembly GCF_963259705.1 of Myotis daubentonii. Lineage (NCBI taxonomy): Eukaryota > Metazoa > Chordata > Mammalia > Chiroptera > Vespertilionidae > Myotis > Myotis daubentonii. Next base: position 115,492,652 of record NC_081841.1, read on the forward strand.
GATCTGTGAAATAAGCATTGGTATTTTAATATGGATTGCATTGAATCTGTAGATTGCTTTTGGTCGAATGGACATTTTAATTATGTTGAGTCTACCAATCCACGAACATGGTATATTCTTCCACTTATTTAATATCTTCCTCTATCCCTTTTTTTTCAACATCTTATAGTTTTCAGAGTACAGGTCTTTTACCTCCTTGGTTAAGTTTATTTTGAAGTATCCTAATTGTTTTTGTTGTTGTTGTTGCAAAGGTAAATGGGATTTTTTGTTGTTGTTAGTTTATCCTTCTGAGAGTCCATTATTGGTGTATAAAAATGCAATGGATTTTTGGGTGTTACTTTTGTATCCTGCTATGTTTCCAAATTCATGTATTAAATCTAGTAGTTTTTATGGAGTTTTTGGGGTTTTATAAGTGCAATATCATGTTATATTCAAATAATGAGAGTTTTACTTACTCCTTTCCAATTTGGATGCCTTTTATTTCTTCTTCTCCTTTTCTGATCGCAATGGCTAGGATTTCCAATACTATGTTGAACAAGAGTGGTGAAAGAGGGCATACTTGTTTTTAGGGGAAATGGTTTTAGTTTTTGCCCGATGAGTTTGATGTTGGCTGTAGGTTTGTCAAAAATGGCTTTTAATATGTTTAGGTATGATCCCTCTATTCCCACTTTGCTGAGAGTTTTTATCAAAAAAGGGTGTTGGATAGTGTTGAATTCTTTTCCAGCACCAATTGATATGATCATGTGATTTTGGTCTTACAAGCTGTTTATGTGCTGTATCACATTTATTGATTTGCAAATATTGTACCAGCCTTACATCCCAGGAATAAATCCCACTTGGTCATGGTGTATTATTTTTTTAATGTATTGCAGCATCCAGTTTCCTAAAATTTTGTTGAGGATTTTAGCTTCCATGTTCATCAGGGATATTGGCCTGTAGTTCTCTTTCACTATCTTGTCTTTATCTGGTTTGGGAATTAGAGTAATCCTGGCTTATTAGAAAGAGCTTGGAAGTGTTCCTCCTTTTTGAATTTTTTGGAATAGTTTGAGGAGAATAGGTGTTATTTCTTTGAATATTTGGTAAGACTCCCCTGTGAAACTGTCTGGACCAGGGCTTTTATTTGCTGGGATTTTTTTTTTTTTTTGATTACTGCTTCAATTTCATCAGTAGTTACCAGCCAATTCATGTGTTCTGATTCCTCCTGATTGAGGTCTGGAAGGTTGAATTTTACTAGGAACCTGCCCATTTTGTCCAGATTCTCTCATTTGTTGGAATAAAGTCATTCTAAGTATTTTATTACAATCCTTTGTATTTCTGTTACTTCACCTCTTTGGTTTCTGATTTTGTTTATTTAGGTCCTCTGTGCTTTTTTTCTGGTGAGTCTGGCTAGAGTTTCATACATCCTGTTTATACTTTCTAAGAACCAGCTCTTGGTTTTATTGATCTTTTGTATTTTTTATTATTTGTCTCTATGTCATTTATTTCCACTCTGATCATTATTATTTCCTTCAGTCTACTTACTCTGGCTTTCCTTATTCTTCTCTTTCTAATTTTTTTAATTGAAATAATAGATAACTTATTACCAATTTTTCTTATTTTTTGAGGTAGGCCTGTAGTGCTAAGACCTTCCCTCTCAGAACTGTTTCACTGTGTCCCATAGATTTTGGATTGCTGTATGTTCATTTTCACAATTTTTTATGTCTTCTTTGATCTCTTTGGCAACCTACTCATTGTTTAATAGCATGCTATTTAGCCTCCACGTGTTTGATTGCCTTATGAGCATTTTTATAGTAGTTGATTTCTAATTGCACGCCATTGTGGTCTGAGAAGACGCTTGATATGATTTCAATCTTCTTGAATTTGTAGAGTTAGTTTGTGACATAATATGTGGTCTATCTTTGAAAATGTCCCTTGTACACTTGAGAAGAAATTTTATTCATAGCCTTGGGGTGAAATGTTCTGAAGATGTCAATTAGTTCCATCTGATCTAGTGTGTCATTTAGAAATGCTGTTTCCTTGTTGACTTTTGTGTCTAGAAGTTTTATTCAGTGATGTCCCTGGGGTATTAAAGTCCCTTACTATGATTTTATTGATGTTGATATCTCCCTTTATATCCCCCAGAATATATTTTTAAGATTATTTATTGTTTAAAGTATTACACATAGTATTATTACATATGTTTAATTTTTGCCACATTGAGCTCTCCCTGGCCACCCTCACCCCCCAGCACATGACTTCACCCCATAGTGTTGGTGCCCATGGGTTATGCTTATATGCATGCATACAAGTCCTTTGGTTAATCTCTTACCCCCACCACCTTCCCCTGTCTTCCCTCTGAAGTTTGATGGCCTGTTCGATGCTTCTCTGTCTCTGGATCTATTTTTGTTCATCAGTTCATGTTGTTCATTATTTTCCACAAATGAGTGAGGTCATGTTATATTTATCTTCCTCTGACTGGTTTATTTCATTTAGCATAATGCTTTCCATGTCCATTCATGCTATTGCTAATGGTAAGAGTTCTTCTTTTATAGCAGTATAGTATTCCATGGTGCAGATGTACCACAATTTTTTAATCCACTCATCTGCTGAAGGGCACTTAGGCTGTTCCCAAATGTTAGCTATTGTAAATTGTGTTGCTATGAACATAGGGATGCATACGTCCTTTCTGATTGGTGTTTCTGATTTCTTGGGATACATTCCTAGAAGTGGGATTATTTGGTCAAATGCCAGTTCCATTTTTAATTTTTTGAGGAAACTCTGTACTGTTTTCCACAGTGGCTGAAGCAGTCTGCATTCCCACCAGCAGTGCACAAGGGTTGCTTTTTCTCTGCATTCTTGCCAGCCCTTGCAGTTTGTTGATTTGTTGATAATAGCCATTTTGACAGGTGTGAGATACTATCTTATTGTTGTTTTGATTTGCATCTCTCAGATGATTAGTGACTTTGAGCATGTTTTCATATGCCTCTTGGCCTTCTGTATGTTCACTTTTAAAAAGTGTTCACTTAGGTCCTTTGCTCATTTTTTTTGTATTGGATTGTTTACCTTCCTTTTGTTAAGTTGTGTGAGTTCCCTATAAATTTTAGAGATTAAACCCTTATTGATATAACATTGGCAAATATGTTCTCCCATGCAGTTGGCTTACTTGTTGTTTTGTTATGGTTTCTTTTGCTGTGCAGAAGCTTTTTATTTTATGTATTCCCATTTGTTTATTTTCCCCTTAGTTTCCATGGCCCTAGGAGCTGTATCGGTAAAGATATTGCCACCAAATATGTCTGATAATTTTGCTGTCTATGGATTCTTTTCAGATTTTTATGGTTTCCCGTCTTACATTTATGTCCTTTATCCATTTTGAGTTTATTTTTCTGTATGGTGTAAGTTGGTGGTTTAATTTCAGTTTTTTGCATGTATCTGTCCAATATTCCCAATAAAGTTTATTGAAGACTTTCTTGACTCCATTGTATGCTCTTGCCTCCTTTGTCAAATATAAATTGAGCATAATGGCTTGGGTTGATTTCTGGGTTCTCTGTTCTTTTACATTGGTCTGTATGTCTGTTCCTGTGTCAGTACCAGGCAGTTTTGAGAACCGTGGCTTGGTAATGTAGCTTGGTATCTGGTATTGTGATCCCTCCAACTTTGTTTTTCTTTCTCAAGATTTATGTGGCTATTTTAGGTCTTTTTTTATATTCCATATGAATTTTTGAAGAATTTGTTCTAGGTCTGTGAAATGTGCCATTGGTATTTTAATGGGGATTGCATTAAATATATAGATTGCTTTGGGTAGTAAGGACACTTTAAGGATATTGATTCTATCAGTCCATGAACCCGGTATATTCTTCCATTTGCTTAGGTCTTGCTCTCTATCGCTTTTTTCAATTTCCTGTAGTTTTCCAAGTACAGGTCTTTTACCTCCTTAGTTAAGTTTATTCCTGGGTATCTTAAATTTTTTTTTTTTTGGTTCAATGGTAAATGGTATTATCTTTTTGTTTGTTTGTTTCTCTTTCTGTGAGGTCATTATTCATGTATAAAAAAACCATAGGTTTCTGGGTGTTAATTTGTATCCTGCTACATTGCCAAATTCATTTATTAAAACTAATAGTTTTTTTTAAAAAGAGTCATTGGGGTTTTCTATGTACAAATTCATGTCATCTGCGAATAATGACAGTTTTATTTCTTTTCCATTTTGGATTCCTTTTATTTCTTCTTGTCTGATCGCTACGGTCAGGACTTCTAGTACTATGTCGAACGGGGGGGGGGGGGGGGTGAGAATAAACATCCCTGTCTTGCTGTCTTGTTCCTGTTCTTAGGAGAAATGGTTTTAATTTTTGCCCATTGAGTATGATGTTGGCTGTAGGTTTGTCATTTAATTCTTTTATTATGTTGAAGTATGGGCCCTCTATTCCCACATTGCTGAGAATTTTTATCAAGAAAGGGTGATGGCTTTTGACAAATGCTTTTTCTGCATCAATTGATATGATTATGTGATTTTCATCTCTCAATTTGTTTATGTGATGTATCATGTTTATTAATTTGTGGACAATTTAGTTGTATTCCCAGCCCGGCCCTGGGAGGAGTTGCCCAACAGGTCTGACTATTCAGCTGCCATTTTCTCTTCCCCTACCTTTTTTTTATTGTCCTTGCAAAGATTAGCCCTGAACACTGTAAAGATTAGTCCAGAATGCTGTCTCCCTTCAGATAGATTCTGACTGTTAACTGGGCTCCAGGCTGCCTTATCTCCAGGGCCTATTCTCCTTCTTGCAAAATGCCCTTCAGTTTCCCAGGGTCTGTAAGAAAATCTCTTCTTTACAGTGAGTAGCTATTAAATAACTCTAATTCACCTATGTGCCCCTCCCGTATCATAGCCATCCTCCCCTTTGACAGCCTCCAGTCTGTTCATTGTATCTATAAGTCTGTTTCTGGTTTGTTCGTTAGTTTACTTTTTTCATTAGATTCCACATATAAGTGAAATCATGTGATACTTGTCTTTCTCTGATTGGCTTATTTCACTTAGCATAATACTCTCCAAATCCATTAACATTGTTACAAATGGTAAGAGTTCCTTCTTTTTTATGACCAAGTGATTATTGAATAATATTACACTGTAATGCACCACAGTGTTTTTATCTGCTTATCTGTTAACTAGGGGCTCAGTACACGAATTTATGCACCTTGAAAAGAACTGTGGGTTGTGAGGCTGCGGTGGGCACAGGGACAGGCTCATCCTCTGTGACCCCACCCAGGCCCTCCTGCCAGTGCCCCGAGTCCCCTGCCTGCTGGCAGCTCTGCTCCCACTGTCACCGCTCCCACGTGCTGATGGCGCCAGCCCCACTCGCACCTCCTGACAGTGTGGAGTGATTGGTGGCTGCTGCCCCCATCTCCCCTCAGGAGCAGGGGGAGGTGGAGAAGCCCTCAGGGGTGATCGGGGCTGGCAGCTGCCTCTAGCACCCGCTGATAGTGCCGAGTGATCAGAACTGGCACTGGGTGCTGGCAGTGGGTGCAAGCAGTGGGTCTGGCACCGGCAGCAGGTGCAAGTGGGGCTGTCGCTGGCAGCGGGTGCAAGATGTGGCTGCTGGCCCTGATCACCTCTCAGGAGCAAAGAATTTTCAATAACCACCAGAGGCTCACCTCGATGACAGCAACTGGTGCCCAGCCTTGGTCTGGCACCCTCGCTCACATGCTCCACTATCCCACCGTAGCCAACGCCTGCTATGATCCGCACTCTTCTGCCTACTGCTGACGCCCGCCATGTTCCGTCATACCCCCTGATGGTCAGCGCTTGTCATAGCAACTGGTGGTTCAGTTGTTCTGCTATTTGGTCTATTTGCATACTAGGGTTTTATATATATACATGGGCACTTGGGCTGCTTCCAAATCTTGGCTATTAGAAATAATGCTGCATTGAACTTAGGAGTGTATATATTCTTTCAAATCAGTGTTTCAGGTTTCTTTGGCTATTTTTCCAGAAGTGGAATCACTGCATCATATGGAAGTTCCAATTTTAATTTTTTGAGAAAAATCCTGATATCAATGAATCAACAAACAACCAGTGTTGGCAAAGATATAGACAAAAGGGAACCCTCATGCACTATTGATGGAAATGCAGATTGATACAGGCACTGTGGCAAACTTGATTGTTTTAAATTGTCACCCATGCAAGAGTCTGTTGAACGAAATCAGTTACTTGTGATGTGTTTTTTTCCTCAGGGAGATTAAAAAAGTACTATCTATTATTTTTAAGAGAATTAACATTTGTAAAGTCATTGCTATAAAATAAAATATAAAGAGAAAGAAAATATTCTGATTGGACTCATACAGATGCAGAAAGTTTGTTCTGACAGGAAAAAAAGATGCAGTAGTCTAGACATATTTTTTAGTGAAATATATGGAGAAGAAAATTCAATTTATTATTCACTTCCTATACATATATAATTATAGGGTTTCATAATGGAATATTTCAGAGAGTATATTTGACCTCCTTTTTTTAAAAAAAAAAAGCAGCAAATTTACTTTAATGCTACAAGTAAAAAATTGTATTGTGCTCTTTACATACCTTAATATGAAGATAATTCAAAGCTGACATTTATTTAACATAAAATAATTGCTGGTCAAAGTTTAATCTAGCAAATATTTTTCTCAAATCACATCCTATCTAATAAAAGAAAACCATGGTAATTAGCCATACCTCCGCTACCCTTCCAATTGGCTAATCAGGGCGATATGCAAATTAACTGCCAGCCAAGATGGCGGCCAGCAGTCAGGCAGCTTGAAGCGAACATGAGGCTTGCTTGCTTCAGTGACGGAGGACTCCAACGTTCCCCGCTTGCCGCTGCTGGCCTCTGAACTTCCAGTTTGAAACATTGTTACAAATATAGAAGCTAAACAAAATCCCAGAAACCTGCTTTCAGTCAGCCGGGATCTCAGAGCTGGAGTTGAAACAGTGTTTCGATTATAGAACCCAAACAAACCAGATACCTGCTTTCAGCAGCTGAGGCATAAGAGCTGGAGCCAAGCCTCAGAGCTAAAGCTGGCCCAGAATAAAAAAAAAGAAAAAAAGGAGCAGTTGGGAGCTTCAGTCACCCGCCAGCCTGAAAACAGCCCTCATCCCCTTACCCAGACTGGCCAGGCACCCCAGGGGTGACCCCCACCCTGATCCAGGACACCCTTCAGGGCAAACCAGCCACCCCCCCACCCGTGCACCAGGCCTTTATCCTATATAGTAAAAGGGTAATATGCCTCCCGGCACCGGAATCAGCGTGACAGGGGGAAGTGCCCAAACTCCCTGATTTCCCTGCGGCTCTGTGTGTGACAGGAGGCGGGGCCACAACCTCCCTATCCGCCCTGCTCTGTTCGTGACAGGGGAAGGCACCCCAACCCCCTGATCAGCCCTGCTCTGTGCCTGATAGCGGGGAGCTCCCTGACCCCCTGATCGCCCTGCGGCTCTGTATGTGACAGGGTGTGGTGCCCCAAATCCCCCCCATGGGCCCTGCTCTGTGTGTGATGGGGTAGAGCCATAACCTCCCCATCGGCCCTGCCCTGAATGTGACAGTGGCGGCGCCCCAACCCCCTGATCGGCCCTGCTCTGTGAGTGATAGAGGGCGGCGCCCCAACTGCCCCCCACGGACCCTGCTCTGTGTGTGACGGGGTAGAGCTATAACCTCCCCATCGGCCCTGCCTTGAGTGTGACAGGGGGCGGTGCCCCAACTCCCCTATCGGCCCTACTCTGTGAGTGACAGGGGGAGCTCCTCAACCCCCTGATCAGCCCTGCTCTGTGCGTGACAGGGTACGGAGCCCCAACCCCCCTGATGGGCCCTGCTCTGTGAGTGACAGGGGGCAGTGCCCCAACTCCCTGATTGGCCTTGCTCTGTGCGTGACAGGGGGTGGTGCCACAACCTCCCCATCGCCCCTGCCTTGAGTGTGACAGGGGCTGGTGCCCCAACCCCCCAATCGGCCCTACCCTGAGCATGACTGAGGGTGGCATCGCAAACCTCCCAATCCGCCCTGCTCTGTGCTTGACAGGGGGCGGCGCCCCAACTCCCCAATCAGCCCTGTTTTGAGCCGGACCAGGGGCTGCACCCAGGGTTGGGCCTGCACTCTGCCACCCAGGAGCAGGCCTAAGCCAGCAGGTCGTTATCTCCTGAGGGGTCCCAGACTGGGAGAGGGCACAGGCCAGGCTGAGGGACCTTCCCCCGCGCCCCAGTGCACAAATTTTTGTGCACAGGGCCTCTAGTGTTATATAATTAAGGAATGTTAAGATAAATAGCACATTATCTACACATTAAATATTTTAAAAATAGCAATTCATTGACATCCAGCATGATTTGTAAGTTAGGTTTTATTTACATTTAAGATATAACAGATACAAAGTACTTACTGTTATGCCCATATTGGCCATTACTATTTCCACAGTAACCGACCACTACTTCCACTCATTTATATGTAATTTGTATCATACATGCATTTCTCTAGAATAGCCAAGGGTTTCAAATATGGTAAGTAAAGTCATTGTTACTTTGTTAAAAATTTAGTGCCTTTCATTTATAATGTGTTTTTCTTTGTTACAATGATATTGCTATATTTTTCCATTGTAAAATCAGATTTCCCCCTATATAACACTTCCGTTTTTGAAATTCCATTGGAAAGGCAAGAGTAGATGTAATTCACATATTAATGAATACTACAAAAGTCAAGGACAGATCAGAAAGTCACTTTAATTGAAGTTTATAAATTATAAATTAACTAGAGGCCCAGTGTATGAATTTGTGCACCAGTGGGATCCCTTAGCCTGGCCTGCAGGATCGGGCTGAAACCGACTCTCCAACATCCCCTGAGGGGTCCCAGATTGTGAGAAGGCACAAGCCAGGCGGATGGGCCCCATTGGTACACAATCAGGGTCAAGGAGGGAGATGGGAAGTTGGCCAGCTGGGGAGGGACCACGGGAGGGCTCCAGGGTATGTCCATCCCATCTCCTTCAGTCCCAATTGGTCATACACCAGCAGCAAGCTAACCTACCAGTTGACTGTCTGCCCCCAGGGAGTCAGTGCACGTCATAGTGAGTGGTTGAGTGACCATAGCATATCAATAGCATATTACACCTTCATTGGTTGAACAGAAAACTGGACACTAAGCATATTAGGCTTTTGTTATATAGGACTAGAAGCCTGGTGCACAAAATTTGTGCACTTGGGAGGGCCCCCCAGCCCAGCCTGTGCCCTCTCGCAAATGGGACCCCTTGGGGGATGACCACCTGCTGGCTTAGGCCCACTCCCCGGGGGACTGAGCCTAAGCTTAGAGTCAGACATCCCTCTGGCAGCCCGGAAGCCCTCGGGGGATGTCCACTTGCCAGTGGGTAGCAGGCCTAGCTGTAGTCGGACATCCTTAGCGCTGCTGAGGAGGCCAGAGAGGCTCCCACCACCACCGCTATACTGGCAGCCGGCAGCCTGGCTTGTGGCTGAGCAGAGTTCCCCCTATGGGAGCACACTGACCACCAGGGGGCAGCTCCTGCATTAAGCATCTGCCCTCTGGTGGTCAGTGTGTCATAGTGACCAGTGATTCCCAGTCGCTCTGCTGTTAGGGTCAATTTGTATATTACCCTTTTATTATACAGGATAGAGGCCTGGTACATGGGTGGGGGCCAGCTGGTTTGCCCTGAAGGGTGTCCCGGATCAGGGTGGGGGTTCTGCTATGGTTCCTGGCCAGCCTGGGTGAGGGGCTGAGGGCCATTTTCAGACTGGCCACACCCCCTTCAGGGTGGGGGTCCCCACTGGGGTGCCTGGCCAGCCTGGATGAGTGGCTGATGGCTGTTTTCAGGCTGGACAAGCCCCCCAGGGAGGACCCTTACCCCATGAGGGTGTGGCCAGCCTAAGAGAGGGGCTGATGGCTGTTTTCAGGCTGGCCACAGCCCCTTCAGGGTAGGGGTCCTAGCTGGGGTGCCTGGCCATCCTGGGTGAGGGGCTGAGTTCCATTTTCAGGCTTGCCTGCCCCACAGCAGGGACCCTCACCCCATGAGGGTGTGGCCAGCCTGGGTGAGGGTATGATGGCTGTTTGCAGGCTGGCCACAGCCCCTTCAGGGTAAGAGTCCACTCTGGGATGTCTGGCCATCCTGGATGAGGGGCTGATTGCTGTTTGCAGGCTGGCCAAGACCCCAGCAGGGACCCTCACCTCATGAGGTTGTGGCCATCCTGGGTGAGGGGCTGATGGCTGTTTGCCAGCTGGCCACAGCCCCCAGCCACCCAAACTCCCAGTGGAGGCTGGCTGGAAGCAGGTATCTGGGATTTATTTAGCTTCTATAATTGAAACTTTGTTGCCTTTTGCAGAAGCCACAGCTGTCCCAGGCCAGTGGGAAGTTTGGCTTCTTCCATCACCGGGGCAACCAAGCCTCCTGCTTGCTCCAGCTGGGTGCCTGCCGGCCGCCATCTTGGTTGGGTTAATTTGCATATAGTCGCTCTGATTGGTGAGGCTTTGGGCGTAGCAATGGTACGGTCAATTAGCATCTTTGTCTTTTATTAGTTTAGATACTTTTTTTTTTTTCTGATTAGTATTGCTGCCATTGTTGTGGAGGACATCAGCTTCCTGAAAAAGTATCCTGGTCTGACATATTTATATGTATGCATTTGTTTTACTTTTTGTTTTTTTTCTTTTCTTCAGTACAGTGCTCTTAATCCTCGAGAATCTTGGGACATGTGGCATCCCACTCTGGTGGCTGAAGCTTTATTTGCAATTGCAAACATCTTCAGTTCCCTACGCTTGATCTCACTGTTTACTGCAAATTCTCACTTGGGGCCTCTGCAGATATCTTTGGGAAGAATGCTCCTGGACATTTTGAAGTTTCTATTCATATACTGCCTTGTGTTGTTAGCATTTGCTAATGGCCTAAATCAATTATATTTCTACTATGAAGAAACAAAAGGTTTAAACTGCAAAGGCATACGATGTGAAAAGCAGAATAATGCATTTTCAACGTAAGTCCAAACATTTCTATCAATAACATGCAGAAATTTAGAATGCCATACATTATGAATTTGAAAAATTGTTGACAAGTGGTTGCAAAGGAAATTACATTTAATGCAGAGAACAGAATTAACATGCCTTTAAATATTTAATTAATTCATTCATTCATTTTACTTTTCTCAGTGCTTCATATAAATGATGTCACATCATATGTGAAAAGAAAAATAATAAAATTATAATTTATTCTGTTATCTTCATGGTATTCAAAGTAAATAGTCCTTTTCTTATAATTTTATTTTAATTGTTGACACTATTACAGATGTCCGCATTTCCCCCTCCCTTTGCCCACCTCTACCCAACCCCTGTTCCTTCTTTCCTCTGGCCATCACTATATTGTTGGTTGTGAATATATGTTATTTAGCTAAGTTTTAGTAAAATGATAATTTCTTTCAAAATGACCTCATTAAAGACACCTATATATACTTTTTTGAATTATTAAATTTATTGGGGTGACATTGGTTAAAAGGATTATATAGGTTTCAAATATACACTTCTGTGATACATTTCTCTATATTGTACTTGTGCACACAGTCTTTTTCCATCACCATATATTTGGCCTCCTTTACCTATTACTAACTCCACACCTGCTTCACTACCTTACTTTGTCTGTCTATGAATTTCGGTTTTATATCCCACATATGGGTGAAATTATATGGTTTTTCTGACTGACTTATGTTGTTTAGGAAGATATTCTCAAGGTCCATGTAAACTCTTAAAATGTGGAATAAGCCCACCAGAGTGGCTCAGTGAGCATGGACATATGAACCAGGAGGATACAGTTCGATTTCTGGTCATGACATATGCCCGGGTTGTGGGTTTGATCCCCAGTGTGTGGCATGCAGGAGGCAGTCGATGAATGATTCTTTTTCATCATTGATGTTTCTCTCTTTCTCCCTCTCCCTTCCTGTCTAAAATCAATAAAAATATAATTAAAATCAATAAAAAATATAATTAAAAATAAAATAAGTAAATCATAAATAAAATGTAGAATAAAATGGAAATCTGTGTCCTACTGATAGCTTACACACCCATTAAAAATATAATGTGTACATGTAAAAGCAATTATATAAAAAAATCCAAGTGCTTCTCAGTCCTTTTTCATGTGTTTTCCAGATGTTAAAGTCCTTTCATATCTCTTTGATTCTCTAGTTTTCCATACGAAAATGTAAGCATATAGAAATAATCCAAACCTTATTATGCACACAAAAATTTCTGTGCCCTTCCATCTGAGAAGCAACAGGCCTTGTGTAGTATCACCATCTATATCTTACAATCAGATTTGCTGGACAGCACAGGTTCATCACCACTATGTTTGATGTTCACACAGTCCTCATACAATAGACCTCTATATATCTGTGTCCATTTTCTTCCCACTCTAGTAAACAGTTAATTAGCAGATTAATGGAGAAGTTGGGTAATTTTTATCTACACAGTAATCATATGTGAATACATGGTCTTTTGTAGTTGACTTTTAAAAGTCAGACCCTATTCATGGACCATTACAGAATTTTATGTAATATGAGAGAGTACAGTAATTTTTCAAGTATAAGGAAATTAATAAACTCACATGAACTAAGTCACTCATAGTTAAAAAAATTGTTGATTAAATTCTGTCTTTTATCTTTGATTCCAGTACTTAAAACTCCATTTTAATTAATCAAGATCTGATTATTTGCACATGAAATTTTAAGTGCTGCCTTAATTGCCTTAAATATTTTTAGAAATAGATTTGCTACAACCACGAATCATAAATAAAACGAAAAGCCGTTCCAGCCTCTTCCTGCCTTGTCTTCGGAGCTTAAGTAGCGTCTCTTCAGCTGACCAGCTTACTTGGCTTGGTTGTCTTCCTTTATTCTCTCTGACTCTGGGCAGGGCAGGTTCAACGAACCCCTTGTAGCAACATCCTTGTGACTAGCATGGTTTTGGACTGTCTCAGTTTTGATACCTAAACCTATCTTTCCCCACTCATTTGTGATCCTTGTCTTGGTATTTGCCCGTAGCAACTAGGTCCAGGGATTTACAATGGCCAGATCGTACCACTTTTCCCTAGAATTCCACCTCCAACAAGCTGCCTGTATATTATCTGTCTGCTTACTGGACTGCTGGATTTCTGGTGAGCTCTTATGCACGCTGTGTCTTGCACAACTCCTTTGCTACTTTGTACTGCATGCCCTGATGCAAACTGCTTGCCAAGACCACTCCATCTATATTTCCATCTATATTTGTTGTCATATCCTTCTGATTCCATGCTTTGTCTTCCAGAAATAACTTCTACACAGCACCTAGAAGTGAGTAAATTCCCATGTCTTTTTTAAATTCAGGGAAAAGCTCTGGTTCCAAGACCCCAATCCCTTCTCAGAAATCTGATTCATCTGCAACCAACAGGATTATACTTAACCCCATCCTAATTTATGTTCCCTAAGATTTCCAGAAATCCTTTTGCTTCATGGTAAATGATTAAATATTAACTAATTTAAATCTCCATTCAAGAACGTATGGCTAGAAAATTCTGATGTAAGATATCCAATATAAATTGTATCTTAAAAGCAACTGTATTGAATTTTTTAATTATGCATTATTTTACTTTGTCCATACTGATGGTTTCCTCTGTTATAATAAAAAACAAACGATAATTGCATGCCTCAAATATTATAGACCCAAATCATTCAACCTAAATAAATCGAGTATTCTACCTGAAATTTTTCCAATGTAAACTTTCAAGGAACAAATTATTTTTGTTCAAAATTATTCAAAATCTAAAATATATATATTCATAACTTCTCATTTTTTAATATACTAGAATATATAGGATGTAGTAGGCAGGCATGAATGACTTATCCCTTAATGACCCTGTTTGGCTAAATGGATATGAATCACTGAGGGGATAACTAGTGGTGTCCTCAGGACTCCTGCTCTACACCTTATTTCTGTGCTTTTGTTGCCTTCAGTTTTCTTTTCATAATTATATAACTGCTATAAATTTTAAGCTTTCACCCTAGCCTGTTTGGCTCAGTGGATAGAGTGTTGGCCTGAAAGGTCCCAGGTTTGATTCTGGTTAAGGGCACATGTGGAGGCAACCAATCAATGTGTTTCTCTCACAAAGATGTTTCTCTCTTTCTGTCTCTCCCCATTCTTCCACTCTCTCTAAAAATCAATGGCAAAATATCCTTGGGTGAGGATTATTAAAATTTTTTTCAAACTTTCTTTTACTAACTGCTCTTTCAGAGATTTTATTCCATGTGAGGATTAAAAAAAACACATAATAATTTATGTAAAGTACCTGAATACAGCAGCTGTCATATAATATGAAAAAATGTTAGCTACTTTACTTCTTTTTATTATTAGTGGTAATAGTACAGTGTTATCTCTCACTTATATCTCAAATGGTTACTCTCTTTTACTCCTTTCACTCAGGGTAAATATGGACGCTGAAACTTTATAACCTTGTGTTTCTCATTAGTTACCACTCCTGTTTCTCTTCTTTCTTTCATCCAAGCAGCCATGAAATGAAGCCTGAACATGATACCTTGTTTTCTTGCTTCTTATTCATTCTTCACCCAATTGCAATTTGGTTGTTGCTTCCATGACTCCATCAGAACTATTCTAGAAAATATCTAGAGCAGTGGTTCACAACCTTCCTAATGCTGTGACCCTCATGTTGTGGTGACCCCCAACTATAAAATTATTTTCGTTGCTGCTTCATAACTGTAATTTTGCTACTGTTATGAATCATAATGTAAATATCTGATATGCAGGATGTATTTTCATTGTTATAAATTGCACAGAATTAAAGCATAGTGATTAATCACAAAAACAATATGTAATTATATATGTGTTTTCCGATGGTCTTAGGCAACACCTGTGAAAGGGTCGTTCGACCCCCAAAGGGGTCATGACCCACAGGTTGAGAACAGCTAATCTAGAGCCTTCATATCACCACTATCGATGGATTTTATTTCTTTACATTTTCTTCAGTATATCTGAATCATTTAACCCTGTTTAACACTTTCATGTTTTAACATTATTTTATTTTTCAATTACAGTTTATATTCAACATTTTTTTATTAGTGACACTTTCATTTTTGAAATCTTGTCCTTTTTAAATTATGTTACTCTGCTTTAATATTTACAGAGAGGAAGGGAGAGAGATAGAGAGTTAGAAACATCAATCAGCTGCCTCCTGCACACTCCCCACTGGGGATGTGCCCACAACCAAGGTACATGCCCTTGACCGGAATCGAACCTGGGACCTTTCAGTCCACAGGCTGACGCTCTATCCACTGAGCCAAACCGGTTTCGGCGACCACAGGACTTTTTACTATGAGAACCAACATTAACATGACTTAGCTAGTCCATGTGTACTTTCTTTTCATCCTCAATTCTCTGCTTCTTAGTTTGTCTCTCTTAAACTTTTGACTTCTCATAAGTCCAGTGATCCCGATCTTACATCATAACTCCTGTCATTTCAGTCACTTTGGCAACTACCACATTCTCTTGATATTTCTAAAATAAACTCTCTTAGAGAACAAATCTGATTGTTTAGGCTCATCTTCACATTAGGCCATGTCCCTGCTTAGGTCATTTGACCTTGACCAATCTAATCCATGTGGCTTTGGGTGGGGAGGGTCAGAGACCTACATAAAGATCGCCCTTGCGTGAAAGGGTGCACATGAAATAATGTCACTCGGGCTGAGAGCTGCCAGAAAACATTATTGACTTGGTCCGACATCATGATTCCAAACTAATGTCAATCTCACTAAAGATTGAAATCCTAGGTATATGTTATGTATGAGATATTTTTTTTTTATTTTTACAATATAATTTAACTAAAGACTTATTGTAACCATTTATCAAAGCGTATAAGACTTTTGTCTTTTTACAGCATTATATTAAGGTAATAAAATGGTCCTTTTGAAACAAATAATTCTTCATTAAGTTCAGACATTCTTCCTCTTATTCTATTTCTTGCAGTAAGTGAAATAAACTTAACTTTTAATTAAATCACCTAATTCATTCATTGACAGGAATAAGTAAAATATTCTCTGAAATATTAAAAAAAATAACAAATTTTATTAACTCAGCATTCTCAGACACTGCTATCTTACAGCATTTATTATGTGCAACTTAAATAGCCAATGTGGAAACCAATATTGGTAACTTTATCTTTTTAAATATATTTTTATTGATTTCAGAGAGGGAGGAAGAGAGAGATTTAGAAACATCAATGATGAGAGAGAATCATTGACCAGCCACCTGCCGAATGGCCCCTACCAGAGATCAAGCCACACCCTGGGCATATGCCCTGACTGGGAATTGAACAATGACTTTCTGGTTCATAGGTCGATGCTCAACCACTGAGCCATGCCAGCCAGCCAATAAATTTATTCTTAATCCTATTACAACTAAAAGCAAAATCAGGAAAAAGAAATGACATTTTTCAAAGATTAGGCTTGAGGATCAATTATTTGTTAACTCTTGCTAATTGCCCTAAGATGGGACAAACTTTTTATGAAAAAGACACATAGTAAATATTTTAGGCTTTTGTGGGCTATATGTTTTCTGGTACAGTTAGCTCTGCCATTGTAATACAAAATAAATAATAGGTGATGCATAAATAAATGACTGTGGCTGTGTTTCAATAAAACTTTGTTTATACAGTATGAAGTTTCCTCAAAAAATTAAATATGGAACTATGATTTGATCCAGTGACCCCACTTCTAGAAATATATCCTA
Organism: Myotis daubentonii; assembly: GCF_963259705.1. Lineage (NCBI taxonomy): Eukaryota > Metazoa > Chordata > Mammalia > Chiroptera > Vespertilionidae > Myotis > Myotis daubentonii. Next base: position 115,509,389 of record NC_081841.1, read on the forward strand.
AGAAACCCAAAACACCAATCAGAAAGAATGTATGTAGGCCTATGTTCATAGCTAAGATCTGGAAATAGTCCAAGTGCCCATTAGTAGATGAGTGGATAAAAAAGCAGTGGTACATTTATACCATGGAATACTATGCAGCAGTAGAAAGAAGAATCTCTTACCCTTTGAGACGGCATGGAGGCACCTGGAGAGTATTATCCTAAGTGAAATAAGCCAGTCAGAGAAAGACAAGTATCACATGATGTCACTCATATGTGGAATTTAATCCTATATAGTAAAAGGCTAATATGCAAATTGGTGGAACCACCAGTTGCTATGGTGCTCACTGAGCACCAGGGGGCAGACGCTCATGTAAGAGCTGCCCCCTGGTGGTCAGTGCGCTCCCACAGGAGTAGCGCAGCTCAGCCAGAAGCTGGGCTCACAGCTGGCGAGTGCAGCGGCAGTGGTGGGAGCTTCTCCTGCCTCCACAGCAGCGCTAAGGATGTCCTCTCCAGGAGAGCAGGCCTATAAGCTGTCAGTCGGACATCCTCTGAGGGCTCCCAGACAGCGAGAGGGCGCAGGCTGGGCTTAGAGACCCCTGCACCCGAGTGCACAAATTTTGTGCACCAGGCCTCTAGCGAACAAAATAAACTGTTAAACAAAATAGATCCAGAAAAATAGAAGCATGGAACAGACTGTGGAATCCTAGAGGGAAGGCTGGTGTGGGTTAGGGGCGGAGAGGAAATAGGGGAAGGCAGTGGAAGAGATCAACAAAACCCATGGACACAGACAATAGGGTGGCCTGGGGCAGAGGTGAGCTCTAAAGATTCAATGGGAGAAAAAAGGGGACATATAGACATATATAATATTTTCAACAATAAAAATTTTAAAAATAAAAATAAATAAACTCTAAAAAAAACCCTTTGTTTATGGACATTAAATTGTGAATTCATACAATTTCATATGTCATAAAATATCACCCTTTTTCTGTTTTTTTTTTTTTTCAACCGTTTGCAAAAGCAAAACTTATTTTTAACTCAGGGGTCATACAAAAACAGGCTGTGGATCAGTTTTTCATCTCTGACCTATAAAAGTAAATATAACTTTCAAAGCTCTTAGGAAAATCAAGTACACCATTTACACTAGTATGATTAAAACAAATTTTTAATTCTTTTTATTAAGTTTAATTTTATAATCACACTAAAATTTTATTTTACTACTGACCTGTATTTTTTCTTTTGTCATTCATGCATTTATTTATTTTTCTTTTTAATTAAATTTATTGGGGTGATATTTGTTAATAAAATTATATAGAATTTCAAATATACATTTCTATGAGACATAATCTGTATATTGCATTGTGTGTCCTCTACTCAAAGTCAAATCTTCCACCACCACATATTTGATCCCCTTTAGCTTTTACTACCTCCTTATCGTTCTGGTGACCACCATACTATTATCTGTGTTTATGATTTTTTGTTTGTTTTTCTTGTTTGTTCATTTGTTGCTTTCAGTTTTATATCATATGGTTTTTGACTTTTTCTGACTGACTTATTTTGCTTAGTATGATATTCTGAAGATCCATCTATGTTGTCACAAATGGCAGTATTTCATCTTTTCTTATGACTGAGTAGTATTTCATAATAGCTATAATAATAAAAGCAATATGCAAATCGACCGAACAACCAAATAGCAGAAAGACCATCTGGACAACCTTCCGGATGACCACACTATGACACACACTGGTGCCAGGCCAGCTAAGGCAGGTGCAATGTGATTGGTTGGGGTCCTGGCCATCACCCCATGATCGCCCTGCCGAGGGAGGCCCAGGCTACCCGCCAGCAGGCTGTGGTGGGTGGGAGGGGCCTCCCTCTGCAGGGGCGATCCATCGTGGAGCCCTGACCAGGTGGGCGGGGCCTACCTCTTTGGGGTGATCGATCGAGGGGTTCCTGGACTGTGAGAGGGCACAGACTGAGCTGAGGGACCCCCCCCCCCCACCCCTGAGTCTATGAATTTTTTGCACTGGGCCTCTAATATATATGTATATCACATCATATGTTTTTTATCCAATCATCTACCAAATGACCCTTCTGTTGTTTCCATATCTTGGCCACCTTAAATAATGCTACAATGAACAAATGGGTACATATATTTTATGATTAAATGTTTTCAAATTTTTGTATAGATACCCAGTGGAGGACATGTATTTTTAAATTAATTTTATATACATAACAGTATTCCAGTTTTACTGTTATGTCTTTGTATACTGGTTCTATTAATATAGTTATTAGTTCATTTTACATTTATTCCAGGTTATTTGAGACACTCCAGTCCCTGTTTTGGTCAATATTTGGCCTCATCAATTTATATGTGACCAATGTTAAAGCACAGCATGAATTCACTGAGTTTGTTGGTGCCACCATGTTTGGGACATACAACGTCATCTCTCTGGTTGTCCTACTCAACATGTTAATAGCCATGATGAATAATTCTTACCAACTTATTGCTGTAAGTTGAATAATTTTATTTTAATACAGTATTTTACCTTAGAATGCATTGTTCATCATCATTGTAAATAAGGTTTGGAATTGGCTATTGATAAGACAAAAGTATAATATAAATGGTTAATTTGAAGTTTCTAAGCAGTATTCACCATATTTAGCTATATACTACTCTAGTGTTTTACACATGATTATAAAATAAACTACATTTATCCTTCCAGGTAATCATTATAGCTATGGCAAGCAACAGGTAAGTGTCCTTTGGAATTTGCTTTGTGTCTTTTCATTTAACCTACAATCTTGATATAAGCAAACTCAGGCCAGCTTGGCAAGATACAAAAAATAGTCCAGAGGAGAATCTGAGGGAAAAAGTCACAGGATTTTTAGTTTCTTAAAGCCTAGCAAAAGCAATATAAGTATAACCCTGAATTCTGTAGCAGAATATTGTATATTCTGTATATATTGTATATTCTATATTGTATATTGTATATTGAATCTGGAATCCAAACACTTAGTTTAACTTATTTATTCATTCATTCTACAAATTCTTATTGAATACTTACTCTGATGCCAGGTACTGTTCTAGGAACTAGAAATACAGCAACGAACAACGAAGATAAAGCCCTTCATCCCCTAGAGCTTACATGTATAACTATAGCCAAACACAATTGTAATAAAGTAAATCATGCTGGAATGAAATATGTTTTTAAGTCTTTAATATTTAGACAAGTATCATTTTATAAGGATAATTATAGGCTTCTCAGTTTCTCCATAAATAACTACAATTATATTGCATTTTGGAATTTATTGCTAAAACTCTGAAATGTTATTATTGTTATTTTGAGAGGCAACATTCTGAATTTTACTTAAACCTCTCACAGATGAAAAACTGCATAAATATAAGAAAAAATATTTTCATTTACTGATTCACAGTCTAACATATTCCCATGTGCATGTACCTAGGTCCTGGGATTTACATGTTAATAGCTAAATTTGTGGAGCTTTATTTAAACATCTTACAAATCTAAAAATTTTTAGATACTCCCTATATATTTGTATCAGAACTTCTGTATTCTTCTAGTTAACACATTTTCCTAATGGGAATTCTATTTTCTAAACTACCCCTTCAAAAACATTAGGAAGCCTCTAATTATAAAGCTATACACAGAGAAGCTGTATATACAATTTGGATTCTATAAAACATGTATGGTGTATGGAGTTTATGAAGAGAACACTATTCAAGAATAGTATGACATTTTCTTTTTGCTTCTTTGTGGAGTGTTACTTTTTACATAGATTAAAATAAGCTTCAAATCTCTATTTTTGTTTAACCCAAATACTAAAACTACTTGAGAAGAGACCAGGCACTCAGAAGCTGAACCAGGTGTCCTTTCCAGGATCCTGCATATGATGCCTCCTTGAAGCATGCACATGACAAGTATTTTATTTCCTCCTGTCCTAAAATACCTGAATTTACCCTGAGGGCTTTTTCTTTTGTCCTGCTAATCCTAACTCAGAGCTTTAGGATAAAGTATTTTAAAAATAATAAAGTTTAATGGTTAAAAGGAAAAAGCAATCATGCAGGCCATATCTAAAGCCTGTTTCTCATTCACTCATGTATTCTTTAAACAAATATTTATTGTGCATCTAATATATGCCAAATATATGCTTGCTTTTAGGGATAAAAAGAATAAGGAAGTCTCTGCCCTCAAGAAAAATGTGATGTAGTAGGGATAAAATAAGTAAATGATTTCAATATTGAGAAAATGGATTTGCTAATGTGATGAAAGTACAGAAGAGAAGGACCATGCATGCTGGGGTGGGAGGCAGCTGAGATTGATGGTGGTTGGGGCAGGCTTCCTATGAGAGCAAATAGCTAAGTGAAGCCTTAAATATTGACTAGGTTAGAAGATGGGTAGCAGTAGGTGGTTTTTAGTCATCACCATCATAGTTCAGTTCCAGTTTTTCTTTTTTTTACTTTCAATTACAGTTTACATATATCATTAAATTAGTTGCAAGTATACACCTCAGTGACCAGACATTACAGAATTTAATAAGTGATCACCCCAATAAATCCCATACTCATTCAGCACCAGAGTTAGTTATTAAAATATTATTGATTATATTCCCTATGCTGTACTTTGCATGCCCATGGGTACTCTGTAACAACTAATTAGTACATCTTAATCACTTAACCTTTATTGCCCAGTCCCCCACACCCTCCCATCTAGCAACCAACAAAAATATCTCTGTATCCATGAGTCTGTTTCTGTTCTGCTTATTCATTTTGTTTGTCAATTCAATTGTTGATAGATATGTATTTATTGCCATTGGGACAACTTTAAGTGTACTGACATTTATATCATGGGAGAGTGGAAGGAGAACAGTGAGAGCAAGAAATTGAAAACCTATTTGAAAAAATAATAACAGAAAACTTCCCTAACTTGGAGAAGAAAACATACATATAAACCCAGGAAGTGCAGAGAGTCCCAAACAAGATGAGCCCAAAGAAGCCCACACCAAGACACATTGTAATTAAAATGCAAAAAGTTAAAGACAAAGATAGAATCCTCAAAGCAGCAAGAGGTAACAGTTACCTATAAGTGAGACCAATAAGACTTTCAGCTGATTTCTCAAAAGAAACTTTGCAGGCCAGAAGGGAGTGGCAAGTAATATTCAAAGTGATGAAAGCAAGGGCCTACAACCAAGATTATGCTATCCTGCAAAGCTATCATTAAAATTGATGATAAAGTTTCCCAGACAAGAAAAAGCTAAAGAAGCTCATCACCACCAAACCAGAATTGTATGAAAGGTTGAAGGGTCTTCTTGAAGAAGATGGTCAATAATATGAACAATAAAATGGCAATAAATACATATCTATCAACTGTTCCAGTTTTTCTAACCATTGGAGACTTTGTGTAGACTCTTTCAGAATCACAGGCTTTGTTTAGTAGTAAAATAGCATAATGAAATCAAGATAACACTTAATATATGACTCCTTAAGAATCAGGAGGATCAGAAGCTACTCATAAGCCAATAATTTATTTATTTATTTATTTATTTATTTATTTATTTATTTATTTATTTATTTATTTATAAAATATGTTTTATTGAAGGGAGGAAGGGAAAGGGATAGAAACATCAAGATGAAAGAGAATCATTGATCAGCTGCCTCTTAGGAACATTTATGGCAACTAGTTAGAGAGCAGCCATTCTCCTCTTGAATTAGCCATAAATTGAATTAAGTAGACAATCTGGGAAGTAGGAAGTGCTAGAAACTGAACCCACAACTGACATGTGTCCTGGCCAAGAATTGAACTGGTGACCTCTTGGTCCATGGGTTGACAGTCAATCACTGAGCTATACTGGCCAGGCTAAGCCAATAATTTAGGTGACCACCTTTTTATTATCTTAAGCAGATTCTACTGAATCCCATTCTCCATAACTGCAGCAAACAAATATACTTTTCTTCATTGCATTAGAATCATAAGCTTGTTTAGAAAGAAAGTAAAAAAGAGAGAACTAGAGGAGAGGAACAGGAAGGAAAATGCGTGGGAAACTACAGCTTCTGTGCTTCCATCTAATGATTGAAGCCTCCAATCAGACAATTGCTAAGCAACAATGGAGGCTATGCATTTTCTAAATATAATGATTCCTATTGAAAGCACAATTTGTCCAGTGCCTAGACCAGCCGTGGGCAAACTACGGCCCGCGGGCCGGATCCAGCCCATTTGTAATGAATAAAACTAAAAAAAAAAAAAAGACCGTACCCTTTTATGTAATGATGTTTACTTTGAATTTATATTAGTTCACACAAACACTCCATCCATGCTTTTGTTCCTGCCCTCCAGTCCAGTTTAAGAACCCATTGTGGCCCTTGAGTCAAAAAGTTTGCCCACCCCTGGCCTAGACTAAAGTATATATTGTTCATAGTAGAAAGATATATACAACCTATGCATTCATTGGCACCTAGCAATTTTGTAATATTGGAATGATGTATAATCTAACATTATCTTACTCCAAAATCTGAGTTCGTTTTTATAATAGTAATGGGTTAAAATGAATTATTTTGAATTATTTAACTGTATGTATACCTAGTTTCTAGCACTTCCTACTTCCCAGATTGTCTACTTAATTCAATTTATGGCTAATTCAAGAGGAGCATGGCTGCTCTCTATCTAGTTGCCATAAATGTTCCTAAGTTTTCTCAGGAGATAATAAAATCCTATATAATAAAAGCCTAATATGCAAATTGACCAAATGGCAGAACAACCGGTTGCTATAATGTGCACTGACCATCAGGGGGCAGACTCTCAATGCAGGAGCTGCCCCCAACCTGCATGCCCCAGATCAGCCAAGGCGGGTGCCAGCGGGGCCCCCTGATCGCCCCACTGGTCGCCCCAGAGATCGGCCCTGATCGCCAGCTAGGCCTAGGGACCCTAAACATGCAAAAATTTCATGCACCAGACCTCTAGTAGAATGATAAATAAATGATAATGAAGGATAACCTCAGGCTTATGGTCAACCACCAGTCATACTCCTATCTGGTGCCATTTGGCCAGGATTAAGTCAAGGTTCAATGTTGTGTCATAGTCCCAACTCTGCATTTGTTAGAGGAACTTCTCTCTGAGTTTATGTCTATTCCCTAAAGGTGGTCACTAATTATTCACATGGAAATGTATCAAATAAGACTTTTCCTAGAAATACCAGGAGGCTAAGCCATGAGCAGCCATGAGGGTGACATTCACATAAGTAGGGGTTCAAAGTCTTGGATAATACATAAAGCCCTGTTTGTGGCCAGAATCTAATGAAACTGAGCTAATGAAACTGAGCAATGCAGGAAATTAAAATTCATCCTCAAGGCATAAGTAATCACTGTAGTCTCTTTAACATGGAATTATTTTAGATGTCTGTTTCAGGGAAGAGGGAAGGATGAAAAGTTACATGAAAGCTGTGACTCTTACCAGTATAAGCCATCATCTGAAATGTTTAGATGGCTATCTCCAAGAGTCAGCAGTGTTTTCATGAGTAATTAATGTTCCAAGAGCTACACAAGTCAGGTTACAGGCTCTCTGTGATGTTTATCTGACATTAATAATTAAGAAACCTGTCATCAATTATCATGTTCTTCTCTTCAGGACCATGCAGATATAGAATGGAAATTTGCTCGAACAAAGCTTTGGATGAGTTATTTTGAAGAAGGAGGAACCCTGCCTACTCCCTTCAATGTCATTCCGAGCCCCAAATCTCTTTGGTTCCTGATCAAATGGATATGGACACACCTGTGCAAGAAAAAGATAAGAAGAAAACCAGAAAGCTTTGGAACAATAGGGGTAAGAACATAACATGTTAGTATTACTCTTTATTTTAATTGTTCTTTAACTAAAGAACTTGTAAGCATATATGCATAACTCACAAACACAGACAATAGCGTGGTGGAAGGTTTGGGGTCAAGGGCAGGTGTGGGCTAGAAGGGTACAATGAGGAAAAAAAGAGGACATCTGTAATACTTTCAACAATAAAAATAAAACAACAACAGAAACCTACATGACTATAATTCATTTCTAGTAAAGCATCATCAAAAATAATTTAAAAATAATTGTGTATTTAAATATATTTGTATTTCATATTGAATATTTTCCATTATTCTTAGAGTCTAACACAAGAGCATATTATGTTTAATAAAATGTTCTCAATTAAATGATTATATGAATATTATAACTAGAAAATACTGTGCCATATTCAAGCACAGTGATTTTGTAACTGGACAACCAAAGAGTCCAGGCTGTCTGTCGCTACTTCAACCAATTAAGCAGAGGCAGAGTTGAATTTATATGAGCGATTATTCCAATAACACTCACAGTATGTGAGAGCAACAGGTCATCCACAAAAATCTACTCTTCAACCCACCATAAGCCAGCTGCTTATATTGGGTAGAAGGACAAAGATTATGTGGGGAAGTAGGAATTACAGGCATGGAAAAGTAGGCATGGGATAATCGTTACAGGTTATAAGTCATGCAGGCATGGAGCAGGGGGAGGGCGGTCACAAGAGGGCAGGCACCTCCGGACACTCTGGGACCAGATTATAGGTAATAGGGGCTGGGGGTTGGAAAGAGCAGGTGCCTCCCAGACTAGATTGTTTCAGCCACAAGGTTGTAAATATTGCCATAATGACAGGCAGTTCTTGGGTAGGAGGATGAACTGCATTCCAATTCCAATGTTAGCTCCCATGTCCTGGGGTGTACAATTCCCAGCCAAGTTAGAATGTCCTTTCTTTAATCAGAACAAAACAATCATGGTTTACAGAGCATGATTAATATTTCTTATTTTATTTCTTATAACTAATAGCTAGTCCCCCAATATTATGTTTCTACCCCTAACATTCCCCACTGGTTTTGTTTTTTTTTTTAATCATCTCATATATATGAGATTAGGTTTATATGAAAAACCTCATCCTGCTGGACTATATTTGCTTTTGTCTTGAAAGCAGTTCCCAGGGATAGAATACAGCGAATGTACGATCTTGAAGATGGTTTCCCTAATTTGATGAACGTTGTTTTCTATCAATTGAGAATTGTCCGAAAGATTAAAACAGAACATTTCTTTCAAGTCCTCACAACTGTGTTTATGCCACAACAACAAATAATCTATTGCTGCCCAATTCTCTAGAACTGCTCCCTGATATTTCTCAGCTCTCAATTTATCCCTTGAATAGCCCTGGAAGTGGCATTTGGAGCTTTTACCATGCTAAAGCCAGCCAGGTCACTTCTACATTAAAGGAGCCTACCATTACCAAAATGTTTAAAGAAATATATTCAGCAGGGCTCCACAGATGGAGATCGTTGTTGCAGTCTGGTGCCACAGCTGTGAGAAGGTCTTTTTGGTTGGGACCCTGTGATGTTTCTGAGACATAAAGACAGTCAGTCGTCCTAAGGAACAGGTGCTGTTAGCACGGATATATGAATAGATAGTTACCCCACATATCAGAAAACAACCAGCTGGCAGCTTAGTATGTCCATTATTATAAGGGATTGTGTAATTATCAGAACAATTCATGTTGTAGTTATTAGATACTGAAGCACTCCCAGTAAAATGTCTCACATTCTCCTCAGATAACTACTGCGGTAACCTTTAGAGACAACATCCCGGCATCCTTTTCCCAAACAATGGGTCCCAACAAACAAAGATCCCAGTGTATGACTTTCCTCCCAAAATAAGTAGAATGAATATAATTCAATATATTAACAATAGGTATCCCAACTCCTACTAGGCAAAATGTCAAGTTCTATTCTACATAGGTTCCTCAATTGCCAGCTTCAGAGCAGTTGGAGTGGTGAGATACATGTCTCAGGGTCCCATCCATTTCTCCCCCAGTTGGCCTATCTTCTTTGCTCTGCTCATGTCTGTCTGACTACCACATCCCCCTTCAAGGATCCTGCTCTGAATTCTTTCAGAGAAAAGGGGCACAAGGTTTCTTCTGTAGCTGTTTCAAGCTGAAGAGGGATGAAGTTTTCTTTCAGAGCCAAGAGATCCTAGCTCTCTGTCAGCGGTACAATGAAGCCTGGGCATGGAAGGAGGTGGCAATGGTGTCTAGAGGTGGTATTCCTTGAGTACAAGTAGGGCTTGAAATCTGGTGGAGACAAACTTTGTTATAAATTTTTGTATTATTGGGGTAAAAGCTAGAGATAAATTCAGGATCCAGTTTAATTCATAGGTAAAAAATAAAGCTTTGAGTCTAATATTCACAATTGTGTCTTATAGAATCTACTGAAAGACAATTACTCCCCCCCCAAAAAAAGAAATCACCCTCATCTTTATTAAGGAGCCAAATTAAGACCAATTGATTTATTGTATTAAGTCTAGTTTCAATTTGGCCTGATCACTTACATGAACACAATAAGAATAGCAATTGATCATATAGGTTTTTAAAAAAATTTATTTGCTGGAGTTTTATGACTGAGCTTTAATTATCCCCCCAGGGCAAAGACAGTGAGCCACTTAGGTGCCATCAGGTTTTCCTGCAGTACCTGTTGACTTGGGTGAATTTCCTCACATTCTTGAGGTTTCCAATATGCCTTGAGGTTCCTTCATTGCCATCTCTCAGGAAAGCAACTTTTGTTCCTTACCTGGAAAGACTGCCATGAACCACTGACCAAGCAAGGTATCAGGCTATTTCTCCAAGGCTCACTTATTGGCTTCAAAGTTAGTCTTCATTCCTTAAAGCTTTCTGGTGACATACAGAGTCCAGGCATTTCTCTTTCAGACATGACATTCCAGTCAGTCTTGGTTTATAAAACACAATTAGAAACAGGTCTTATAGAATTCATGCAACGAAGCATCTTGCCATAACTCACTTAGTAAGAATTGCCAAATTCTGGAGGGATAAGGTACGGAGAAAAATACATAATTTACCAAATTGCTTTAAGAAAAGAATCAAGTTTCCTTATGTCTGAAAAACAAAAAAGATTAAAAATCAGCAATATTTTCCACTAAAAATATATAATTCTTTTCTGTTCATTCAGTCCCACAATCATTTTTTGTTTCTCCTGATTTTTTTCTGCCAATACTTCTATAAATCCAGATACTCTGTAGAGTTCTAATAATTTTCATCCAGTTAGAAGGGGATGATCTGAAAATGTCAGAGTCCTTTCCATGGATCTCTCAGAAGATGTAACATTTTTCCAAATGCATCATAACAAAACAGTGACTGTCTCTAAATGACAAGAAGAAATTTAAAATGACACAATATTTAAGCCTGTTTGGCGTGGCTCAGTGGTTGAGTGTCGACCTATGAACCAGAGGATTGCGGTTCAATTCCCAGTCAGGGCACATGCCCAGATTGTGGGCTTGATCCCCAGTGTGGGAGCATACAGGAGGAAGCCAATCAATGATTCTCTCTCATCATTGATGTCTCTCTCTCTCTCTCTCTCTCTCTCTCTCTCTCTCTCTCTCTCTTCCTCTCTGAAATCAATAAAAATATATATCTTTAAAAAGGATAAATAAATAAATTAATTAAATGATACAATATTTCAGAATAACAATTAAGTTATAAATTAAATTATACCAGAATTATTATTTCTTTATTTGACAAAGCTTCCCATGTACCTTAAGCAGAAAATTTTCCTTCATAAGAAGATAAAACAAATCCTTGAGGCATTCAAGGGCCAATTGGAATGACCTAAAGCCAATTCTAGGTCAAGAAAAGTTTCTGAAAATTCAAACCCTGGGAAGGTTGTCAAACTTATTTTACTAAAAGGTTATATATCATCCTTATTATTATTATTACGCAACAGTATTATTATTCAATCAAAGTGACAAAAGGTATTAAACACAACCATAGGCTATCAAAACTTCAGTTCCCACAATTAAGAAGGTAGACTTTTTAAGCAATCATGTACCTGATTAATATAACATAATATATAACCATTGCCATAATTTATAGAACTTTTGCTTCCTGGGAAAAAACAGGAAAGACTTTTTTTTTTTTTTTTTTACATTTTAGCAGACTAGAAAAGAGTAAACAAATTCTGTATTAGCTTACTTTAGACTCATTTATGAAATTAAATTTATTATTCAGATTATCTATAATTTCCTTTTAATATTTTTCTTCACAACCCTTCCATAACTTTCACAAACCTTTCTACAACTTTCACAAACCTTCTTAGGTATTCAGAAATAACCAGCTTTAGAACTCACTTTCTTTTTTTCTTCAAAATGTATCTTCATGCCTCATTCTTTCTATTACCAAAACTATATAATTTCTTTCCAATTGGTTATAGAATTCTTAATTCTCAGAAACCTTAATTTTTAGGTGATCACTAAAAAGTAAACAGCATTATTTAGATTGGCAAGTATATTTTCACTTTTGAGAGACATATTTCTATTATAAAATATTCACTAACAGTTTCAAGTGTATTTTCTAGCTTTTCTGTAATAAAAGGTCAAAAGTAGGCAAACTCAGATTAATTAATATTTCAGTATCCTGTTATTTCAAAATACCTAGATATTTAATAATTTCTACTACTTAAACCAGCAGAACCAAAGTTTTAAGTTACCAAAGACTTTACAAAGTGGGAGTGGCCCCCTTCCTTGAGGGCACTTCTGCAGTTCAGGCCCTTCTAGGAGAAAAACTTGGGGGGTGGGGGTGGGTAGAAGTTTTATTTCCCATAATTTTCTTTCTGAGTAGACTGTAACAACATGAAACCTTGCATATAAGAAGAGATCTTACCCTATTTCAAAATAGAAACAAAAACAACCCCTAAATAAATAGATGAGTATTCCCAATAGTAGGGACTGGGACATTAACTTTAGAATATTATCTTACACTAACCCAGCACAGCAAATGACCTTTCATTCTGAGTAGTGCAAGCCTGAACAGTAGAAACAGAGGATTCCTAGTGTTCTTAAAATAACAAAGAGTAAACTAAGTCCCCCAAAGATAAGAAAGGAAGCAAAGAACACCCTTAATCAAAGTTACATTACAGACAGACAAAACTCTCACTAGCAAAGAATTTGGAGTGGCTGATGTCTTGAGAAGGAAAGTAGGGAGGGTCCCCAACATTAAGAATGCTCAGCAGCTGCTGGGAAGTTCCTCCATGCCATGGGTTCAGCCTGCCAGAAGCAGCTGGAGCCCCCAGAAAAGTGGGATGTGCCCCATCTTTAAACAAGTAAACCAGACAACGAAGAGTCACAAAATAACAATCAACAGAGATACTCTATGCATCATATTTACAGGCACACACAACCCCCAGACAAGAGCTTCACACCATGCTTCTTGTCTGTCCAGCCACAGAAACTTCAGAATGCCCTGCATTTAAAAAACAAACAAATAAACAAACAAACAACACAAACACTGAAGCAGAGCAATGTCTCTTGTCCCAGAATGGATCAGACTAAGGGCTTGAATACCAGTCAAGGACCACTAGAGGTCTCTTGCTATCAGGACCTGGTCAGGCTCATCCAGTAAATGCATGCCTTAAGCCCAGATGAGAGGCAGCAAATGCTTCTGGTGCCATACAAACAAGATTGATTCTTCTGTCATACAGAAATGCTTGATTCAGCTTACATCTTAGGTGAGATGATGGAGATTGCTGAGGCTGAGGCTGGGGCTGGGACTCAAAACAGGAAAATTCCTGGCAGTGCTGCAAATAAAAGAGTCCAGTCCTCAGTCCCAGGAACCCCGAGTCCAGACAGCAAGCTGGATCGCCAGTATTCACCCCAGAGGAGTCGCTCGCTTACATCCCACCAGAGTCACTAGATTATGTAACCTGACAACCAAGGGTTCCGGGCTTTCTTTCACTACTTCAGCCAATTAAGCAGAGGCAGGGTTGGATCATACATGAGTGTTTATTCCAATAATGCTAGCAGTACAGGAGAGAATCAGGTCATCCACAAAAAATCTGCTCTGCACCCCACCATAAGCCAGCTGCTTTATATTGGGTAAAAGGACAAAGATTACATGGGGAAATAGGAATTACAGGCATGGGAAAGTAGGCACGGGATAATCATTACAGGTTACAAGTCACGCAAGCTCAGGGTGGGCAGGGGTCTCAAGAGGGCAGGCACCTCTGGGCACTCTGGGACCAGATTACAGGTAATAGGGATTGGGGTTTGTAAAGAGCAGGTGTCTCCTAGACTAGGTTGTTCCAGCCATGAGGATGTGAATCTTTCCATAATAATAGGCAGTTCTTGGGAAGAAGAATGGACTGCATTCCGATATTAGCTCCCATGTCCCAGGGAATACAACTCCCAGTCAGGTTAGAATGTGCTTTCTCTCATCAGAACAAAACATTCATGGTTAACAGAGCATGATTAATATTTATTATTTTATTTCTTATAACCAATAGCTAGGAGAATATTATGTCTCTTCCCTTAACAATTTCAGAATATGTTTAATTGTCCAACATTTTGCTTCTACTATCAATCATATTAAATGCCAAGAAGTTATGTTTGTAAAAAACATTATGACTGCTCAGAAACATGTTTCTCTTATACTGGAAAATTATACTTCCTTTGAAAAATGTTACTGGAAAGCAGAAAATACATGGACTTAGGTATGTGCTTTCATCATACCACTGACATGAGACAAATCATTCCTCACTTATTTCCCACTTCATATCTTAATTTTTAAAGTTCTCATAGTGATGTTTTGGGAATTAATACCCTGACATTCAATAGTCACTTTGAACTTCTAAGATGAATTGTTTTGGGATGTATACTAATATGCCTTTATATTATAATTACCAAGGAATAAGAATGGGTTTGCAAAATAATAATGGGTATTCAGGCATGGGGGAAGTAGGCAAAAGGAATAAAAATGAGTATAATGTTTACAGATTACAGACAATGAGGTCTGGGGGTTTGCGAAGGGTTGGACATCTCAGTTTTCTACAACAAGGTTATTAATCTTTTCATCAAAGAAAATAGGCATCTCTGGGATGAGGAGGATGGGCTGCATTTCCAGGTTAGCTCCTAGGTCCAGGGGAGTACAACTCCCAGCTAACTTATAATGTGCTTTCTTAATCAGAACAAAACAATCACAGTTAACAGAGCATGATTAATATTTCTTATCACTATAACTAGTCTCCACTATTCTCTTTCTTCCTCCTGCTCCTAACAATTCTAAAAAAAGTTAAATTAATTTACTCCAAATATTTAATTTCTCTGTTAAAAAAAAAGTTGAAATTATTTACACAAACCACATATGGTTGCAAAAGAAATGTAATGATTAAGTTTTAATAGGCAATTATTGCATGTGTTCCACATGCTAGTAATTGAGCTAGGAATTGGGGGTGGTGTTCGTTTTTCTATTATGGGAGAAACAGATATGAGAACATATTGCTATAATACTAGGGGCCCAGTGCACGAATTCATGCACCTTGAAAGGAATTGTGGATTGCAGTAGGCACAGGGGCCAGTCTCAACCCATCCTCCGCACCCCCGCCTAGGCCCTCCTGCCATAGCCCCCGGTCCTCTGCCTGCCAGCAGCCCCGCTCCTGCTGCCGCCGCTCCCATGCAATAACAGCACAGGCCCCACTTGCATCCACTGATGGTGCAGAGCGATTGGGGCAGGCACCAGCAGCGGGTGTGAGCAGCAGCTGGTGCCCTGATCGCCCCTCAGGAGCAGGGGGAGGTGGACAAGCCCTCAGGGGCGATCAGGGTTGTTCGCACCCACTGATGGCACTGAGTGATCGGGACCAGCACTGGGCACCAGCAGCGGATGCGAACAGCAGCTCCAGCACCAGCTGCGGGTGCAAGCGCCGGGTGGGACTGCAGCACGCAGGAGCAAAGATTTTCAGTAACCACCAGAGGCTCGCCCTGACTACAGTGACCAGCGCCTGCCTTGGTCTGTCACCCCTGCTCACCTCGTCCACTATCCCGCTGCAGCCAATGCCTGCCATGTTCCGCACATGCCCCCTGTGGTTAGCGCACATCATAGCGACCGGTTGTTCGGTTGTTCCAGTTTTTCTGCCATTCAGTCTATTTGCATATTAGCCTTTTATTATATAGGAGGATGTGCTATGTAATATATTTAACATTGTAAGATAGTCACATGCAAAAGACAATTTAAACAGTGTAAGAAATAATGTTTTTTTTTTAAGATAAACAGGGAAGGGTTTCAAAAAGCCAAACTCTGGCTTATTCCTTTCCACATCAAAATATACTTGCTCTTTTTTCTATGTTTTTCTTAAATTTATAAGAAATTGATTTAATCCCTAAGAAGCTATTAATGAATAATACTATATTATGTTATCTGTCATAGGAGTATATCGATTTAAAAAGTGTTTCTGGGTCCAAAAATAAAGAGTACATGCAAAATAAATTTCTCTTTACTATTTTCTTTTTGGGCCATAGCAGTGGGAATTTTGGGTTTTAATATGCCACAAAACTTACAAGAAGATATGAGGATCTGTTCTAATATTTTAAGAAATTCATGTGTGCTGCCACCAGAATCATGGAGAACCACTCCAAAATTTTGACTTCCAACTCTCCCTCCCACACCCCATAGAATTACCACACTTTTGATGCATTGTTAGGAATATGTTACCATCATTTCTTAGATGCAAAAAGGAGTTTAACACTGACTTGGGCTTTCCTATTAAAACAATGATTCACTCCTTTCAGGGGGAGAAGGTAAAATTTAAAAGCTTTACTTGTTATAAATTGCTAGGCTTGAAAATTTTATTTTTATATTCCTTTCTCTAAATTTAAGTATTTTGATTCAAGTTGCTGCACATGAAACCGGACAACCAATGGGTCTGGGCTGCCTGTCACTGCTTGAGCCAATTAAGCAGAGACAGGGTTGAATCATATGACTCAACCAATTTCAATAATGCTGGCAGTATGGGAGAATAGCAGGTCATCCAGGAAAATCTGCTCTCTAGCCTCCCTTTGCCATAGCCCAGTTGCTTATATGAGGTACAAGGACAAAGATTACATGGGAAAGTGGGCAAAGGTATAAGAATGAGTATGCAAAATAAAAATGGGTATTATAGGCATGGGGAAGTACGATAAAGAATAAGAATGGGTATAATAGCTACAGGTTACAAGCAATGTGGGCAATGTGGGCTGAGGGTTTGCAAAGGGCAAGGGGCATCCTGGTCTCCATTATTTCCTTTCTGCAGCAAGGTTGTTCATCTTTCCATGGTAATAGGCAGATCTCAGGTGGGGAGGAGGGGCCAAATTTCCAGGTGAGCTCCGAGATCCCTGGTAAAACTCTCAGCCAGGTTAGAATGTGCTTTCTTTAATCAGAACAAAACATCATGGTTAACAGAACATGATTAATATTTCTCATAATTACAGCTGGTCCCCAATATTCTATTTCTGCCCCAAACACACATAAAGATAATTAAAGATTAACTGTGATATCAAACCATTTCTTTTTCCTTATCCATGTTAATTTTACTAACCCTTGGATATTTTTATGCTTCGGGAATTTATGACAAACTAAATAAATATTGTGAGTCATGTCTCTTCTCCAGCCTCATCCCACTCTCAATCCTGCCTCTTCTCTACCAGCCTAACCAAACTCAATTAATGTTATATATTTACTCTTTATCTAGACTACATTTCCAGAATGAGGTTATATTAGTTTGGTTTGTATACTCATAGTTGAGTTTTAGACATTTATATTTTAGATGAAAATAAATAGTGCATATTATTTGTAAGAAAAAATATAAGATAAATGAAAGCCAAATTAAGAAGATTCTGATAATAATGTTTCAGAAGACCAGAGAAAAAGCAAGCCACACTTAGAGAAAGGGAGTTACATTATTTATAAATTCTGTGCAGGCCCAGAGAAAAATGTGTCTTTCAAATTCTGGGCCCCCAACATGGAGGAAACTCTCTTTATTTATACTTTTTTTCAGTCCTTTGTCTCCCATATTTGGAATGAGACTTCCGGGCCTTCTGAGAAAGAAGGCCTGCGTGCTGGGAAGGGGCCATGAGACCATATCTTAAGGCTTGGCTGGCCTGGTGTCAGCACTGACAACTCTGTCTGGGGCATAGTTTATGGCCTCTCTGGAATGGGAGTAGTCTTATTTTCCTTATTATTTAAGACAGAAGCCAGAATAGCAGGGTTAAAATTTCAAACAGCAGTTTTTATATAAGATGGATGCTTCAATAAGAGGAGTTAAATGAGAATCAAAAAGTAATTGCTTTTGTTCTGAATTCCTTTCAGTTTGAATAATCTTCCTGAGAGTTATTTGTATAAACATGAAGACAAGGGGATATACACATATTCATTAATAAAAAGGTGGAAGTCACTTTGTATAACCAAGATATGGCTTAGAATATCAAATCACACTTCAAAGGGACTTTAGAAATCATTTAACTCAACCATTTCCTTTAAAAGAGAACTTATTTACCTTGCTCAGCATTTCAGGATCCCTTGGTGACAGAGCTGGGAAAAAAAACTGGGTGATTGTTTCCCAATCTCATGTGCTTTTTACTGCCTTAAATTGTTTCCCTGAAAAGTCTGATGAGCATGCAACAATACCTTCCATGTTGTGTATTTATCTTTTAAGTTTTCTCAACAGCTCTTCCAGATCCTATCACTGTTTTCAGTTTCCTCTTAGATTCCTGTATCTCAAAGTTCTCATTTAACAAGATGGCATGCCTTCTGCTCTCATCCTAACTTGCTTATATTTAAGCCACATTTTTGAAACAGAAAATTAAAACTAAATTCTAGGTAGAGTTTATACATGTTTTGAGTCATTTTTCTCTAACCTTCCTAGTTGTGATTCACTTACTGGCTCTTGTCACCTAGCAGGTGCTCATTCTCTTCCCTGCCCTTCAGGGTTACCACCATTGGTCCTCTCTAGATTCCATCACTGGTGATTTTATCTTGCTATTTATGACCACTGGGTAACAATTAACCCTGAAGAATTAAATAACTCTTAAAAAACAACAACTTTGGACTTGTTAGGGTCACTGAAGGAGTAACGCACAAGGCCAAAAGTGGTAAAGAGTTATACACTTATTAGGTCATCTGGTAATCAGATGGGCTGAGCCCCCAAATAATGCCAGCAGCCAGGAACAGGGAGTCAGAGATTTTATTTTATTTTTATTTTATTATTTCTTTTTTTAATTAAATTTTATTGGGGTGACATTAGCCATCATGAACATATAGGTTTCATGTGTGGATTACTAATTTACAAAATCTGTATATAGGACCATGTGACCACCACCCAAAGTTAAATCTTATATTAGGACCCCTTTCACACCTCACGCCCCTTACTCTGGCAACCACCACACTGCTGTTTGTGTTCATAAATTTCAGTTTTATATTCCACATATGAGTGAAATCATATAGTTCTTAGCTTTTTCAGTCTGACTTATTTCACTTTGCATAATGTTCTCAAGGTCCATCCATGTTATTGTAAATGATGCTATTTCATCCTTTCTTATGGCCGTGTAGTACTCCATTGTGTATATGTACCACCTCTTCTTTATCCAGTCCTCTATCACAGGGTACTTTGGCTATTTCCAAGTCTTGGCCACTGTGAATAATGCTGCAATGAACATAGAGGTACATATATCTTTGTGTATAAATGATTTTGAGTTTTTTGGGTATATACCCAGGAGTGGGATTGTTGGGTCATATGGTAGCTCTATTTTTAATTTTTTGAGGAATCGCCAGACTGCTTTCCAAAGTGGTTGTACCAGTCTTCATTCCCACCAGCAGTGAATGAGGGTTCCCTGTTTACCACAACCTCTCCCACACTTGCTGTTGTTTGTCTTGCTGATAATAGCCACTCTAACTGGTGTAAGATGGTATCTCATTGTAGTTTTCATTTGCATTTCCCTGATTGGCAGTGAGGTTGAACATCTTTTCATATACAGGACTCTAGGCAGGCTTTTTTGGCAGGGACTTCTCTGGGCAGGTCCATATCCTGGGCATGTCCTGAGGGGAAAGATAGTGGTCTTAGCAAATGGAATGTGGTCTAAGCAAAAGAAAATGTTGGCTGTGAAGTAGTCTACAGGTCAGTTCCCAGGGGAGGGGATATCGATTCAATTATTTGATCAGATCTAATAGGACTTTCTTATATGGATAACTAGGTGTTCCAGGTAAATTAACCTTTCACTTGGAATACTTTTTGGGGAAAGCATAAATGAAGCAGAAATGTTTTATTGATCAAAACCTTTACTGTAAGAAGAAAACTCATTGGGAAATGGCTTCTCTCTGGGAAATCATAAAAAATCCTACCTAAGGGGAAACCTATTGGGAATTTTTAGCTAAATCTCATTTTAGCAGCAAAACCCTCTCAGTATTAAAACACTGGTTCTCAAACTTTAATGTGTATTAGAATCATAGGGAATGTCCATTTTAACAAGCACTTACAGCTTGTAGCTTTAATTAGAAACTCCTGTTTACAAAATCACTGGTGTCAGCTATTTAAACTAAAACAAAACTAGTGTTTCTACTTGTGGCTCCAGAGTTTGGATCACTTAATTATAGTAAAAAGATGTTATGCAACACTTCACCAAAGTATTTAATTAATATGAAATATATACATACAATATATATATATAATCTAATAAAAGACAAACATGCAAATTGACTGTACATTCGCTATGCCTTAAGCCATGCCCACCAGCCGACTAGAGCAACTATATGCAAATTAATCCAACCAAGATGGTGGCGGCACCCATGGAGCTGGAGCAAGCAGGAGGCTTGGTTGCCCTGGTGATGGAGGAAGCCAAGCTTCCCGCCTGCCCTGGCCAGCTGTGGCCTAGGCTCAAGGCAACAAAGTTTCAATTATAGAAGATAAATAAAACCCCAATACCTGCTTCCAGCCAGCCTCTGCTGGTGGCTTGGGTGGCACGGGGCTATGGCCAGCCTGAAAACAGCCATTAGCCCCTCACACAGGCTGGCCAGGCACCCCAGCAGGACCCCCTACCCTGAAGGGTGTGTGGCCAGCCTGAAAATGGCCATCAGCCCCTCACCCAGGCTGGCCAGACACCCCAACAGCACCCCCACCCTGATCTGGACACCCTTCAGGGCAAACCAGCCAGCCCCCACCCATGCACCAGGCCTCTATCCTATATAATAAAAGGGTAATATGCAAATTGACCCTAACAGCAGAACAACTGGGAATGACTGGTCAATATGACACACACTGACCACCAGGGGGCAGATGCTCAATGCAGGAGATGCCCCCTGGTGGTCAGTGCGCTCCCACAGGGGGAGCTCTGCTCAGCCACAAGCCAGGCTGATGGCTGGCAGTACAGCAGTGGTGGCAGGAGACTCTCCTGCCTCCTCAGCAGCACTAAGGATGTCAGAATGGAGCTTAGGCCTTCTCCCCACTGGCAAGTGGACATCCCCTGAGGGCTCCTGGGCTGCCAGAGGGATGTCTGCCTGGCAGCTTAGGCCCAATCCCCCGGGGAGGTGGACATCCCCCAAGGGGTCCCAGACTGTGAGAGGGCAACAGGCCGGGCTGAGGGACCCCTCCAAGTGCACAAATTTTTGTGCACTGGGCCTCTAATGTATATATATATATATATATATATATATATATATATATATATATGATATGCAAATTAACTGCCAACCAAGATGGTGGTTAATTTGCATATGTATGCGCCAAGCCATGGACTGAGGCTTTAGGCCTGGGTCAGGGAGGAGCAAGCCAGCGATTGTTGAGCCAGCAATCGTTGATGGCAGTGGCGGAGGGGAACCGGGACGAAGCCAGCCAGTGATCATTGAGCCAGCGATCATTGATGGCGGTGATGGTAGGGAGCTGGGGGTGCCCCGGCCCTGGCTTAAACCTTTGGACAGAGGTTTTAGGCTTGGGCCGGGGAGGAGCCAGCCAGCGATCGTTGAGCCAGCGATCATTGATGGCAGTGGCGGCGGGGAGCTGGGGGTGCCCCGGCCCAGGACTAGCACCTCAGCCAGAGGCTTCAGGCCTGGGCTGGGGTGGAGCCAGCCAGTGATCCTTGATGGCCATGGCGGCAGGGAGCTGGGGGTGCCCCCGCCCAGGGCTAATGACTCGCCAGAGGTGTTAGGACTGGGCAGGGGCCGAGCTGGCAATTGGTGTGAACTACAGAGGAAACACCTTTTCTGACTCTGATTGGTTAAGCTCCCTGTATGCCACTGATAATATTCTTAGTAAATGGGTAATAAGAGTCCAAATAGGTGATCTAGGGTTTTTTTTTTACCACACTGCTGGAGAAAAAAAAGGAAGGTCTGCTGCTGGAGGGTTAAGAAATGTCATATCCTACCCTAGCCAGTTTTGCTCAGTGGATAATGCCTTGGCCTACCCAACACAGATTCTGGGTTCAATTCTGACCAAGGGCATGTACCTAGGTTGCAGGATCCTCCCTGGCCCAGGCCCAGGTCAGGACTCATGCAGGAGGCAACCAATCAGTGTTCCTCTTACTTTGATGTTTCTCTCTGTCTTTCCCTTTCTCTTCCACATTCTCTAAAAATCAATGGAAACATATCCTCAGGTGAGGAGAAAGAAAGAAAGAAAGAAAGAAAGAAAGAAAGAAAGAAAGAGAGAGAGAGAGAGAGAGAGAGAGAGAGAGAGAGAGAGAGAGAAAGAAAGAAAGAAAGAAAGAAAGAAAGAAAGAAAGAAAGAAAGAAAGAAAGAAAGAAAGAAAGAAAGAAAGAAAGGTCATAGCCTATGAAAGACACTTCTTGAAAATGCCTAAATAAAGTTGTCATTTTTTCATGGTAAAAGGACTGGAGTTCGTGTTGATGAAAACATCTTGGTGGCTGCGGTGACTGGCAGTGGCTGAAACAGTGCGGTGATGGGGCTGGTGCCTTCCCCTGATCAGCCTGGTCGACTCCCACAAAGGGAGGCCAGACTGTGGCTTAGGCCTGCTCCCCAAGGGGAGCAGGGAGCAGGTAGTAGGATATTCCCTAGGGCTCCCAGTATGTGATAGGGGGCAAGCTGGGCTGAGGGACCCTCCCCTCCAGTGCACAAATTTTTGTGCACCGGGCCTCTAGTATCCTATCTAATAAAAGAGAAACATGCAAATTGACCATAACCCCAACACCCTTCCCATTGGCTAATCAGCAGGATATGCAAATTAACTGCCAACCAAGATGATGGCCTGCAACCATGCAGCTGAAGCAAACAGGAGGCTTCCTTGCTCCAGTGATGGAGGAAGCCAACATTCCCTGCCTGCCACTGCCAGCCTCTGAGCTGCACTCTAAGCAACTATGTTGCAATTATAGAAGCTAAACAAGCTCCAGAGACCTGCTTTCAGCCAGCTTTGGCCTCAGAGCTTAGAGCTGCTGTGCTGGCAACAGAGTTTCAATTATAGAAGTCAAACAGACCCAGAAACCTGCTTTCATCCCTCAGAGCTGGAGCCGGCTCTCAGCTCCAGTGACAGCTATAGAAGGTAAATAAGTCCCAGAATTAAAAAAAAAAAAAAAAAAAGAAAAAAAGGAGAGGCTGGGAGCTTAAGTTGCCCTCCAGCTTGAAAATGGCTCTCAAGCCCTCACCCACACTTGGCCAGGCATCCCAGTGGGGACAGCCACCCTGAACGGGGTGTGACCAGCTGCAAACAGCCATCATCCCTTCATCCAGGCTGGCCAGGCACCCAAGTGGGACCCCCACCCTGATCCGGGACACTTTCAGGGCAAACCAGCCATGCACCAGGCCTCTATCCCATACTACAGGCAGGGCGGGACGGCGCAAGCTGCCATCTGGGCTCCAGGTGAAGCCCTGGGCAGTAGGGCATAAGCCCCGCCCCCAGCTGGGACCCCAGTGTGCCACCTGAGCCCCCAGCCGGGACCCCTGTGCCGCCTAAGCCCCGCACTGCTAAGCGTCGCCCCCAACCAGGAACCTATGACTATTGGAGAGCAGGAAAGTGCCGCTGGGTCCTGGATTGCTGTGGTGATCTGGCCATAGGTAAGTAGAAAAGTGCGGCCTGTAGGCAGCCCCCAGCTGTGCCTGATCCAGGAGCAGGAAAGCAAGCCTGGCCTGTGGGCAGCCCCCAGCTATGCGTTCTCCCCAGTCACCATGAGGATCTGGGAGAAGGAAAGCAAGCCTGCCCAGCGGACAGCCCCAAGCTGGGCCTGATACAGGAGCAGGAAAGCCCGGCCTGTGGACAGCCCCCAGCTGGGCCTGCTTCACGGTCGCCATGGGGTTCCGGGAGCAGGAAATCCCAGCTTGCAAGCAGCACCCCCATCCTGGCCATAGATCAAGGGAGAGTACAACATGCAGTGGAGGCCAGGAGCCTGAGAGATCAACACAGAGGGGCTCCTGCTCCAAGCCTCCATGGTGTGGCTGGGGGCAGGCCCCCAGCAGACACACACATACAAACACATACAGTGCCTGCTCTGAGCCTCCAATGTGGCTTGGGGCAGACCCCCAGTGGGGACACACACACACACACACACATACACACACACGGCAACTGCTTGGAGCCTATGTGGCGCGGCTGGGGGCAGGTCCTAGCAGACACACACACACACACACACACACACACACACACACACGACACCTGCTCTGAGCCTCTGCTGCCAGACTGTGGCCATCAGTAGGACATCCACTGAGGGCTCCTGGACTGTGAGAGGGGCAGGCTGGGCTGAGGGAACCCCACCCCCAGTGCACGAATTTTGTGCACCGGGTCTCTAGTATATAATAAAAGCCTAAGCGACCATTATGGCAGAACTACCAGAATGACCAGTTGCTATGATGCGCACTGACTTCCAGGGGGCAGACACTCAACACAGGAGCTTACCCCTGGTGGTCAGTGTGCTCCCACAGTGGGAGAGCCAGTCAGCCAGAAGCTGGGCTCATGGCTGGCAAGCTCAGTGGTGATGGCAGAAGCTTTTTCCACCTCAGCGGCAATGCTAAGGAGTAGTGAGCCAGGTGGTAAAGAGGTAGGGGTCCTGAACTGCAAGAGGGTGCAGGCCTGGCTGAGGGACCCCGCCCTCCCCCAAGTGCATGAATTTCATGCACCAGGCCTCTAGTATATATATATTTGGTGTCCCAGATCAGGGTGGGGGTCCCTGCTGGGGTGCCTTGCCAGCCTGGGTGAGAAGCTGATGGCCGTTTTCAGGCTGGCCACACCCACAGGGTGGAAGCAGGTATCTGGGATTTATTTAACTTCTATAATTGAAACTCTGTAGCCTTAAGCAAAGCCCAGGTGGGGTTTCCCCTGGCAACCAAGGCTCCCAGTCCCTCCTTCAGCAGAGGCCATCGTGGCTGGAAGCAGGTATCTGGGATTTATTTATCTTCTATAATTGAAACTTTGTAGCCTTGAGCAGAGCTCAGGGATGGTCAGGGCAGGCGGGAAGCTTGGCTTCCTCCATCGCCGAGGGCAACACAAGCCTCCTGCTCACTCCAGTTCCGTGGCCGCAGCCATCTTTGTGACGGACTGAGTGAGGAGTGATGGTTAATTTGCATTTGCATATTACTCTTTTATTAGATAGGATACACACACACACATACACACACACACACACACACTCACACACACATGAGGCCCAGTGCATGAAGTTGTGCACGGGTGGGGACCCTCGGCTTGCCCTGCCATCAGGGCCAATCTGGGGGGGCCAGCACATGGGGGGAGGGACCACGGGAGGTTGGCTGGCAAGCCCACCCCCCATCAGGGTCCATGGGGGGCCAGCCAGTGTGGGGAGGGGCTGCAGAAGGTTGGCCCCAGCAGCAAGCTAACCAACTGCCGATTCCACATGGAATTGGGCTCCCTCTTCCTTCCTGTCTGGGTCCAGCAGCAAGGTCTTGGTCAGTGTACATCATAGCTTCTGGCTGGTCATCCGGTCATTCCTGCCGTTCCGGTTGTTCAGTCCTAAGGGTTGCTTAATTTTTCAATTACAGTTTACATTCAATGTTATTCTGTATTAGTTTCAGGTTTACAGCAAAGTGCTTAGAAAATCATGTACTTCACAGAATGTTGTCCCCACTGCTTCAAGTACCCACCTGCCCCAAACATATTTATCACAATATTATTGACTATATTCTCTATCATAAAATCTATACCTCTGTGAACATTCTGCAACTAACAACTTTTATTGTTTAATTCCTTCACCTTTTTCACCCAGCCCCCAGTATCCCTCCCCTCTGACAACTATAAGTCTGTTCTATGTATGTATGAGTCTATTGTTTATTTTATTTATTGGTTTATTTTGTTAATTAGATCCAAATATAAATAAAATTATATGGCACTTGTCTTTCTCCATATGTCTTATGTCACTAAGCATAATAACCTTTAGGTCCATTTATGCAGTTGCAAAGGGTAAGATTTCATGTTTTTTATGGTCCAATAGTATTTCATCGTGTTAATGTACCACAGCATTTTTATTCACTCATCTATTGAGGGGCACTTGGGTTGCTTCCATATCTTGGCTATTCTAAATAATGCTGCAATGAACATAAGGATGCATATTTTTTTGGTTTTATTTGGATATATCCTCAGAAGTAGCATCCCTGGATCATAAGAAGTTCCACTTAAAAATTTTTTTAAAAACCTCCACACTGTTTTTCATAGTGGCTGCATCAATCTGCATTCCCACCAATAATGCACAAGGGTTCCCTTTACTCCATATCTTCACCAACACTTGTTTGTTGATTCGCTGATGATGACAACCATTCTGACAGGAGTGGAATTGTATCTCATTGTGGTTTTCATTTGCATTTCTCTGATGATTAGTGATTTTGAGCAACATTTTATGTCTATTGGCCATCTAGATGTCCTCCTTGGAGAAGTGTCTCTTCAGGTCTTCTGCCCAGTTAGGGTATTTGTGTGTGTGTGTGTGTGTGTGTGTGTGTGTGTGTGTGTGTGTGTGTTTATGGGTATTAACTTGTCTGAGTTCTTCATAGATTTTGAATATTAACCCCTTACCACATGTATCATTGGTGAATATGCTCTTCTGTTCAGTAGGTTGTCTTTTTGTTTTGTCGATGGTTTCCTTTGCTGTGCAAAATCATTTTAGTTTGATTTAGTTGATGTAGTCACATTTATTTACTTTTTCTTTTGTTTCCCTTGACCTAGAGATATATCAGAAAAAAATATTGATAAGTGAAATGCCAAAAAGTTTATTGCTGATGTATTCTTCTAGAATTTTTATGGTTTCAAGTCATACATTTAAGTCTTTAATCCTTTTTGAGTTTATTCTTATTAATGGTGTGAGAAGGTGGTCAGGTTTCAGTTTTGAATGTATCTGTCCAATTTTCCCAACACTGTTTATTGAATAAACTGTCTTTACCCCATTGTTTTCTTGCCTCCTTTGTCAAATATTAATTGACCATATAGGCATAGGTTTATTTATGGGCTTCTTATTCTGTTCCATTTATCTATATGTTGTTTTTATGCCAGTAGCATACTATTTTGATTGCTATGACTTTGTAATATAGGTTGATATCAAGTAGTGTGATACCTCATACTTAGTTTTACTTTTTCAAGATTGCTGAGGCTATTTGGGGTTTTTGGTGGATTTATATAACTTTTTGAGTTATTTGTTCTGACTCTGTAAAAAATGCCATTGGTATTATGATAGGCATTGCATTGAACCTATAGATTGCTTTGAGTAGTATGGACATTTTAATGATGTTAATTCTTCCTACCCATGAGCATGGTATATACTTCCACTTATTTGTATCTTCTTAAATTTCTTTCTTCAATATCTTATAATATCTAAAGTACAAGTCTTTTATAACCTTGGCTAAATTTATTCTTAAGTACATTCTTTTTTATGCAATTATAAATAGCATTGACGTCTTAGTTTCTCTTTATATTTTTATTGTTGACTGTATTACAGATGTCCCACATTTTCTTACACTTTGCTTCTCTCCACCCTGCCCCTGCCTTCCCTAGACCTTCCCCACAGTATTTTCTGTGTCCATGGGCTAAGCATATATGTATATAAGTTCTTTGGTTGATCTATTCCCATCCTCCCCACCCACCTCCTCTTTGAGATCAGTCAGGCTGTTCCATTTATTCATGCCTCTGGTTCTATTTTGTTTGTCAGTTTATTTTGTTCTTTAGATTCCACATATGAGTGAAATCATGTGATACTTATCTTTCTCTGACTGGCTTATTTCACTTAGCATAATGTTCTCCAGGTCCATCCATGCTGTTGCAAATGGTAAGAGTTCCTTCTTTTTTGCAGCCATGTAGTATTCCATTGTGTAAATGTATTACAGCTTTTTTATCCATCTACTGATGGGCACTTGGGCTGTCTCTAGATCCTGATTATTGTAAATAATGCTGCTATGAACATAGATGTGTATATATTATTCCTGATTGGTGTTTCAGGATTCTTAGGAGATATACCCAGAAGCTAGGTCAAAATGTGATTCCATTTTTAATTTTTTGAGGCAACTCCATACTGTGTTCCATAGTGCCTGCACCAGTCCACATTCCCACCAACAGTGCCCTAGTTTACATTTTATCTGCATCTTCACCAGCACTTGTTGTTTTTGATTTATTTATAGTTGCCATTCTGATCAGTGTGAGGTGGTACCTCATGATAATTTTTATTTGCATCTCTCTCTCGATTAGTGACCTTGAGCATTTTTTTTTTCATGTCTATTGGCATCTGTATGTCCTCTTTGGAGAAGTGTCTTTCAGGTCCTTTGGCCATGTCGTTAATGGGATTGTTTGTCTTCCTGATGTTGGGTTGTATAAGTTCTGTATATATTTTGGAGATTAACCCCTTATCTAATAAATCATTTGCAAATATGTTTCCCCATATGGTAGGTTCCCTTTTTGTTTTGTTGGTGGTTTATTTTGCTGTTCATTAGTTTATTTTTCTCAGAGTTTATTATGTATAACTAGAGGCCCAGTGCACAAAAATTTGTGCACTCAGGGGCGGGGGGGTGTTCCTCAGCCCGGCCTGTGCCCTCTCGCAGTCTGGGACCCCTTGGGAGATAATGACCTGCTGGCTTAGGCCTGCTCCCGGGTACAGAGGGCAGGCCCAATCCCTAGGTGCAGCCCCTGGTTGGGCTCAGAGCAGGGCCGATTGGGGAGTTGCGATGCCACCCTAAGTCACGCTCAGAGTAGGGCCGATTGGGAGGTTGGGGCACCGCCGCCTGTCACACTCAAGGCAGAGTCGATGGGGAGGTTGTGGCGCCACCCCCTGTCATGCACAGAGCAGGGCCGGTCAGTAGGTTGGGGAGCTCCCCCATCATGCACAGAGCAGGGCCCATCAGGGGGTTGGGGAGCTCCCCCCTATAACACAAAGAGCAGGGCCGATAGGGAATTTGGCACACACAGAGCAGGGTGGATCAGGGGGTTGGGGCGCCGCCCTCTATCACCCACAGAGCAGGGCCGATAGGGAGGTTGTGGCCCTGTCCCCTGTCATACACAGAGCCTCAGGGCAATCAAGGGGTTTGGGCGCTGCCCCCTGTCACACTGATCCCAGTGCTGGGAGGCATATTACCCTTTTACTATATGGAATAGAGGCCTGGTGCACGGGTGGGGGCCGGCTGGTTTGCCCTGAAGGGTGTCCTGGATCAGGGTGGGGGTCCTCACTGGGGTGCCTGGCCAGTCTGGGTGAGGGGCTGCGGGCTATTTTCAGGCTGGGACTGAAGCTCCCAACTGCTCCTTTTTTTCTTTTTTTTTCTTTTTTATTCTGGGCCAGCTTTAGCTCTGAGGCTCCAGCTCTTAGGCCTCCACTCCTGAAAGCAGGAATCTGGTTTGTTTTGGTTCTCGAAACTCTGTATCAACTCCAGCTCTGAGATCCCAGCCAAGTCTATATTTGTTACAATGTTTGAAACTGCAGGCTCAGAGGCCTGCAGCAGCCAGCTAGGAACTTTGGAGTCCTCGGTCACTGAAGCAAGCAAGCCTCATGTTTGCTTCAAGCTGCCTGGCTTCCGGCCGCCATCTTGGCTGACAGTTAATTTGCATATTGCCCTGATTAGCCAATGGGAAGGGTAGCAGTCGTACACCAATTACCATGTTTCTCTTTTATTAGTGTAGATAATAAAAGCATAATATGCTAATTAGACCAAACACCCGAACGACCTTCTGGACATCATTCTGGCCGTCCTTCTGGACTAAGCTACAGTGGCGGGAGTGGAGGCAGCGGTGGTTAGGGTCGATCAGGCAGGCAAGTGAGTGGTTAGGGGCGATCGGGCAGGCAGACAGGCAGGCGAGCGATTAGAAGCCAGTGATCCCAGACTGCGAGAAGCATGTTCTACTGCCAGTTTAGGCCTGATCATGCAGGGATCTCTGTGGGATTGGGCCTAACCAGCAGTCAGACAATCCCCTGAGGGTCCCAGATTGCAAGAGGGTGCAGGCCAGGCTGAGGGACCCCCCTCCCCCACCATGAACGAATTTCATGTACCAGGCCTATAGTTGCTGTATAAAAATGCAACCGATTTCTGAATATTAATGTTATATCCTGCTACTTTACTAAATTTATTTATCAGTCCCTGTAGTTGTTTGGTGGAATCTTTAGAGTTCTCTAAACACAATATCATGTCTTCTGCAAATAATGACAATTTTACTTCTTTCTTTCCAGCTTATCACTTCTTCTTGTCCAATTGTTGTGGCTAGGATTTCCACTATTATGTTGAATAGGAGTGGTGAAAGTGGACATCCCTGTCTTGCTCCTGATCTTAAGGGAAACACGTTTAGTTTTAGCCAATTGTGTATGATATTGGCTGTAGTTTTGTCATATGGGGCCTTTATTATATTGAGGTATGATCCTTCTATTTGCACTTAAATGAATTTTTTTTAACCTTATAATGAACTCAGAAAGGGAAACCAAACAAACAATCCAATTTACCATTGCAACAAAAAAATTAGATACCTAGGAATAAACTTAACCAAGGAGATAAAAAAAAAACAAACCTATATTCGGAAAACTACAGACATTGAAAAAGGAGATAGAGAAAAATATACGCAAGTGGAATAATATACCATGTTCATGGATTGGTAAAGTCAACATCATTAAAATGTCCATACTACCCAAGACAATCTATAGATTCAATGCAATCCTTATTAAAATACCAACAGCATATTTCAAAAAGCTAGAAAAAATTCTCCAAAAATTTATATGCAATCAAAAAAAGACCTGGAATAGCTGCAGCAATCTTAACAAAGTAAAACAAAGTTGGAGGAATCACAATATCGGAATTCAAGTTATACTACAAAGCCAGTGTACTCAAAATAGCCTAGTACTGGCAAAAGAACAGGCATATAGACCAATAGAACATAACAGAGAACCCAGAAATTAATCCAAGTCATTATGCTCATTTAATATTTGACAAAGGAGGCAAGAGCATACAATGGAGTTAAGACAGTCTCTTCAATAAATGGTGTTGGGAAAATTGGACAGATAGATGCAAAAAAAATGAAATTAGACCACCAACTTACACTATACACAAAAATAAACTCAAAATGATAAAAGACTTCAATATAAGACGTAAAACCATAAAAATCTTAGAAGAAACCATGGGCATCAAAATCTCAGACATGTCTCATAGCAGCATGTTACAAATACATCTCCTAGGATGATGGAAATTAAGGAGAAAATAAACAAATGGAACTACATCAAAATAAAGAGTTTCTGCACAGCAAAAGAAACCACCAATAAAATAACAAGAGTGCTCACTCCATGGGAGAACATATTTGCCAATGATACATCTGATAAGGGGTTAATTTCTAAAATCTACAAAGAATTCAAACAACTTAGCAAAAGAAAGATAAATAATCCAATTTAAAAATTGGCAAAGGACATCAATAGATCTCCAAAATGGACATACAGATGGTCAAAAGGCATATGTATGCTCAAAGTCACTGATCATCTTAAAGATGCAAATCAAAATGATAATGAGATACCAACTCACACCTGTAAGAATGTCTATCATCAACAAATCAACAAACGACAAGTGTTGGCGAGGATGTGGAGAAAAAGGAACTCTTGTGCACTGTTGGTGGGAATGCAGACTGTTTTCCTTGGTGGAAAACAGTTTGGAGTTTCCTCAAAAAATTAAATATGGAAATCCCATTTGACCCAGTGATCTTATTTCTAGGAATATATCCTAAGAACTCAGAAACACCCTTCAGAAAGAATATATGCACCCTGCCCTAACCGGTTTGGCTCAGTGGATAGAGCGTCAGCCTGAAGACTGAAGGGTCCCAGGTTCGATTCCAGTCAAGGGCATGTACCTTGGTTGCAGGCACATCCCCAGTAAGGGGGTGTGCAGAAGGCAGCTGATAGATGTTTCTCTCTCATCGATGTTTCTAACTCTCTATCCCTCTCCCTTCCTCTCTGTAAAAAATCAATAAAATATATTTTTAAAAAAAGAATATATGCACCCCTATGTTCATAACAGCACAATTTATAATAGCTAAGATTTGGAAACAGCGTAAGTGCCCATCACAGATGAGTGGATTAAAAGACTATTTTACATCTATACAATAGAATACTACACAGCTGTAAAAAAGAAAGAACTCTTACCATTAGCAACAGCATGGATGGACCTAGAGAGCATTATGCTAAGCAAAATAAGCCAGTCAGGGAAGACAAGTATCACATGATCTCACTCATATGTGGAATCTAATGACCAACATAAACTAATGAACAAAAATATACCCAGAGACATAGAATCATCCAACAGACTGTCAAAACTCAGAGGAAAGACAGGGAAGGGTGGAGGATGTGTGGAGGGGGGAGGGAGAGATTAACCAATGAACTCATATGCATATGTGCATAACCCAAGGACACAGACAGTGGGTGCTGAAGGCTTGGGAGTGGAAAAAAGGGAGAGGGCAATGGGGGAAAAAAGGGAACATATGTAATACTTTCAATAATAAAGATTTATTAAAAAATAAACAAACAAAAACCAAACATTAAAGAAATAAAAACTTACCAAAAGCAAGACATTTCCAGATTTAATTTTCTATTGTCATTCACATATGCCAAAATATCAGAGAATCTCAAAAGAGCTGGGATATTTGATTTCATCTAGTTCAGCAATTATCAAAATTGTTTTTTGTTTCAGGACAAGTTTACAGTCTTAAAAATTATTGAGGACCTCTAAAGGACATTTGTCTATGTCAGTTATATCTATTGGTATTTACCCTATACTATTTGAGATTATAAACTAAAAAATATGTATTTGTGAATTTTTTAAAGATAATAAATAACAAAAAAAAGTGTGATGGGTTTTGTCAAATGCTTTTTCTTTAACTATTGCTATGATCATATGTTTGTTTTTCATTTTGTTTATGGTTTATGTGGTAAATCATGTTAATTGATTTGTGGATATCATACCAACATTGTATCCCAGGAATAAATTCAATTTGATTAGAGTTATGAGCTTTTTAATGTATTGCTGAATTCAGTTTGCTAATATTTTGCTCAGAATGTTTGCATCTATAGTCATCAGGGATGTTGGCCTATATTTTATTTCTTCATAGTGTCTTTACCTGGTTTTGTAATTAGAATAATGAACTTGTGATTTTTCCCTTCTCTTGAATTTTTTGGAATAGTTTTCAAAGAATTGGTGTTAATTCTTCTATTAATGTTTGGTAAAATTCACTTTTGAAGCCATCTGGTCTAGGATTTTACTGCCTTTGAGGCTTTTGATTACTGTTTTGATTTATTAGTTGTAATCTCCCTATTTAGATTTTCTGTTTCTTCTTGATTCTGTTTTGGATAATTGTATGTTTCTAGGAATTTATCCATTTCTTCTAGATTGTCCAATTTATTGGCATGTTATTATTGGCTCATATTATTTCTTAAAATTGTTTATATTTCTTTGTTGTTAAGTCATTACTTCTCCTCTTTCATTTCTGGTTTTATATATTTGGGTCCTCTTTCTCTTTTTTTAATGAGTCTGGTTAAGGGTTTATCAGTCTTGGGTTTTTTTGTTTGTTTGTTTTTCTTTTTTCTTTAAAGAAAACTAGCTCTTGGTTTCATGGATCTTTTTCATTTTTTAGACTCAATTTCATTTATTTCTACTCTAACTTTTATTATTTCCTTTATTTTACTCACTTTGGTCTTTGTTTCTTGGTTTTTTTTAGTTCCTTTAGGTGTAAGGTTAGATTGTTTATTTGAGATTTTCTTGCTTTTGAGGTAAGCTTGTATTGTACTTTCAAATTGTTTCATAGATTTTGTGTTATTGTGTATTCATTTTCATTTGTCTCAAAGTAACTTGATTTCTTTCTTGACATCATTGTTAACCCATTCATGTATTATGTTATTTAGCCTTAATGTGTTTGTGTATTATTTTAGTTTTTTGTGTTTTTTTTTTTTTTCTTATACTTGATTTCTGGTTTCATACCATTGTGGTTGGAGACGATTCTGATATTATTTCAATCTTCTTGAAATTATTGAGATTTTTTTGTGACCTAACATTTGGTCTGTCCTAGAGACTGTTCTATGTGCACTTAAAAAAAAAAAAGTATATTCTGCTACTTTGCAGTGAAATATCAATTAAATATCAATTGTCTGAAAATATCAATTAAATCCATCTGGTATAGAGTGTCATCTAAGATTGTTGTTTTCTTGTCCACTTTCTTGTCCATTTTTTTGTCTGGAAGATCTATCCATTGATGTCAATGGGGTGGTAAAATCTCCTGCTATAACTGTATTACTGTTGATCTCTCCCTTTGATTTCCACCAAGATTTTCTTTACATATTGAGGTGATCCTATGTTGGGTACATATATCTTGTTGGGTTAATCTCTTTAGTATTATACTAGAGGCCCAATGCATGAAGTTCATGCAAGAGTGGGCCTTCGCAGCCCCAGCTTCATCGGGAAGGTTGTCCAGATGGGCGTTCCGCTGTTCAGCCGTTTGGTTGATTTGCATATTATGCTTTTATTATTAGATAATTTTTCTTTGTCTCTTATTATGCTCTTTGTTTAAATCTATTTTGTATGATATAAATATTGCTACCCCACATTTTTTGTTTGCTTTTTTCCATTTGTATGAAATATTATTTGCCATCCCTTTACTTTCAGTCTGTGTGTATATTTTGTTCTGAGGTGGTTCTCTTATAGACAACACAGATATGGGTCTTGTTTTCTTCTCCATTCAGCTACCCTACTTCTTTTGATTGGAGCATTTAATCCATTTACATTTAAAGTAATTCATTATAGGTATATATTTATTGCCATTTTATTCTTTTTATCTAATTCCCTTTTTATTATCATTTTTTTATTTCTTCTTTTTAAAGTAGACCCTATAACATACCTGGTTATAATGGCTTTTTGGTAATTAACTCCTTTAGCTTTTTATTTTCTGGGCAGTACTTTATTTCTCCTCTAATTTTAAATGATAGCTTTGCTAGGCAGAGTAGTTTTTGTTTTAGGTCATTGCTTTACATATTTCATATCAATCCTTTTTGGCCTGAAGTGTTTCTTTTGAGAAATCAGCTTACAGTTTTATGGGAGCTGCCTTGAAGTTAACTAAATGTCTTTCTATTGCTGCTCTTAAGGTTATCTGTTTATCTTTGACATTTGTCATTTTAATTATGGTGTGTCTTGGTGTGGGCCTCTTTGGATTAATCTTGATTGGGATTCTCTGTGCTTCCTGAACAGGTGTTTCTTTTACCTTTACCAGGTTATGGAAATTTCCAGCCATTATTTCTTCAAATAGGTTTTTGATCCCTTGCTCTTCCTCTGGTAACCCTCTGATATGGATGTTGTTAAACATGATGTTGCCCCAGAGGTCCCTTAGACTTTGTTCCTTTACATTTTTGTTGTTGTTGTTGCTCTGATTGGGTGTTTTCTGCTACCTTGTCCTCTAATTTGATGATTCAGTCCTCTGTTTCATCTAACCTGCTGTTGATTCCTTCTAATGAATTATTCATTTTATATGTTATATTCTACATTTCTAACTGATTATCTTTTATGGTTTCTATGTTCTTTTAATGGTTCCTATATGTTTAAATTCTCACTGAGATCATCCATTTTTTCCCTAAGTATATTGTGCATCCTATAGCCACTGTTTTGAACTCTGTATCTGGTGGTTTGATTGCCTCTATTCCATTTGTTTTTTTTTTTTCTGCAAATTTCTCTTGTACTTTCATTTGGGGTGTGTTTTTTTGTCTCACCATTTTGTCTGACTTTTTGTGTTTGTCTATTGTTATCTTATATAGTAGGCTTCTTCTGAGGTTCAGTGGTGCAATCTTTATGATCACATGAGCCAGGTGCTCCAGAAACATCTCTTGTGTGTGTCATGTGAGCAGTTGCTCCAGGATTGTTCTTGTGTGAGTGATGTTAGCCCTCCTATTGTAGTTGAGTCTTGAATATTGTTGGCCTGTCTGTGAGAGGGGTTTACCTTCAGTCTGGCTGACTATGAGAATCAGACCCAACCACAGTGTATAAGCCACAATGCAGAAGCTGCCCTCCTAAGTGGAATTTGTCCCAGAAGAGACTTGATGCCTACTGGTATTTCCCTTTGGGGTGTACCACTTTTGAGGCTAGCTAGGTCATGCTCTGGTGTGCTCTGAAGCACACCACTGGTTATGTTATGTCTGGGTTGACATGGGAGGGCCTCCTGTGCAGGTCCATTTAAGACTCTGGGTATAACTTGCCTTGGGCTAGTTGTCTACAGCTACTAAGAAATCCACAGTTTGTGGCTACCTGTAATGAGCCTAGGTGTGCATGGGAGGATCCAAGCTATGTACAAAGATGAGCTTCCACCAACTCTTAGCTAAGATAGTTAAAGACCAAGATCTGTGAATCCCAAGATCCGCTCCACCTGTCTGCTTCTCTACCACCCCCTGAGGTTACCTGGACTTCCTCAAAGCTTTCTAAATAAAGTCTGTAGATTGACCCCAGCCTGGCTGTCTCTTCCACAAGATGTGAGCTTGATATGGGGGGATAATAGGGTCAGGAGGAAGGACCTAGTGGATCTCCTGTTTAGAAGCTCATGGTCAGGCACTCAGTGGTGAGAAAATGGCTCCTACTCCAGAGCCATACCATTTAGTCTCTCTGAATATCTGCACCTGAGATCCCCAAAAAGAGCACAGCACAGGTTCTGGACTGGGTGCAGCCAGCCAAGCCTTCTTTGGGACAGGAACTTAGCAAGATGAGGCCACGTGGAAGTTGGAAGGATAGAACAAGTGGGTTTCTCATTGGAGAACTGTCGTTGGTGTTTTAGTGTGGGGATAATGGCCACTGCTCTAAGTGTCTGTCTGAATTCCCAACTAGAGCTCCTCAAAAAGGAAAGTGCACTGAAGATCTCAGTTACACACAGCCAGCCAACCCCTCTGGAGGACTCGAGCTCAGCAAGGCAGGGTCACTGGAAGTTGGAAGAACTAGACAGATGGGTCTCCTGTTAAGGGACAGGTGCTGATGGCACAAAATGGGGAACAAGTGCTCCCTGCTCTGGAGCCACACAACTGCTTGA
Organism: Myotis daubentonii; assembly: GCF_963259705.1. Classification (NCBI taxonomy): domain Eukaryota; kingdom Metazoa; phylum Chordata; class Mammalia; order Chiroptera; family Vespertilionidae; genus Myotis; species Myotis daubentonii. The sequence continues at coordinate 115,546,662 of NC_081841.1, forward strand.
GTCTCTGACAAGAGCTTCCCAAGAAAATGAGGACTCCAAAGGTCCTGGCTGGGTGCAGCCAGCAGACTTTCTGTGGGAAGAGAGCTCAGCAGGATGGTGTTGCTCCTAGTTAGAGGACTGGGCTAGTGCACTCCTCAGGCTGGTGCTATAAGGATAGGAGTGCTTGACCCAAGGAGGATGGCATCTGTGGATGGTGTGGGAGGCTCAGGACAGAGATGTCTGTGTCTGACCCTCCAGATTTATTTTGGGGGCCATACAACCCAGATCTTCTCTGTATGACTCTAGTTTGTGCTCAGTCACCATTCTTCTATCACAGTCCTGGATGCATGGCAAAGGGTTATACTGACCCTTTAAGAAAGCTCTTGGATTTCTAGCAGACTTCCATGTCTCCCTGGCAGACAGAACCCACACTGATTTTTACAGCCAGATGTTATGTAGACTCCTGTTCCTAATTCTGGCACTCTGGTTGGGGATCCCAAAATAGGATTGAAATACCTCGCTTAGAAGTGAGGACCATTGCAGGCAAGATACCCTTATGGATTCCCAACTGCTGTATATGCATGCGGGACCAGCCATTTCTATATTTCTGCTGCCCTTCTTACAGTCTCTATGTGGCTCCTTCTGTAGATTCTTGGTTATAATATTTCAGTTCAGCTAGCCTTCAGTTGGTTATTCAGATTGATTTATCTATAATTTAGTTGTTAATCGGTTAGGTATTGGGAAGATATGAGTATAGTTTCCACTTACTCCATAGCCATTTCGGCTCCTTCTCAATATGAAATGTGTTTAATGCCATAGATTGATTTTCTAAATGGAATATTTAAGTTAATAAATAGGTCAATATACTTAAACAAGGAATATTAGGACTTCTCAAAATAAAAATGACTTTTATTTCTTTAATTTAGCGTTTTCCACTTTCTAGTTTTCTCTGGAGTACATATTGAGGGTCATATGAAACACTATACTTTTTGGGTAATTTATAACCCCACAGTTCTGGACCTACAGGTGGAATACTCACACCTGATGAGTTGCCACAAAAATGCTCAGTTAAGTCACTGCAAAAGAATTAGAAACTGTGAATAGGTTGGTGCCACCTATAATCACTAAAGGAAAAAAAAATGCTAATAGTGCATGCCTTTCAGACTTCATTTTAGTGGAAATTTATCAAATTGTATTGTTCCTTAATTGTCATCACTTTCAGTAGGCCTACCTACAAATCTTACAGATTTGAGAGTAAACATCTGTAACTAACTTAATTACAGCTGGAAGATTTGCTAAGAGGGCCCTTTACTTATATTGCCTTTCCCAAGTGGGGATATAGAGGAATGAATTTCTTGATATTCTTGGTATTTTAAGAATGAGATCTTGAATACTTGTTTTGACAAGGCCACAATAAAAAATTTTATCTTATTTTCTTTATATGCTTAAGAACAATATGTAGAGCCACCTGTAAATGTTAGGTCAACAAAGGAGGAACACGCAAGGCCAGAATAGTGAGGGATCACAAATTTATTCGATTATCCACACACCAGGTGGCTGAACCTGGATGGCTCCAGCACCCAATGATGGGAGTCAGCAGCTTTTAAAGGACTTTTGGCAGGCTTTTTCCTGGGCGGAAACTTCTTTATGCATACCTGGAGGGGAGATAATGGAATGTAGTCACCACAAGTGAAATGTGGTCTCAGCAAAAGGAATGTCCATAGTGAAATGACCTGAAAAGTCAGTTCCCGGGGCAGAGCTATCAATGCAATTGCTCAATCAAACCTAGCAGTAAATAAGCAAAACTACAATTTTTAAAAAGAGATCACACCTTGGAATGGCCCCTCACATTTTTACTTTTTTAAAAAAGAGAACGCAGCAAGCTGCATCTCTTAAGGGACTCATTGAGGAAAGCAAAGAATAAAAGGCATAATTCATGGGCTTTAAATTAATGGTCAACCCACACTAGAGTGGAAAAGAGAGAAAAGGACACTGAAAATTGACTGCAGGGAACCAGCTACATGAAGTAAGGCTGATATCCCACATGATAGAACTGGAGAGAACTCAGAAAAACAGTGAGAAAAAAGTTATGGCTGATTACCCAGAGACTTTTCTTTCAGGGCTGCAAAAACCTTCCTGTTCTAAAGCAACCTAACAACACCTCTATTAAAATGCAGAATTACCTCACAGGTTTCTCACTAGTTGCTATTTTCCTTTATCATTAGTTCAGTGATACAAATACTACCTTTGTCTTACACTAACAATTCAGGAGAAATCTGCAAACTGAGAGTTATGTTAATGTGGCACATAGGTGTGATTTGGCACTTCTGAAGTCACCCAGCTAGGGAAGATTCTGTACGCAGTGCTAAACTTCTGGTATAATTTACAAAGAAAGCTGCCAATTAAAAAGGATCCTCTTCCTATGAAACATTCTTCCTAGACACCAAGTTAATTGCTCCTGTGGTCCTGTTTTTTTCTGTCTTAAACATAACTGACAACCAATTTAATTTTTTTAAAAAGCTGAAACATGCAAAATTTTCAGTAACATTGTATTCATTAACTCATTCATGGAGAAATTATTTCTAACCTAGGTCTGTCATGCTATAATTCCACTTAGTTAATTATCTATATACTAGAGACCCCATACATGAAATTCATGCGGGGATCAGGGGGAGATCCCTCAGCCTGGCCTGCACTCTTTCACAATGCAGGACCCCTTGGGGGATGTCTGACTTCCAGTTTAGGCCAGTTTTAAACCCTAATATGCAAATCAACCAAATGGCAGAATGACCGGTCACTATGACACGCACTGACCACCAGGGGGCAGACACTCATCACAGGAGCTGCACCCTGGTGGTCAGTGCACTTCTACAGCTGGAGTGCTGCTCAGCCAGAAGGTGGGCTCATGGCTGGTGAGTGTGGCAGCGGTAGTGGGAGCCTCTCTCGCCTCCACAGCAGCACTAAGGACCCCTTGGGGGAAGTCCGACTGCCAGCTTAGACCTGCTTTCCAGGGGAGCGGGCCTAAGCCAGCAAGCAGACATCCCCCGAGGGGTCCCGGACTGCGAGAGGGTCATGCACCAGGCCTCTAGTATAGGATATAAAAGGCTAAGCAACCGGCTGACCAGCTGGTAGGTATGACATGCACTGACCACCAGTGGGCAGATGCTCAATGCAGTAGCTGCCAAGCTGCGGTGACTTGGCAGCGTGGTTCTTGAGTGACACACCCGGAACCAGAGAGGAGGGAACCTGATTCCGGGGTGTGTCACCTGAGAACCACCCTCTTGCAATCCGGGACCCCTCGGGGGATGTCAGAGAGCCAATTTTGGCCCTATCCCCACAGGCCAGGCTTAAGGACCCCCACCAATGCATGAATCCATGCACTGGGCCTCTAGTTTCTTAATAAAAATACAGAACACATAATCATTGCAGATTACTTCATTAATAAAAGTTTAACATGTGAGTGGCTTGAAAAATTAAATACCCTTTAACCACTTAGGTAATTTTTAAATAAATATCTTTTATTATGTTATTTTCATAAACACAAATTTGTCAATTCTGATCTTGGTTATTCCCAGTGATAATTATAAGCTCTAATGATGGCATCCCTTATAAGTGTAAATCCCTTTGAAGCCCAGCTGGTCTTTACCTAACAAAAATTTTGCAAATATTCTAGGTACTATTGGTAGTTCTTGCTAGGGTCGCTGAAGGGGAAACACATGAGGCCAAAAGGGATGAAGAATTATGAATTTGTTATGTCATCTGGATATCAGATGGGCTGATCCCCAAAATAGTGCCAGCACCCAAAGATGAGGAGTCAGAGGTTTTTAAAGGACTCTAGAAGGATTTTTTCTGGGTGGAGAATTCTATGTGCAGGTCCAGATTCTGGGAAAATCCATAGGGGATAGATAATGGTCCTAGCAAGTAGAATGTGATCTAAGCAAGTAGAATGTTCATTGTGAAGTGGCCTAAAGATCAGTTCCCAGGGGAGCGGGTGTCCATTCAATTATTTGATCAGACCTAACAGTTCTAGTATATAATATTTAAGGATGCCACTAATTATCAAAAATTATCATCATGTTTCTTGCAAAATAGTACGTAGTATAGGTAGAATTGTTTCCCAAAAAAGATATGTTGAAGTCCTAATCCCCAATACCTCAGAATGTGTTTTATTTGGCAATAGGATCTTTGCACATGTAATTAGTTAAGATGAGATCTTATTGGAGTAGAGTCCTTATAGGAATATGACCAGGTGAAGACACAGAGACACAGAGAGAACACTATATGAATGAAAATGGAAGCAGAGATTGGAATTATGCAGCTGCAAATCAAGAAACACCAAGGATTGACAGCAAGGCCAGAAACTGGGAAGAGGAAAGGAAGAATTCTGTCTATTATCAGAGTAAACATGTTCCTGACAACCTCTTGATTTGAGACTTCTGGCTTCCAGAGGTATGATATAATTATTTTTGTTATTTTAAGCCACCCAGTTAAAAGTACTTTGTGGAAGCCTTAAGAAAATAACACAACATATACCATGCATTTTGTGGTTATTAATTATTATTAAAATAAATATGGATCCTGTATGCTAACAATGCTGATTCTCAAATTAAGGGGTGCCTGGCCAGCCTGGGTGAGGAGCTGATGGCAGTTTGCAGGCTGGCCACAGCCCCTTCAGTGTGGGGGTCCCCGCTGGGGTGCCTGGCCAGCCTGGGTGAGGGGCTGATGGCTGTTTGCAGGCTGGCTACAGCCCCCAGCCACCCAAGCTGCCAGTGTAGGCTGGCTGGAAGCAGGTATCTGGGATTTTTTTGTCTTCTATAATTAAAACTTTGTTGCCTTGAGCAGAGGCCACAGCCGGCCAGTGCAGGTGAGAAGCTTGGCTTTTTCCATCACCAGGGCAACCAAGCCTCCTGTTTGCTCCAGCTCTGTGGCTTCCAGCCGCCATCTTGGTTGGGTTAATTTGCATATAATCACTCTGATTGGCTGGTGGGCATGGCTTGGGGCATAGCAGAGGTGTGGTCATTTGCATGTTTCTCTTTTATTAGATTAGATTAAATATTAAAATAGAATGGTGAAATGCTATAAAACCATAAATTATTAAAACTTGAATCAACTAAATCCCATATTAAATTCAGAGTTTCTATTTATTTAAATTGTGGAACATGGATCTCCTGTACAATTTTTATAGTGAGAGTGTTAAAGAAGTTAGTATACCATTGGCTTTAGTAATTTTGTTCACTTAAAGTGAACTTAAGGAGATCTAAAAAGTTTGTTTTTTTGTCTTGGATTTTAGCTGAGCTATGTCTCAAAAAGAGTTACATATCTCTATCTGGTATGTCATAAACTATTTTTCACGAGTAATCAGAAAACACTAATCCATTCTCATCACAATGGAAAATGCCATTGTCTCTTATCCCTGTAAAGAGGAGAAATAAAAAAAATTGCTTTTTGAATTGTTTGATATCTTTTCTAATATCATTTCACAGTGATGTATGTATACCTCTTTTAAAAATTCAATTTTAACAGTCTGTTCATGCTTCTATGACTCTGTTGAACATAAGCAGAAAGCCAGGGGAGGGTGGGAGGAAAGAGATTAACCAATGACCTTTATACATATATGCATAACCCATGGACACAGACAATGGGGTGGTGAGGGCCTGTGGGGGACGTGGGGGACCCGAGTGGGCTGGAAGAGGTTAATGGGGGAAAAAGGAAGATCTATGTAATACTTTCAACTTTTCATTCAATTTTATCAGCCTAGTAAAGAACAAGATCAAAAGACTTATTTAAAACTAAAATATATGAGATCCAAGATGACAACAGAGGGGAGAGCAGGCTGCAAGATAGTGTGAGTGAGAGAGCTAAAGGAGAATGCGTGGACATGCAGGGAGTGTCTGTATTTGTGAGTGAGGGACAGTTATATTCCACAGGACTGTTGGGGACTGGAGGACCAGGCTCCCCTGGCTGGGCAGCCTCTACTACCTCTGAAATCTCTCCCAGAGCAGCCAGCTCTGCCGCGAGACCACACCATTTTAAAGGGGAGAGTGGCTGTGATCAGAAGCCCAGCCTTACCTTCAACTGGGAAGACCTTGGATACCTCCTGGGACCCTACAACCACAATGCCCAGGGACCAGCTGTCTAAGCTGAAAACCCATGAATACTGAGACTCCAGCCTCCCCAGCCGCAGGCACCTAAAAAGTTTGTCTAGGGGGAGACAAGGTGGTGACTGAATACATGTGTGTGTCCTGAACCTTCTCACAGAGCAGAAAGGAGGAAGAGCTGAATCAAATAACATCCACATGTAATTGGAAAATTAAACACACCTGGTGAGGCAATCCAAGGACAGAAAGGTCAGAGATTGCCTTGAGCTCTTCAGATTCATCTGGGTGTTTGTTGTTTTGAGTGTTTGTTGTTGGCATTTTTTGGATTAGTTGTTTGCATTCTTCTCTGGGTATTTGTTGTTTCCTTTTTTTGGATTAGTTGTTGGTGTTTTGGAGTTTTCTGCCCATATACATATATTTTCCCCCCTTCTTCTTTTTTTTCTTTCTTTTCCCTCTTGCATTTTTTTTCCTTTTCTCAATATAATTTTTGCACTCTTTTCTCTCCCCTAATTCTATTTTATCTGGTGGTCACCTTTATTTGGGGTTATTTGTATCATTAATACATTTGTGTTTGGTGCCCTGTGTGTTGTGCCTTGTCATGCTGTATTTTGTGCCTTTAAGTCAGTGCAGGAGAGAGAGAGAGCTACATAAATAGACACCCTGAGAGGAGTGAACCTGGGGAGACAAAGGAACAGCCCCATAGGAAAGAAAAGGAGGACTCACCAGAAAAGGAAGTAAATGAATAGAGACAAGCAATATGTCAGAGAAAGAATTCAGAGCAGTGGTCATAAGGACACTAAAATGTATGGAAGATAAATTCAACAATATGTGTAAGAATCAAGAGGAAATGAAGAAGAACCAAGAAGAAATGAAGAATGACATCAATGCAATAAAGAACACAATAGAAAGCATCAACACTAGACTAGAAGAAGCAGAGGGCCACATTATTGAGCTAGAAGACAAGGTAGGAAAAAATACCCAAGCAGAGCAGAAACTGGAAAAAAAAAAATGGAATAACATGAGGAGACCCTAAGGGAACTTTGGGACAACATGAAACAAAACAACATCCACACAATAGTGGTGTCAGAAGGAGAGGAAAGTGAGCAAGGAATAGAAAACCTGTTTGAAGAAATAATGACAGAAAGCTTCCCTGATGTTAGGAATAAAAAAAGCCACACAAGTCCAAGAAGCACATAGATTCCCAAACAAGATGAATCCAAAAAGACCCACAAAAAGACACATCATAATTAAACTGGCAAACATCAATGACAAAGTAAGAATCTTAAAGGCTGCCAGAGAGAGACAGAAAGTTACCTACAAGGGATCTCCCATCAGACTATCAACTAATTTCTCAACAGAAACACATCAGGCCAGAAGGGAATGGAATTAAATATACAAAGTCATGCAAAGCAAGGGTCTGAGTCCAAGAATACTGTACCCAGCAAGGCTATAAATCAAAATTGATGGTGAAATCAGGAGCTTCACAGACAAAAAAGGACTAATGGAGTTTATTACCACCAAACCAGCGATGCAAGAAATGCTAAAGTGTCTGCTGTACAAAGAAGAAATAGGAAGGGAAGAAGGAACACAGACATAAAGAATAAAAATGGCAACAAACAAGTACCTATCAATAATAACTTTAAATATAAATGAATTAAATGTCCCAATCAAAAACAAAGGGTAGCTGAATGGATAAGGATACATGACACATATACCTGCTGACTACAGGAGACCCACATCAGAACAAAGGACTCACACAGACTGATGGTGAAGGAATGTAAAAAGGTTTTACAGGCAAATAGAAATGAAAAAAAAAAGCTGGGGTAGCAATACTTATATCTGACAAATTAGAACTCAAAATGAAGGTCATAACAAGAGATAAGGAAGGCCACTTTATAATACTAAAGGGAGCAATTCAACATGAAGGTATAATTCTGGTAAACATATATGCACCCAATACAGGAGCACCCAAATACATAAAAAAAAAGACCTTCTGGAAGATATCAAGGAAGAGATTGACAGCAATACAGTCATAGTAGGGGACTTTACTACCTCACTAACACCACTGGACAAGTCCTCTAAACAAAAAATCAGCAAAGAAACATCAATCCTAAATGACTCATTAGGTCAGATGGAATTAATTGATATCTTCAGAACATTAGACCCTAAGCCACAGAATATTCATTCTTCTCAAGTTCACAAGGGTCATTTTCAAAGATAGACCACGTATTGGTACATAGGCAAAGTCTCTTCAAATTCAAGTAGATTAAAATCATATCAAGCATCTTCTCAGATCACAATGACATAAAACTAGAAATCAACTACAGCAAAAACAATGAAAAAAATCAAACACCTGGAGGCTAAATAGAATGCAATTAAACAATGATTGGGTTACCAAAGAGATCAAAGAAGAAGTAAAAAGCACCATGGCAACAAATGACAATGAAAACACAACAATCCAAAACCTTTGGGACACAGTGAAAGCAGTCTTGAGAGGGGAGTTCATAGCTCTACAGGCCTACCGCAAAAAAAAAAAAAAAAAAAAAAAAGAAACAGAAAAAATGGTAATAAATTATCTAACCCTACAACTCAAAGAGTTACAAAAAGAATAACAAGAAAAGTCCAGCATAAACAGAACAAAGGAAATAATAAATATCAGAGTGGAAATAAATGACATAGAGACTGCAAAAACAATACAAAAGATTTAAAAAAAAAAAAAAAGAGCTGGCTCTTTGAATGGATAAACAAGAATGATGAAACCTAGCCAGACTCACCAAGAAGCAAAGAGAGAGGACCCAAATAAACAAAATCAGAAATGAAAGAGGTGAAGTAACAACCGATCCCACAGAAATACGAACAATTATGAAAAAGTACTATGAACAACTCTATTCCAACAAAATGGACAACCTAGATGAAATGAACATATTTTTAGAAAAATACAAGCTTCCCAAACTCAATCAGGAAGAATAAGAAAACCGGAATAGGCCAACAAGTACCAAAGAAATTGAAGCAGTGATCAAAAATCTTCCAGCAAACAAAAGCCCTTGTCTGGATGACTTTACAGGAGAGTTCTACCAAGCATTCAAATAGGAACTAAAACCTATCCTTCTCAGACTATTCCAAAAAATTCAAGAGGAAGCACACTTCCAAGCTCTTTCTATGAAGCCAGCATTACCCTAATCCCAAAACCAAATGAAGATACCACAAAGAAAGAGAACTACAGGCCAATATCCTTGATGAACATAGATGCTAAAATCCTCAACAAAATTCTAGTAAATTGGATTCAGGATCATATTAGAAAGATCATACACCATGACCAAGTGGGATTTATTCTGGGGATGCAAGAATGGTACAATATCTGCAAATCAATAAATGTGATACATCGCATAAACAAACTGAGAGACATAAACATATCAATTGATGCAGAAAAAGCATTTGACAAAATCCAACACCCTTTATTGATGAAAAACCCTCAACAAAGTGGGAATAGAGTAATAGTACCTTAGCATAAGAAAAGCCTTATATGACAAACCTACAGCCAACATCATACTCAATGGGCAAAAAGTAAACTCATTTCCCTTAAGAATGGGAACAAGACAGGATGCCCACTTTCGCCCCTCCTGTTTGATGTAGTATTGGAATTGCTAGCCATAGAGATCAGACAAGAAGAAGAAATAAAAAGCATCCAAATTGGAAAAGAAGAAGAAAAATTGTCCTTATTTGCAGATGACATGATAGTATACATAGAAAACCCCAAAGACTCCATCAAAAAACTACTAGACCTAATAAATTAATTCAGCAATGTAGCAGGATACAAAATTAACACTCAGAAATCTATGACCTATTTATACATCAATAATGAACTCACAGAAGGCAAAACTAAAAAGACAATCCCATTTATCATTGCATCAAAAAAATTAAGATACCTAGGAATGAACTTCAGTAAGGAGGTAAAAGACATGTACTCAGAAAAATATAGGACATTGAAAAAAGAGATACAGGAAGACATAAACAAATGGCAGAACATACCATGTTCCTGGATTAGTAGAATCAACATCATTAAAATGTCCATACTACCCAAAGCAATCTACAGATTCCATGCAATCCCCATTAAAATACCAATAGCATATATCAAAGATCTAGAACAAACTCTCCAAAAAATCATCTGGAATAAAAAAAGACCCCAAATAGCCACAGCAATCCTGAGAAAGAAGAACAAAATTGGAGGGATTACAATACCAGATATCAAGCTATATTACCAAGCCACGGTTCTGAAAACTGCCTGGTATTGGCATAAGAACAGACATATAGACCAATAGAACAGAACAGAGAACCCAGAAATCAACCCAAGCCATTATGCTCAATTAATATTTAACAAAGGAGGCAAGAGCTTACAATGAAGTAAAGACAGTCTCTTCAATAAATGGAGCTGAGAAAATTGGTCAGATACATGAAAAAAAAAAAATGAAACTAGATCACCAACCTACACCATACACAAAAAAACCCTCAAAATGACTAAAGTACCTAAGTGTAAGATTGGAAACCATAAAAATCCAATAAGACTCCATAGGCAGCAAAATAGCAGACATATATCATAGCAATATCTTTACCAACACAGTTCTTAGGGCAATGAAGATTAAGGGGGAAAAAAATAAACAAATGGGACTACATCAAAATAAAAAGCTTCTGCACAGCAAAAGAAACCATCAACAAAACAAGAAATCCCACTGCATGGGAGAACATATTTTCAAATGCTATTTCAGATAAGAGTTTATCTCCAAAATTGACAGAGAACTCGTACAACTTAAAAGGAAGATAACTGATCCAATAAAAAAAAATGGGCAAAGGACCTAAATAGACACTTCTTGAAAGAGGACATACAGAAGGCCAAGAGACATATGAAAACATGCTCAAAGTCACTAATCATCTGAGAGATGCAAATCAAAACAAAATTGAGATACCATCTCACACTTGTCAGAATGGCTATCATCAACAAATCAACAAACAACAAGTGCTGGTGAGGATGTGGAGAAAAAGGAACCTTCCTGCACTGCTGGTGGGAATGCAGACTGGTGCAGCCACTATGGAAGACGGTATGGAGTTTCCTCAAAAAGTTAAAAATGGAACTCCCATTTGACCCAGTAATCTCACTTCTAGGACTATATCCCAAGAAACCAGAAACACAAATCAGAAAGGATATATGCACCCCTATGTTCATAGCAGCACAATTTACCATAGCTATGATTTGCAAACAACCTAAGTGGTCATCACCAGTTAAGTGGATTAAAAAACTGTGGTACATCTACAGAATGGAATACTACACTGCTATAAAAAAGAAGGAACTTTTACCATTTTCAATAGTATGGATGGAACTAGAGAGCATTATGCTAAGCAAAATAAGCCAGTTAGAGAAAGATAAATATCACATGATCTCACTCATATGTGGGATATAATGATCAATATAAATTGATGAAGAAAAATAGATCCAGAGACAAATGGCAGGGGAGGTTGGAGGGGGGGAGGCGTAGAGAGCAACCAAAAGACTTCTATGGATGCATATTAGTATAATAGACACAGACACTGGGGCAGTGGGGGCTTGCCCAGTGTGGGAATGACTGGGGGGTCAGGGGATAGGTCAATCGGGGGGTAGGTCAATGGGGGGAAAAAGAGATATATGTCAAATTTTAGACAATAAATTAAAAAAAACCCCTAAGATGTGTTATTTCTTTTTCTCTCACAATTTAATAAGTTCATTCCTTTATTTCAGAAATAATTTTATTTTAGACTAGTAGGCGGGTGCACGAAATTCATGCACATTAAAAGGGAATTAATTGTCCTAACCCGTTTGGCTCATTGGATAGAGCATTGGTCTGTGGACTCAAGGGTTCCAGGTTTGATTCCAGTCAAGGGCATGTACCTTGGTTGCGGGCACATCAGTGCAGCTGATCAATGTTTCTCTCTCATCGATGTTTCTAACTCTCTATCCCTCTCCCTTCCTCTCTGTAAAAAATCAATAAAATATATTTTTTAAAAAGGGAATTAATTTGCAGAGATATTTTAATATTGCTATTTGCCCTTTCTCTATAATAGAAGTGTGAGAGATGAAAGGAAAATGTATATGAAAATCATATATAAATTTATTAATAAATAAACAGTAACAAAAAGATATAACAGCAGAGGCATGATATAAAAACTTCAAAAACATGATATGAAAACAACAAAAACATGATATGAAAACAACAAAAACATGATATAAAAACAACAGTGATGCAAACAATGACTGATAAAGTGATTAAACTTTTTCTAATATCTCCCTGTACACCACATTAAGAGTGAAAACACTTTCAGAGTGCTTGATTAATTTCCCTTGCGATGAAGTACTTAGAACTTTAACTGTAACATCACATGCTCTTCAAACTCAACAGAAAGCAACATATAACTGACCATATGCAAAAACGGGTTCAGGTAGGAATATGCCTATTTTGTCTGGAGTTTGTCCATGTGATTTATTAATAGTCATCACAAATGCTGACATCACAGGTAACCATCGTCAAATCAATTTAAATGGGAAGCCAGTGTCAGATGGGGACAAATTAATTCCCGGAATCAGAACAGCCTCTCCCTCTGCAGATCCTGTTAATACTTCAGCTTCGATAATGTTAGGTCACAATCTTTTGATAATAAGTCTGGTACCATTACAAAGACCCCATTTATTATTGAGATTTCTCAATAGGATGATGATTGCACCCACTTTCAATTTTAATTTATGACACGGCATTCCCGAAGGAGTAATACTGTTAAGAAATTCAATGGGAATATTTTCCTTTCAGCCTCATCTGTGGAATCAATGGAATCATCACTCAAATATGTGTGAAAATCTCCATCGAGTATATCCAAATTTTCTTCATTTAATTTTTGAACATACTCATTTTTTTGGACAAAGAATTGCATGTTTAGATATATTTTTAATATTACCTATAACAGTGGTTCTCAACCTTGGCTGCACATCAGAATCACCTTTTTAAAATCCTGATTCCTGGGCCTCATCCTCTGGAAATTGTTTCTTTGTTATGGGGTGGGGCCACAACATTAGTAACAAAGAAACAGGTTAAAACTTTATTGTGGGGAGCCACTACAGTGTTTTGGACAGGTTCAAGCCTTGGACTGAGGAAAGGGCACAGTCCTCTCATTGCCATGTGAAAGTCCCAGCTTGGAGGGCAGGGCCCTCCCAGCACAATTATAGCCAACAGCTGTAGTTGTAAGCTTGAACCTATGGTCCAACACGTGGCCCCATGTGCCTGAGTGATGTAGGCTTGTTAGAGTTCAGCTGCATGTAGTTGTGTAGGATTGAAATCTAGGAGAATGTTGTAAACATCTTGGTCACACCCTTACTTTGCCTCATAGCATCTGCTATAAAATAAAGGCATGGCTGTGGGCATGGTCACTGTCTCTCAGAGAAGCAGCGTCCCACTGAGACCCGGCTTTCATTCTCTTGTCTGTCTTTTCTAAGCCTTTCAGCCACCCCCACTCAGGTTCACCCTTGGTTGTGCTGATGTGGCACACTTTATAAAGATATATGCCTCCACGCTACCAGGGTGGGTTCCTGCCTCAAACCCCGCCCTTACAGGAAACAGCTCCAGGAAACAGCTTGGGGGAGGGCGCAGCCGTTGCCAAGACAACCCCTGCAGGACTGACTTCCTTCCGCTTGGTCTCACAGTTCTGGTCATGATGAACACCACCCAGGGTTTTTATATAAGTAAATTATTTTGGACAGTTTTCTGCTTTATGATATTTATTTAACAAATATAAAATAGAAATTTTGATAGCTTTTTTTCCTAGTATCTTTAGATTAGTTGTGCATCTGCAAATGCATAATTTTAGTATAATTTATTATTTAACTCAATTTTTAATGGACTATTTTTAATCATTAAACATCTCTCTTCATTCTGCACTCTAGAATCACTGTTTTGTGCTAACCTTCATTTTGCTTCCAAACTATTCTTATCTCTTCAAAATGATATCTGTAGTCATATTTATGTAAAAAAATAAGTATAAAGTAAGTAACCTTATGTTTTAACAGAATCCGTTATTTATTTATTTTGGTTAAATCTAACCATATAATTAAACCATATTTTGGTTAAATCCAACAGCATAATTGAAACAGCAATTCCCTCTTAATGTTCATCTGATTGAAATTATTTATTGTGTAGCAATGCTTCTGATTACATGTTAGATATCATGGTTAAATACTTAATCTTGCTATGTGATATTTATGAAGAACTTTATATTATTGTAATAATAGCTATTATTCTATTAAATTTTTATTTGACATTTTTTATATTTTTCAATTTGATATGGCTCATCTGTTTCTCTTAGCATCATTTCAAGTGATTTCAGGTGTGTATCAACTATAATTACTGATTTCCCTATCCCCTTATATTAGAAAAGCAATATTTATATTATTTTAAACTTATTTTGTATATCAAATGCCATACAGATTATAACCTTGCACTTTGCTCTTTTGGTTCACTCGTTCTTTTGATTCATGTGAAGCACTCTCTGGCACTTACCCACTGTCTAATTAAAGTCTCCCTCTGAAAAAATGAAAAAAATATTCTTCATTAAAAGAACAAATTAATTATTTTATAGAATGGTAAACATCCTTTTCCTTTTCCTTTTCAGAGGCGAGCTGCTGATAATTTGAGAAGACATCACCAGTATCAAGTAAGTTAATCATGTATTATATCTTGAAATTTTGACATTAAAATAAAGTCCAATCTTCAGAACTAACCAAAGAAAGAAATCATATATATGCACTGAATATCAATTGTGTTATTTTTAAATACCTCAGGAAGTTATGAGGAACCTGGTGAAGCGATATGTTGCTGCAATGATTAGAGATGCCAAAACTGAAGAAGGCCTGACTGAAGAGAACTTTAAGGTACCTATTTTTATTTTAATGATGAAATCACCAAGAGTCAGATTCTGCAGAGCATGGAACCTAACATAGCGCATTGAAAATCAGAACTGGAAACACAGCTGTGTGTTCCAGCTACATTTTGTGTCTTCTAAATTAAAGCACTATTGTATTATCCAAAAGAGTGATGGCATTTCTTCTCAAAATGCATTGTTTTCAAACATACTTACTCTGAAATGTCGAGATGACTTATTGAAGCCATCCTGGCATTCTGACTGCCTACCCTACTGAGTGAGCTTTAGTTTTTGAAATTTCAGGCTGATTTCTAATCCTGAAATGTTTAGTAACCAACATGCTAAAAACAAAATCTTTGTGTTCTGCACAGCTTTGATAGAAGAAAATTTTGCACTTAATTGTAACTTATAAACTTAGTGTTTCTCCCTGAGTTTTATTTTTATTGTAACCAGAGGAGATAGGTAGAATACATGAAATATATGAATAAATATAAATATATTATGTGTGTAAAATACCTCTGTTATTCTGCCTGAGTTTTTTGATATTTTGGAGGAATGATTAAAGTCAATAAGATCTTATAGGCAAAATCTAACACATAAGAATCATCCTACAGGAGACCTTTAACAGTGAAAAGTATAAGTTTGAAAGAGAACAAATATAACCAGCCAATTAGGTAAGAAAATAGATAAATTGCAAAACTTAAAGCACATTGATAGTTGGCTAGGATCCAAAATGTTCTTTACAGGCACAACATCCAAGTTTTAGAATTAAATGGTCCTTGGTACTTTGGAAGGTAGATTGGAGGCAGGGACCCACCTTAAAGGCCACCATTAGATTAGAGCTGAGAATTCAGATGTCCAAAAAGAGAAGAAAAATGAATCTCAGAAATGCTATCTGATTGAATTAAGCAATTTGCAAGATTTAGTAGCTAACCGAGATGCTGGGGTAAAAATCAACTTTAAGGTAGTAAATAATGGGAAGTTACTGCCCACACTAGAAAGGTCAGGCTTCACTTTTTTTTTGTTATATGTGTCCCTTTGGACAGCAAAATATACCTATGTTAAAAAATATTTACAAAACGTATCCCTGAGAGAGTGTGAAGTGATTTCAAAGCAGATGGGTATTTGCAGAGGAAGTACTTGAAAGTGTAGCCCCCACAAAAAACAATATACTTGACTACACAGCAGTGAAAAATAAGTCTTCCTGTTTCTTTTCACATAAACCTTAGGAAGTCTCCTCATTATTACAGAACTTGAATAAGAAATTAATAGATATCACAATGACACAAGTACCAGGAAGAAAACTAGAAATTCTAGGTAGAACCACAGCAGAGTGGAATCCTAGTTCTTAAAAATGCGTGAAAACACATCAGCCCCATGTATGAAATGAGCAAATGATGTTTACTAATGTTTATTTAAGTCACAAATTTCATCATTTTAAATTTCACTTAGGAACTAAAGCAAGACATTTCTAGTTTCCGCTTTGAAGTCCTGGGGTTACTAAGAGGAAGTAAACTCTCTACAGTACAATCCGCTCAGGCTACGAAGGACACTGCTAATTCAGCAGACTCAGATGAAAAGACTGATAACGAAGGTACCAGCAAAGACAAGAAGAACTTCAGCCTTTTCGACTTAACCACCCTGATCCACCCACGATCAGCAGCAATTGCTGCAGAAAGACACAACATAAGCAATGGTTCTGCGCTGGTGGTGCAGGAGCGCCTGCGGGAGAAGCAGAGAAAAGTGAATTTTGTGACTGATATAAAAAACTTGGGGTTATTTTATAGACGATCAAAACAAAATTCTGCTAAGCAAAATGCAAACCAAATCTTCTCTGTTTCAGAAGAGGTTGCTCGTCAACAGGCTGAAGTATCATTGGGGAGAAATATTCAACTGGAATCTCCAGGATTATCTTCAAGGGGTGACCTGAGCATCCCTGGTCTCAGTGAACAATGCATGTTAGTAGACCACCGGGAAAGGAATACCGACAGTCTGGGTTTACAAGTTGGAAAGAGAATGTGTGCCTTCAAATCAGAGAAGGTGGTGGTAGAAGACACTCTTCCAATAATACCAAAGGAGAAGCATGCAAGGAAAGAGGATTCTAGTACAGACTATGATGCAACCCTCACTAACACAGTCATCCAGGAAGATTATGTGACCACAAGATTGTGATACTTGAAGGAAGGAGGAAGTGTTTATCATACATATATCTTTTCAATAGTGCTCTGAGTTGGGGAGAGTGTTTAAAAGTAAATTAGCAAATTCTAACTTATATTCTAAGCATTT
Organism: Myotis daubentonii; assembly: GCF_963259705.1. Classification (NCBI taxonomy): domain Eukaryota; kingdom Metazoa; phylum Chordata; class Mammalia; order Chiroptera; family Vespertilionidae; genus Myotis; species Myotis daubentonii. Next base: position 115,563,956 of record NC_081841.1, read on the forward strand.
ATCAACTCTAGCATACTAACGTGTAACATGTTTAAATAAGGTAAAAGCTATCAAAAACCCTTGTTCTGTAGCCCACTTTTGCTTGCACAATTTGTTTTACATTTTTTGTTGTTAATAAATAAACTCACCTTGTATCTTGCACTGTTGCAGTAACATGGGCAATTTTTAGCTCTTTTTCAATTAAATTCAATGTCATGATTTAGTTGACTCCTGCAATAGATATTTTTATATCCAAAAATTAATATAGCTAAAATATTAGAGCTTTTCATAAATTTTAGGGCCTCTAGAGATGGGTACTTATTAAGGACTTTTCACTCAGGCCTATGGTTTAGCTTTAATTTACAAATATTAGCAAATTATTTCTTAAGAAAAAATGAATAATTATCATACACAATTAAAGCAAGGAAGGTTTCTCATAGGGTCATGATCAAACTCTTTTTTTAAAATGAAAGTTGGGCCCTGGCCAGTGTAGCTGAGTTGCTTGGAGTGTCCTCCTGTGCACAGAAAGTTGGCAGGTTTGATTCCCATCAGGGGACATACCCAAATTATGAGGGTTTGATGTTTATCTCTCTCTCTCTCTCTCTCTCTCTCTCTCTCTCTCCCTCTCTTTCTCTCCTCCTCCTTTTTTTTCTCTCTAAAATCAATAAAGGTATCCTTGGGTGAGGATTAAAAAAATTAAAAATGTAAGTCTGTATACTTCATAGAGTTTTAGTTTGACCAGTTTTTTCTTTCAGAAAGTAAATAAATGTTTGTTCTAATAAATTTGGATGACTGGTGATTTTTAACATTTTACCAAAAAAAAAAAAAAGTTTTACTTAAAGTTTTATTTTTAACCAGCCATTTTCAGGTGCAGTATAAATATGAGGCTTTATGAATAGAACTGAATTTCAAAAAGGTGACAAAAGTTGTTAGTGCCAGAAAAGAATCACAGTCAATAAGAATAGTTTAAGTACCTTAAACAGAAGAACAACAACAATAACAATGCCAGCCAGCTTTACGTGCTATGCATGTATTAGCATATGCACTGCTCATAACAACACTCTGAGGTAGCTACTATTCTTATCCCCACTTAATAAATTAAGAAAATGAGACAAATACTAATTAAGCTGTGTTCATAATAAGTGATGGAATAAGCAAAAACATGTTCACGTAATAATACTGGGATTTAGATGAGTGAATGGTTCTCTAGTCTCATGACTTTTTGTGTTATTTTTATTACTTCTGAAATGCTATGTTTTGAGAGAAAATGAGTAAACTCCATACATCTGTGACTCTTGTTGTAAAGCAAGAAGAATGTGCAAAATTAATGATGCATGTGATTCTTTAGACTCAATTTTAATCTAGATTAAAAAAAATTTTGGTATGTAATATCAGAATTCAACTTGAAATATTAGATTTTAGTTTCAGAAAAGCCATGGGCACTGATAACTGCTTATTCCTAAACCTGGTTTTGTCCTATGGATTTTAGAATGGAACAGGTAGGTTTGGAGAAAACAATAATGCTAATGAATGTTCTTCTTGCTTCAAGCTTACTTTTATCTCAAGTATGTTAGAACTCAAAATAAGCCCTGGAGATAGTGAAATATCTAAATTGTTCTAAATCAGACAGACAGTAATAAGGGAATTGTAGGCCTAATCTCAATACTTGATGTATTTTCCAATAATTTCTTTTTTACTGCAGTTTTTTGTTTAGTTTAGCTTTGTTTTGTTCCCCAAAATAAAGATCATATACATCACTATTATATATAAGCTATAAGAATGTAATTTCAAATTTTTTTCTGTTCTTTCAAATAACACCAACAACAACACAGGCAACAACAATTTTTTCCCCAGTAGCTTACTTATATTCAGGGTTAGAGAGAAAATATTTTACAGATGAACATGGTGATCATAGAGGAATTTATTTGGAGCCAGTAACATCTTACTTTTCAATGTTCCAGAAAAGATGGCTTCTAACAGCCCCTGAGGACACTGAGAATTTAAACAAATTGTTGGATATTGTTAGTACCAGATGTTCTAGAACTAAATATTATTCTAAATATGTGATATTAGTTAACATTAAGGAAGATGAGCAGTAGGGGAAAAATAAGAAAACATAAAACAACAGCATGATTGCAAGTAAGGATGATGTTTCTGAAGTCTTTAAATGATCAATTTGGAGTTTCTTTTCATTTCTACTCAGATTCCTATCAGCAGAAAATCCTAAGCACACCTTCATTTGTATAATGTTTCTTGTATTTCACACCCTCTTGATCATGCTATGGCTCACATACATTTATTTAATTATTTAATTAATTAATTATTTATTGCAGGGTTGAGTGGAAGAGTGTCTAGAAAACTTAGTTTAATTTTAATAAAATTAAGTTAAATTTCAAAGCTCTCAATTATCATTGATATAGCTTGAAAAACACATTGACAAGAAAGAATACTATAGCCCTAGCCAGTTTTGCTCAGTGGATAGAACATCAGCCTGAGAACTGAGTGGTTGGATTTCCAGTCAAAGGCTGGGTTGCAGGTTTGATCCCCAGCCCTGGTCAGGGGGCATGCAGGAGGCAACCAATGAATGTTTCTCTCTCACATCAATGCTTCTCTCTGTCTCTCCCCCTCCTTTCCACTCTCTCCAAAAATTAATGGAAAAATATCCTCAGGTGAGAATTAACAAACAAAAATCAATACATAATTTTAAAAAAAGAAAGAAAGAATGCTATAAAGATGTACCTCACTGTTTGTGATTGATGTATTCCTGAAAATGTCCATGTAAATAAATGTATATTAACTTTAGTAGGTAAACTATGTAAAAGCAAAAAATAAAGAAATAAAGAAAGGTAGTGAATTATTTTGTAAAATGATAAATTATTTTTTCAAAGTGATAATTATCCTCAAAATGTTAACTATTTCATAAGTTGGACATTTGTATGTCAAATTTTCTTAAATTAGATATTTTATTTATTGGCTGGTAATTAAAATACTTCAAAATTGTTTTCACTTTTTTTCCTTTGACCCAGATAGCAACTTGACATAGTAATAAAATACATAGACCCAAATGATAAAATTTCTTGGGATGAAATTTCTCTTGGGATGTAAAAAATAATAATAATAATAATAATAATAATAATAATAATAATGAAGAGTAGCACAAAGCCCAAATGATTCAGGACTGTGATGGTGTTGAGCAAATTGTCTTTGAAAATATTGCTAGCTACTAATAAGTTGTCTCCATACTATAGAAGAATTCCCAATTTAAATGGAGTATTCCTTAAGTCTTTTGCTAATATTTCTCAAAATATGGTCAGGGAATTTCTTGTGACAATACAGTCTAACAGTATTGGAGCATGGTTTTCGTTTCTGGACCTTCCATTCAAAGGGAAATAAATGTTGAACCTGTTCATCTATTGGGATGCAGAAAAAGACATCCTTCAAGTCTATGCCTGAAAACTATTTGCTATTTTCAAGCATGGTGGTCAACAAAAAATAAGGGTTGGACACTGATGAATGTCTTAGGATTCTGTACAAATTTATATTCATCAGAGTGAGGCTTTTTGACTGGAAAAATGGGGTGTTATAGGGAAACTGGCATGGCTGAATTATTCCTGATTTTAAGAAGTCCTGCAATACTGGTTGAATTCCCTCTAAAACAGTCATTCTCAACCTTTCTAATGCCGTGACCTTTTAATACAGTTCCTCATGTTGTGGTGACCTCTAACCATAAAATTATTTTCGTTGCTACTTCATAACTGTAATTTTGCTACTGTTATAAATTGTAATGTAAATATCTGATATGCAGGATGTATTTTCATTGTTACTAATTGAACATAATTAAAGCATAGTGATTAATCACAAAAACAATATGTAATTATATATTGTGAAATATTTATTTATAATTACAAATAAATGAAATTTTTTCTTGAAGCATGGTGTAGCATGGGTAACAGTCTTAATATAACAACAGTAAACTACATTGCTAAATTTTGCGACAGTATGCGTAAAAAGCCAACATCAGTGCGAAGGTTGAGATTGCTTCTTTCTCACCAGATCAGAAATACTCGGGGCAGTCTTTGCAAGAGCACAACAAAGATCATCTTCCACAATAAGTCTACTTCTGTATTTAGACTTGATAACCAACAAGCTGGAAAACCCTGTTTCACAAAGATATGTTGTTGGAAATGGAAGAAGGCGCAACACAGTCTCAGACAGAACAGGATATGACTGCAAACACTTTATCCAGAATTTTGTAACTGGCATTGTAGAGAAATCAGTTCTCGCTGCATCGTTGTTAATAAGTTCAATGAACTCCTCTTGTGCTGTCTCAGGAACATATTCAACTTTGGCTGTGAATGGGCTTCTGGCGAGTGCAAATGGGGTGTCAGGTAGATTTGGAAAGTATGATGAAATTTCATCTGCAAGCATGTGCAAGTGTTCTTTCACAGAAATTATCATTGTAATCCTTTTGTCTGGTTCAATGTCATGTTCCTCAAAGAAAGCAGATAAGGTAGGCAACATGTAAATTTTTTTTCATCCAATTTTTTTTTTCCAAAGCTGAAGTTTCATTTGGAATGATTGGATCTTTTCAGACAAATCGAGGCATGTTGCATTTGGTCCTTGCAGTGATAAATTTAACTCATTCAAGACAGCAAAGATGTCAACCAAGTAAGCTATTTTCTGCAGTTCACTTTTTTTTTTATTGCTTAAAGTATTACAAAGGGTATTACATATGTATCCATTTTATCCCCCCGTCCTAGACAGTCCCCTAGCCTCCCCTATCACCCAGTGTCTTATGTCCATTGGTTATGCTTATATGCATGCATACAAGTCCTTTAGTTGATCTCTTACCCCCCTACCTCCTGCCCCCCAACCCTCCCCGGCCTTCCTGCTGCAGTTTGACAATCTGTTTGAGGCAGCTCTGCCTCTGTATCTATTATTGTTCAAAAGTTTATAATGGTCTCTATTGTCCATGAATGAGTGAGATCATGTGGTATTTTTCCTTTATTGACTGGCTTATTTCACTTAGCATAATGCTCTCCAGTTCCATCCATGACGTTGCAAATGGTATCGCCGAAAAGTGCTTCAAACTACGGTCTTCCTTTCTGATTAAAAAACGTTTTGGGTTCATCACAAAGCTCAAAAACACATTTTTAAATTTTTCCTCTAGACAACCATCTCACTTCAGTGTGAAATAGCAGAGCATTGTTCAGCGCATGCAACTCGTTGCACAGTTGCGAAAATAGTCGACTGTTTAAAGTGCTCGCCTTTACAAAATTGACACAACTTATGATGCTTTTCATTACTTCTTGTAACTCTTGTGGCAGTGTCTTCGTTGCTAACATTTGCCAATGAATCATACAGTGAGTTCCAATGACTTTTGGTGACTCATTCAGTACCAAACGTTGAAATCCAGATCGACATCCTAGCATAGCTGGAGCACCATCTGTGCAAACACTACAAACCTTTTCCTAAGAGTTCTTATGCTCTTTCATAAATGAACCAACTGTCAAATACATCACGTGCAGTAGTTTTCATTTCAAGAGGTTTGCAAAAAAGAAACTCATCTTTAAAGTCGCCATCATTAATATACCTCACCTAAACCAGTAACTGTGAACAGTTTGCAATGTCTGTAGATTCATCAAGTTGGATACTAAATATTGGAAGTGGAGCAGATTTAATTTCCTGGATTACCTGATCAAGAATAGCAGCAGACATGTCATTTACTCTTCTTCGGATAGTGTTGTTAGATAAGGAAATTGCACTCAATTTCATAGCAAATTCATCTCCAATCATAACTTGAACAATGTCTTTGGCCTCTGGCAACAGTAAATTCTCAGCAATGGTGTGAGGTTTCATAGCTCTGGTGATTCTGAGTGCCACAAAATATGAAGCTTCAACAGCTGCTACGTTTTGTTTGTAGTACTTGCCACCAGTGTCTAGTCTGGTTTTCTTGAGTCCATCAGCTTTGCTTCTAAAATGGTATCCTTGCCGGCAAAGCTCGATGCTTGCTATCAAAATGGCCTTTTAGTTTGTTCGGCTTCATAGATTTGGCTGATAGAACTTCACAACAAATAACACATTGCAGTTTCTCAATTCCTGCTGTAATTATTGAGGTAAAGCCATACTAAAAAAATCCTCACTATATTTTGTTTTCTTAACATTCTTCTCTACACGATCCATCGTCATGGGATGGTTTGCTAATGAAAATAATATATAACAATGGCTTTAATAATACAAAAGATGATACATGGCATAGTTCAGTAAATACAGTTCATTAAAGTTTCCTATGATTTACCATTCTCTGTGTTGTTTTTTTTACATACCTGTTACTATCACAAGGGGGCAGTATTCACATCAACCACAGCTGAATATAAAAAGACCGATCAGCATCCAGATTAAGTTCCCATGGTACAGATATATATTTTTTTTTTGCAGTAGTTGATGATTTTACAGTACATGATTTTACATTTACCCAGTAATTATAATTCATGAAGTGTCATTTTACCTCCAATACTGCTGCTTTCAACACAGTAGCTGCTTTTAACAAAGTAGCTGCTTTCAACACAGCAGCTGCTTTCTACACAGTAGCTGCTCTCTACACATCTGTGACTGGTCCGCATAAGTACATTATGGTGCCAACCCTGTCACATACACCTGTATTTGTATGGGGTGTATGTGATGGGGTTGGCATGATGATGTCATCATGCTGGGTACTTGTATGTGGGTGTATCTGCATGTGGATGGACCCGCCTGGAGACGGATAGAGGAGTGGTGTCTAGGTTCCTAATACCATGGAAAATATGTGTTTTCCAATGGTCTTAGGCGACCCCTGTGAAAGGGTCGTTCGACCTCCAAAGGGATCATGACCCACAGGTTGAGAACCCCTGCTCTAAAATTCTTTCTAAGCGGGTAATTTTTCTTCCATGGAATCCACGCCCCTTTTTTACAGGCAATTTACAAAATAAATCTCAGCCCAATGTTGAAATGAGGCAGTCTGGCACATAAAGAAAACTGCATATGTTTTATTTTTATTTTTTTATTTTTATTTTATTGTTTAAAGTATTATAGATACTAGTACATATGTCTCCTTCTCCCCCCATTGACCGTCCCCCAGCCTCCGCTACCCTCCCCACCCCTGGTACCTTTACTGCTGGTGGGAATGTAGACTGGTGCAGCCATTGTGGAAAACAGTATGGCGTTATACCAAAAAGTTAAAAATGGAACTCCCATTTGACCCAGTAATAACACTTCTAGGAATATATCCCAAGAAAACAGAAACACCAGTCAGAAAGGATATATGCACACCTATGTTCATAGCAACACAATTTACAATAGCCGAGATTTGGAAACAGCCTAAGTGCCCATCAACAGATGAGTGGATTAGAAAACTGTGGTACACCTACACAATGGAATGCTATGCTGCTATAAAAAAGAAGGAATCCTTATCATTTGCAGCAGCATGGATGGAACTGGAGAGCATTATGCTAAGTGAAATAAGCCAGTCAGTGAAAGAAAAATACCACATGATCTTACTCATTTATGGATAATAAAGAACATTATAACCTGATGAAATAAAGATAGATACAGAGGCAGAGAAGCATTGAACAGACTGTCCAATTATAGTGGGAAGGCTGGGGAATGTTGAGGGGTGGTAAGAGATCAACTGAAGGACTTGTATGAATGCATATAAGCATACCAATGGACACAAGACACTCGGGGGGGGGGGGGGGGGTGAGGGCAAACTGCCAATGTTTTGATCACCAAGCTGACATTCTAGAGCAGTGGTTCTCAACCTTCCTAATGCTACGACCCTTTAATACAGTTCCTCATGTTGTAGTGACCCCCAATTTCATTGTTACAAATTGAACATAATTAAAGCATAGTGATTAATCACAAAAACAATATGTAATTATATATGTGTTTTCCAATGGTATTAAGTGACCCCTGTGAAAGGGTCATTCGACCCCCATAGGGGTCATAACCCACAGGTTGAGAACCGCTGGAGCAGGGGTGGGCAAACTTTTTGACTCGAGGGACACAATGGGTTCTTAAACTGGACCAGAGGGCCGGAACAAAAGCATGGATGGAGTGTTTGTGTGAACTAATATAAATTCAAAGTAAATATCCTATCTAATAAAAGAGAAACATGGTAATTGGCGTACGACCGCTACCCTTCCCATTGGCTAATCAGGGTGATATGCAAATTAACTGCCAGCCAAGATGGCGGCCGGCAGCAAGGCAGCTTGAAACTAACATGAGGCTTGCTTGCTTCAGTGATGGAGGAAACCAACGTTCCCCCCTGCCTTGCCGGCCTCTGAGCCTGCAGTTTGAAACATTGTAACAAATATAGAAGCTAAACAAAACCCCAGAAACCTGCTTTCAGCAGGCCGGGATCTCAGAGCTGGAGTTATACATTGTTTTGATTATAAAACTGAAACAAACCAGATACCTGCTTTCAGCAGAGGAGGCCTAAGAGCTGGAGCCTCAGAGCTAAAGCTGGCCAAGAATAAAAAAAAAAAAAGAAAAAAAGGAGCGGTTGGGAGCTTCTGTCACCTGCCAGCCTGAAAACAGACCTCAGCACCTCACCCAGACTGGCCAGGCACCCCAGTGGGGACCCCCACCCTGAAGGGTGTGTGACCAGCTGCAAACAGCCATCATCCCCTCACCCAGGCTGGCCAGACACCCCACTGGGGACCCCCACCCTGATCCAGGACACCCTTCAGGGAAAACCAGCCGGCCCCCACACGTGCACCAGGCCTCTGTCCTATATAGTAAGAGGGTAATATGCCTCCCAGCACCGGGGTCAGCGGAGCCGCAAGGCCTCCCGGCACCGGGATCAGCGTGACAGGGGGCAGCACCCAAACCCCCTGATCACCCTGCAGCTCTGTGTGTGACAGGGGGCGGGGCCACAACCTCCCTATCGGCCCTGCTCTGTTTGTGACAGGGGAAGGCGCCCCAACCCCCTGATCAGCCCTGCTCTGTGCCTGATAGGGGGGAGCTCCCCAACCCCCTGATCGCCCTGCGGCTCTGTGTGTGACAGGGTGCAGCGCCCCAACCCGCCCCCCCCGCCCCATGGGCCCTGCTCTGTGTGTGACGGAGTAGAGCCATAACCTCCCCATCGGCCCTGCCCTGAGTGTGACTGTGGCGGCGCCCCAACCCCATGATCGGCCCTGCTCTGTGGGTGATAGAGGGCGACGCCCCAACTGCCCCCCACGGTCCCTGCTCTGTGTGTGACGGGGTAGAGCCATAACCTCCCCATCGGCCCTGCTCTGTGTGTGACAGGGGGCAGTGCCCCAACTCCCCTATTGGCCCTACTCTGTGAGTGACAGGGGAGAGCTCCCCAACCCCCTGATCGGCCCTGCTCTGTTAGTGACAGGGGGAGCTCCCCAACCCCCTGATTGACCCTGCTCTGTGCGTGGCAGGGTACGGAGCTCCAACCCCCCTGATGCGCCCTGCTCTGTGTGTGACAGGGGTGGTGCCGCAACCTCCCCATCGACCCTGCCTTGAGTGTGACAGGGGGCGGTGCCCCAACCCCCCAATTGGCCCTATCCTGAGCATGACTAGGGGTGGCATCACAACCTCCCGATCCGCCCTGCTCTGTGCATGACAGGGCACGGTGCCCCAACTCCCCAATTGGCCCTGCTCTGAGCCCAACCAGGGGCTGCACCTAGGGATTGGGCCTGCTCTCTGCCACCCGGGAGCAGGCCTAAGCCAGCAGGTGGTTATCTCCCGAGGGGGTCCCAGACTGTGAGAGGGCACAGGCTGGGCTGAGGGAGCCCCCTTTCCCCCCTAGTGCACAAATTTTTGTGCACCGGGCCTTTAGTTTTATTCATTTCAAACGGGCCGGATTCGGCCCGCGGGCCGTAGTTTGCCCACGGCTGCGCTGAAGGTTGAAAGAATGCCCTAATTTCTTTTTTTCCAAGTGTCTGGTCACCCCAGTAATTTAGATCACAGCTGAACTTTTTTTGGTTAGTTTTTTATTTTGTACTGAGTATGTATCTATCTATGAGGAAGTCAGTTAGCTTGTCCCCCATAGTCATTGTACCTGGGGTTCCTATGGGAAATAGTAATAAGTCGTTAATTGTCTAGGAGAGCCCCTGGGCCTCTTCATTTGTTATCAGATTGGTCATTCCTTTCTAAAATTGCTGCAAGGGATTCTATCCTTTTTATGTTTCTCTTTTAGTTTTGGGTAATCCTTTCTCCAATGACCTTCCTCTTTGCAATAGGTGTATTAATTGACCTAGTGGGTCTTTCCCTTTTCCTTTTGGATCCGTCCTCTCCTGTTTCTAAGAAAATGGTGGTCTGCTTTAACTTCCTTGTTTCCCAGGCATTGTAAACTTTAAAGGCTATGTCCACCAGCTGGGAGGGATTTATTCCCAATACCCTATCTAAACAATGGCACTTCCTTCTGATATCTGGGGCACTTTGTCCAATAAAATTCATATTTACTATCCAGACTTTTTCTGTATCAGCATCAGTGTGCTTTCTATAGGCCTGATGAATCCTTTCTAAAAATTCAGAATGATCCTCATTTGGTTTTTGCTGAATGGATTATATCATATTCAGTTTCTTTTGTTTAGGCATCCACTTTTTAAGCCCTTCCAATATGTATCTTTTGTAATGCTCTAGGAAGCCCAGGTCCCCACCATTCGGGACCCAGTTGGGCTCTCTCAAGGGCATCACCCCAGCTATGTTGTGGGTCCCTTTAAGATTCTCTTGATGAAGGTGATGAGCCCTTTATTAGCCTTATCTAAAACTAGGCACCTTTCGTCTGTTATTAGCAAGATGTTAAGAATAGTCTATATATCTGCCCAGTTTGGATGGTAAGTAGCAAAAATAAAGGTGATAAAATATGCCATTTTCTGAGGATCCTTTCTATATGAGAGATTGAAATTCTTCCAATTCAGTAAATCTGAAGTAGAAAATGGACTATGGGCCCAGTATTGTCCAGCAGGCTAACCTTCCTGGTTTATTTGGCCTATAAACTACTGCCTCAAAGGGCATTATCCTGCTCAGTATATGGGTATTTCCTGGCTAAATAGGGTGTCCTGCTAGGTTTCTAGAGAGAAATAGATAATACCTTCCTCATGCGGCGGTGCGCTGTTGCTCCTTTAGAAGTGGGGGTGGTGGCAGGGGAAATCTTTCTTCTATTAATCCTGGGTCCCCTAGATTCAGGACCTTAAAGAAACTAATATCCTCATTTTCCTTTTCTTACTGTTTCTTACTATAATTCAGGGGTTTTGAAGCCAGTTCTTTACTCTTCATCATTAGGTTGTTCCCTTACATTGCCAAATCTTTATTGGGTAAAGATATAAACACTTAGACACAAGAGATTTTGTCCCATGTCCCTGATCATTGACAAAACAATTCAAACTGTATGATGGTGTAGTAATTTAGGGAATCATTTAGAGGCAATTTTCCCCATAGTCTAAAGTATGCACATTACAATGCCAAGCAGTATTACAATAGGGGGGAAAAAATTCTTCTTAGTCATTGGATCATAGATGTACATGGACCAATCTGCTAAATTTCAGCCCAGTGTTCTCCCATAGGAGTCAAAACAGCACAACCCCTCAAGGCATGAAAGTACAAAGACGAAGCCATAAACATAGAAAGATTCAAACAAAGTGGGAACAGATGAGTAAAACTTGGATCCATAATTCCATTATTGCAAACAAGTGCTCACAAGAAAGTCCTGGAGTCTTATATCCTGCCAACTATTACCACAAAAGGTCCTGTTCAGACCAAAGTGGCACAAAGCCCTAGTAGCAAAAGCCCAAATGGCATAAAATTTAAGTTGCATGAAGTCCAAGTGGCATGAAGCCCAAGTGGAATTAAACAGTAGGGATAGAAGCCTTCTGGTGTGCATGCTGGTTAAATTAACCAAGGTTTGGATTATGTCTACTTCCCAGAAACCCATTTTCTTTCACCAGCTAAGCATTTCAGGTGGCTAATGCCTTGAGAAGGAGGGCTGGGAAATTACCAGAAAAAAGCTCTCAACAGTGCTAGAAAGTCCCCACAGTCTGATTAACAAGGTCTGCCTGCCACAGGGAGGTAGGACCCCAGCTCAGGCACTTTGGGACCTACTAAGTTCCATGTTGTCCCACCAGAATTGCCAAAACCTGTAACTGAAATGCAAGTTTGGCTGCCTGCTGCAATGAAAGCCAAACTCATTAGATAGGTGCTCATTTAAAAGGAAAGTGGTTTATCCAGATGCCACAACAAGGGAGAATGGTGGACTCTCATTTCAAAGACTATTCCCCGTCCTTGTTCAAGCCTGCAGTTCTTATAGGGATAGGGAAGGGAGGGCTCTTTTTCTATCTAATTATATATTTTTTTTAATTTTAATTTTTTTTATTATTAGTTAAGGTATTACAAATGTGTCCTCATCCCCCCCCATTAACCCCCAACCTCCCCCCCACACACACAAACTCATGCTCCCATCCCCCTGTTGTCCATGTCCATTGGTTTGGCTTATATACATGTATACAAGTCCTTTGGTTGATCTCTTCTATCTAATTATCTTGCTAGATTTTGGTGCTCTTGGCTCTGCCTGTTCATTCATCTTTCTAGCTTTTGACACTCTCAGTGCAAAACCTTCCCCTGTGCCATCTTGACAAATGGGGGAGAATCCCTGGCATTTCCTGTCTATAGTATCAGACTCGGTTTGTGGGAGAGGTGCTGCAGGATCTGCCCTTATGAAGCCTGAATATGCCACAGCCTTCACCCTCCTGCCAACACTGGGTGTGGTGCCTGCACATCAAGGTGAGCCAGTTTGAATGCACCCCTGGATTCTGACACACCTATGACCTCTGTTTAGCACCTGCCAGACCTGACCCTCTAGGGTAGCCAGCCAGTCCAGTACTCACCTTGCCTCTGGCTGCCCATGCTCCAACTAACTGTTTATGGTAATAGCACGAGCATCATTTATCAGCATCATTCTTCCACATACACTTAACTCCTGCCATTCTGAAGTTCTTTTAACTATTTAAGACAATATTTCTCTTTTCTCAAAAATTTATAAATACTGTTCCTCCAGGCTTAGAACATAATTGGACCAAAATGTTATTACTTTAAAGTATTTTATTTAATCCAGGATTTTAATTAATTCTAATTGATCTGTGTTTAGGGTTTACTTTATATCTCGTTTAAACAAATATTTTTCATAAAGATTATGTTTTAGTAATTCTGCAGGTTTCCTCATGCTAGGAATAAGAGGTTATCTGTATTGACCTACTTTCTGGCCATCAATGTACTTGTGAGGCAGGAAACCTAATTAGAAGTGCCAGGTCCTTCTCCCTCCCCTTACTAAGAAAACACACTTGCAAGAGGAAACAAGTTTACCTTAGGAAGAAAGTCACAGAGACAAAAAAGGACCAGTTCTATCCAGTTAGATCAGGCACCCTTACTGTAAAGTGACTATAGCCAATTATTATGCCATTATAACATCATTTATATTGCAGATAGACCAGTATTCATCATGCACTGAGGCCAAGACAGTTCTATAAAGGACCACATAAGGACATAACCTCTCCCTCCATTGGAAAAGTGGTCCCTTTCCTGTTTAACCTCAGCTCCACCCATAACTGCTCCATGAGTTTCTCCCCATTAGTCCAAAAATAAGCCTAACCCTTGAAACCCTTGGGGTGACTAATTCTTGAGTCTTCCTGCACTCTCCAAGTGTGCACTTTCACTTTAATAAGTCCTCTAAACTTCACTGAATTGTTTTGCCCCACTCTCGAATCCTTTCTTATGCAATAACAAGAACCTGGACACTGCACTGGGTTGAGGCCTCACTGTGAGTCTCCAACATCACTTAGAGAGGTTTAATTTGATCCCAGCATATAACTCATTGTGTTCAGAATGCAAAATGCCCTGTGATCTGGAGGAAAGCAGGAAGCCTGCATTTTTTCATAGCTCCTATGGGTGACTGACTGTACATTGGGCATTTCACTCATTTAGACCTCATCAGCTGAAAGGAAAATAATAAAATGAAGTCACTGAAGTAAAAAAATAAAATAAAATAAAGGTTAAACTTCTGGAAATAACAATTTAGCATGATAAGAATGATGTCCTTGGTGAGCATCTAGGAGAGGCACCTAACTCCATTTGTGTATGGAGAAAAAGAAATGTCTATATCACTTCTTAACAATGAGTAATAGTTATTTGGAACTTGGTCTTTATCCTGTGCACAATTGGGAGCCATTAAAGAATTTAATGTAGGGATTTGCCTTGACACAATTTTCTTGAAGTAGAAATAGAAGGAGATGTGGAAATCACCACATTTGCACAACAAAATAAAGTAGAAGTGAGTACTTTCAATTATGAAGAGTTATTTTAGGATTTCACCCAATGATTTTAAATAGACTAAATGCAAGTCTGCAGATGATAAATGGATAATCAATTTTATAAATCAAAACAAATAGATTTAATTCTAATGAGCTTTATATTTTATCTTTTAAAAAAGCCAAATATATTTTATATTCAATCATAATGACTTTTCTGGCCACTCTTAATCATGGAACGAACAATTATCTTTTTAAACAATTTTATTGAGAATATAATCTATGTACCATTCAATCCAATAATTTAAAGTATAAAAATCAGTGGGTGTTTTGTATATTCACAATTATGAACAATCACCACTATAGTGAATTTTAGAACATTTCATTGCCTCACAGAGAAAACCTGTATCCTTTAGCTATCATTATCCTATATCCCCATTCCATGCATCTCTAGCCTTAACTGACTGACTATTAATTTCCTTTCATTTTTTATAAATATATTTTTACTGATTTCAGAGAGGAAGGGAGAGGAGAGAGAAATAGAAACATCAATGATGAGAGAGAATCATTGATCAGCTACTGCCGGAAGCCTGTCCATCCTTGCTGCTTGACACAGTCGCTGCAGGAAAGAAACATCTGCACAGCATATGTTTCAAGGGACCTGGCCTATATGGCGTACTGTTCTTAATATGTTTGCTCCCCTTAGAGCTAAGTGTTTTAACCAAGGTCACCTCTCTGAGAAAGGTTGTTTCCCCAGGTAGGGATTTTTCCCTGAAGTTAGGGAGAGGATAAAACCCCTTAACTAAGTGCCAGGTGGGTAGTTAATCACTTTAACTACAAACAATCACACTTAAGCTACAGTATCTTTACTCCCTGGAATGGAGATAAGAAACGCCCTAACTTTTGCAATAGAAATTGACAGGATTAAAATCAACTGGTATAAATACAGATGTAACAAGACAATAAACAACAGAACTTGGCTGGAGATCCTGGATAGAACTTGGCTGGAGATCGTGGCTAGAGATCCTGGCTAGTAGGCTGCTGATCAACTGAATGCTGTTGACGTGTCATTCCTTCTTCTCTGACTCTGTCCACACCTTTGGGGACCCCTTAACCTGCTGGGGTTGGACCCCAACAAGCTACCTCCTGCAAGCCCCACACTTTGGTTTGAGCCAACAACCTGGGCATGTGCTCTGACTAGGAATCAAATCGCGACCTCTTGGTTCATAGATCCAGGGTCTACCACTGAACCATGTCAGCCAAGCTATTAATTTCCTTTCTATCACTATAGATTTCCTATACTAGATTTTTAAATGAATTAGTTCATGTGTATGGTGTATTGTGACTGACTTCTTCCACTTGTCATAATGTTTCCAAGGTTTATCCATGTTGTAACACGTATGAATATTTCATTTCTTGTTACGGCCAAATAACATTCCATTGTATATATGTATATACCACATTTTGTACTAGTATATTTTTTCCCTTGTTGATGATCATTTAGGTTGCTTCTACATTTTGGCTATTATAAATAATGCTGCTAAAAACTTTCATATTCTAGGTTTTGTTTGGATATCTGTGTTCTTTTATCTTGAATAAATAGGTGGAGTGCAATTATTAGGTCAAATGGTACTTCAGTGTTTAATTGTTTGATAAACTGCCAGATTGTTTTCTACAGTGACTGAACCATTTTACATTCTCACCAGCAGCAGTGTACGAAATTTTTGTACACTCTCATTAATACTTTCTCTCTCAGTTTTTGATTCTAGCCATCCCAGCGAGTGTATAGAAGTATCCATGTGGCTTTGACTTACATTTACCTGATAATTAATGATGCCAAGCATCTTTTCATGTGTTCATTGGCTATTTGTATATTATTGGAGAAACATCTATTCAGATCTTTTGCCCATTTTTTCATGGGTAATTTGTCTTTTTTTTTTCATATTTCTTTTTTTTATTTTATTTTAGTAAATCTTCATCGTTCAGATTATTACATTTGTTCCTCTTTTATTCCCCCCATAGCTCCCCTCCACCCAGTTCCCACCCCACCCTCTGCCCTTACCCCTCCCACTGTCCTCATCCCTAGGTGCACAATTTTTGTCCAGTCTCTTCCTGCACCTCCCACACCCCTTTCCCCACCAAGAATAGTGAGTCCATTCCCTTTCTATATCCCTGATTCTATTATAATCACCAGTTCATTCTGTTCATCAGATCATTTATTCACTTGATTCTTAGATTCATTTGTTGATAGATGCATATTTGTTGTTCATAATTAGTATCTTTACCTTTTTCTTCTTTTTCCTCTTCTTAAAGGATACCTTTCAACATTTCATATAATACTGGTTTGGTGGTGATGAACTCCTTTAGTTTTTCCTTATTTGTGAAGCTCTTTATCTGACCTTCAATTCTGAATGATAGCTTTGCTGGATAAAGTAATCTTGGTTGTAGGTTCTTAGCATTCATCACTTTGAATATTTCTTGCCACTCCCTTCTGGCCTGCAAAGTTTCTGTTGAGAAATCCGCTGACAGTCGTATGGGTATTCCCTTGTATGTAACCGAGTTTCTTTCTCTTGCTGCTTTTAAGATTCTCTCTTTGTCTTTTGCTCTTGGCATTTTAATTATGATGTGTCTTGGTGTGGTCCTCTTTGGATTCCTTTTGTTTGGGGTTCTCTGTGCATCCTGGACTTGTAAGTCTATTTCTTTGACCAGGTAGGGGAAGTTTTCTGTCATTATTTCTTCAAATAGGTTTTCAATATCTTGGTCTCTCTCATCATCTGGTACCCCTATAATTCTGATGTTGGTACGCTTGAAGCTGTCCCAGAGGCTCCTTACACTATCTTCGTATTTTCGGATTCTTTTTTCATTTTGCTTTTCCGGTTGGGTGTTTTTTGCTTCTTCGCATTTCAAATCTTTGCCTTGATTCTTGCGCTCCTCTGGTCTGCTATTGGGAGTCTGTATAATATTCGTTATTTCAGTCCGTGTATGCTTAATTTCTAGTTGGTTCTTTATCATAACATCGAGGGTCTCATTAGATTTCTTGAGGATCTCATTAAGTTTATCGGCAGCTTCTAGACAGTTCTTGAGAGACCTTAAAAGTGTGGTTCTGAACTCAATATCCTCCATTGACAGTTTTGTCCTGTTTCTTTGTCTCCGCATTTTTATGCTTTCTTGGTGCACCCCCTAGTGGTCTTTGTGTGCAGTCTTGTTGTAGTTAAGCCTTGATTGTTGTAGTTAATACTAGGGGGATTTGACCTCCAGGCCAACTGGGTAATTTGTCTTTATTATTTAATTTTAAGAGATCTTAATATATTGTAGATCCCTTACCAGATATATGATTTGCAAATACCTTTACTCTCTCTGATGGTTATTGTTATTAAAAAATTATATTGTATTTTTTATTGTTACCATTATTACAGATGTCCACCATTCCCCCCTCTTTTAACCCTCTACCCAGACCCCATCATACCTCCCGCTGGCCCTCATCCCATTGTTGTCTGGGTACAATCAATACTCCATTGTATGCTCATGCCTCCTTTGTCAAATATTAATTCAGCTTAATGGCTTGAGTTGATTTCTGGGTCTCTGTTCTGTTCTATTGATCTATATGCCTATTCTTGTGCCAGTAGCAGGCTGTTTTGATCACAGTGGCTTTGTAATACAACTTGAAATCTGGTATTGTGACCTACCAACATTGTCCTTATTTCTCAATATGGCTGCAGCTATTCAGGGTCTTTTTTGGTATCATATAAACTTTGGAGTATTTGTTCTGGATATGTGAAATATGATGTTGGTATTTTAATAGGGATTGCATTGACTCTATAGATTGATTTGAGTAGTGTGGACATTTTAATGAAGTTAATTCTATCAATCCATGAACATGGTATATTTTTTTCATTTGTATATATATATATATTCCTCTATGTTCAGTTAATATTTGACAATAGAGGCAAGAGCATACAACGAGTAAAAACAGTCTCTTCCATAAATGGCATTGGTAAAATTGGACAGGTACATGCAAAAAATGAAACTAGACCACCAACTTACACCATATACAAGAATAAACTCAAAATGGATAAAAGATTTAAATGTAAGTCATGAAACCATAAAAATCCTAGAAGTAAACTTAGGCAGCAAAAGGTCAGACATCTCATAACAGAATTTTCGGATACATCTCCCTGGGCAAGGGAAACAATGGAGAAAATAAGCTAATGGGACAACATCAAAACAAAAAGCTCTGCACAGCAAAAGAAACTAGCGTCAGAATGAAAAGGGAACTCATTGTATGGGAGAATATATTTGCCAATGACACATCTGATAAGGGGTTAGTTTCCAAAATATATAAAGTACACATACATCTCAACAAAAGGAAGACAAACAATCCAATTAAAAAATAGGCAGAGGACCTGAATAGACACTTCTTTAAAGAGGATATACAGATGGCCAAGAGACATATGAAAAAGTGCTCAACATCACTAATTATCAGAGAGATGTAAATTGAAATGATGATGACGTACCACCTTCCAACTGCCAAAATGGCTACCATCAATAAATCAACAAACAACAAATGCTGGCAAGGATGTGAGGGGGAAAAGGGAACCCTAGTATTTTACTGATGGGAATGCAGACTGTTGCAGCCACTATGGAAAACAATATATAGTTTCCTCAAAAAATTAAATATGAAACTCCCATTTAACCCAATGATCCCACCTCTAGGAATATATCCTAAGTAACTCAAAACACCAATCAGAAAGAATATATGCACTCCTATGTTCACAGCAGTGCAATTTACAATAGCTAAGATCTGGAAACAGCCCAAATGCCCATCAGTAGATGAGTGGGTAAAAAAAAAACAACACAAAACAGTGGTACATTTACCTCATGAGATACTATGCAGCAGTAAAAAAGAAGAATCTCTTACCCTTTAAATTAGCATGGAGGGACCTGGAAAGTACTATGCTAAGCGAAGTAAGCCAGTCAGAGAAAGATAAGTATCACATGATCTCACTCATATGTGGAATCTAATGAACAAAATAAACTGATTAACAAAATAGAGCCAGATACATAGAAGAATGGAACAGACTGTCAAATCTCAGAGGTATGGTGGGATGAGTGGGTAGGTGGAAAGAGATTAACCAAAGAACTTGTATGCATAACCGTGGACACAGACAATAGTGTGGTGAAGGCCTGGGCCTGGGGGCAGGGACAGGCTAGAAGAGAACATATGTAATATTTTCAACATTAAAGATTTACTGGAGGAGAAACCAAGATGGCGGCATAGGTAAACACCGGAAATTGTTGCCTCCCACAACAACTTCAAAAATACAACTAAAAGACAAAACAGACATCATCCAGAACTACAGGAAGGCTGGCTGAGTGGAAATTCTACAACTCAAAGGAAAGAGAAAAGCACCCTGAGACTCAGAGGAGGCGTGGAAGTAAAGTGCAGAGGTACGGAGGCGCACATGGAAAGGGCTGGCAACTGAGGACGTGGCTGTCTTTTTGAATCAGGAGGTAGTCACAAGCCCCAAACTGCTCTAAACTCCAATTCTGGAAAGTCTCTGGGGACCCAGACTCATACAGGGAGAAACTGGACTGTCTGGCAGCAGGCGGAGCTCTGAAGTCAAGGGCAGCTTTCTCTCAGAGGTGCTTGCAGCGATTACCGGGACACTGAGACAGGGGGCCTCTTAGGGCAGAGCTGAGGAGCAGCCATAGCTGTTTGTTCCGCCCTGTTGATTCCCTGAGACCCCACCCTACTCAAGCTGCAGCAGAGGCTTTTGCATATGAATGCCCTGGCCCTTTGCAATCTGAAAATTACCTAACAAACTGCAGGTGGGCCAGACAGACCCAGAACTTCCAAGATAAGGCCCAAGGTCTCACAGCAGCTTGCATTGCTTCACAGTTGGGCCTCATCTGGGCACCACCAAAGCCCAAACAAGGAAGGGGAATCTGCAGACCTCTTCGTAGCTCCTGCTGGGTAGCCTCAGGCTGAGGCCAAATTAGCACCTCCTTAGATCCAAGAGCCAGTGTACCCAATGGTCAGAGTGGGACCATCCAGATTACAATTCAGATCCATAAGGGACACACTCAGGGGGCAGACTCAGTGAGCACCAAAGCCCCACTGAAGCAAGTCTTGCCCCATAAGGGTGTCTTCAGCACAGAAGTTCTCCCACTGCAGACACAGCTGATTCTCATAGCCAATTGGCCTGGAGGTCAATTCCTCCCAGTGATACCTACAACAATCAAGGCTTAACTACAACAAGACTGTGCACAAAGCCTACAAAGAGGTGCACCAAGAGTGTCCACTTCAGGTAATTGGGGAGGCTGAGCCACTGGGCCTTATAGGACACCTAGCACACAAAGCCACTCTACCAACACAGGGAAGCACAAAAAATGCGGAGACAAAGAAACAGGTCACAAATGACAGAAATGGAGGAAAGCAAACTATTGGATATAGAGTTCAAAATCACGGTTATAAGGTTTTTCAAGAATTTTCTAGAAACTGCAATTAAATTTAGTGAGACCCTGGAGGTTATGAAAAAAACAACAACTAGAAATTAAGCATACACTGACTGAAATAAAGAATTATATACAGAGATCCAACAGCAGACAAGAGGATCCCAAGAATCAAGTCAAAGATTTGAAATACAAAGAAGCAAAAAAAAAAAAAACCCAACTGGAAAAGAAAAAAGAAAAAAGAATCCAAAAATATGAATATAGTGTAAGGAGCCTCTGGGACAACTTCAAGCGTACCAACATCCAAATTATAGGGGTGCCAGAAGAAGAGAGAGAGCAAGATATTGAAAACCTATTTGAAGAAATAATGACAGAAAACTTCCACTACCTGGTCAAAGAAATAGACTTACAAGTCCAGGATGCACAGAGAACCCCAAACAAAAGGAATCCAAAGAGGACCACACCAAGACACATCATAATTAAAATGCCAAGGGCAAAAGACAAAGAGAGAATATTAAAAGCAGCAAGATAAAAACTGTCATTTACCTACAAGGAAGTACCCATACGACTGTCAGCTGATTTCTCAACAGAAACTATGCAGGCCAGAAGGGAGTGGCAAGAAATATTCAAAGTGATGAATAGCAAGAACCTACAACCAAGATTACTTTATCTAGCAAAGCTATCATTCAGAATAGAAGGTCAGATAAAGAGCTTCACAGATAAGAAAAAGCTAAAGGAGTTCATCACCACCAAACCAGCATTATATGAAATGCTGAAAGGTATTCTTTAAGAAGAGGAAGAAGAAAAAGGTAAAGATAAAAATTATGAACAGCAAATACATATCTATCAACAAGTGAATCTAAAAATCAAGTGAATAAAAAATCAGATGAACAGAGTAACTGGTGAATATAATAGAACCAGGGGCATGGAAAGGGAGTGGACTAACAATTCTTGGCGGGAAAGGGGTGTGGGGTGCAGGAAGAGACTGGACAAAAATCATACACCTATGGATGAGGACAGTGGGAAGGGTAAGGGCAGAGGGTGGGGTGGGAACTGGGTGGAGGAGAGCTATGGGGGGGAGGGGGAAGGAACAACTGTAATAATCTGGACAATAAAGATTTAATAATAATAAAAAAAGATTTACTAATAAAGAAATAAAGAAATACAATTGAAACATCAAAAAACAGAAAATTAGAATAAAGAAGAGAGGAAGGAAAATAGTATTAAAAGAAAAAGGAAGAAAATAATTGTGATGACGAGAATACTGGTAATGTTTACAATTCTGGCTACTTTACTTGGCGAGTTCAGAAGAAAGTTCTTTCAAACATTAAGAATTATTGCTTACAGAGCTGAGGATTTGTGTATAAAACCTTTAAATGATGAGAATACTGTTTATATTTATGACTGAGGCTGAATTGGTTATCGTTTTTTGAATAAAACAGCTTAAATACTGAAGTTTCTTGTATATACTTCTAAGAAAACTATCTAATTGTGTTATAACTCTTAAGGTACACAAGGATAGTCCCAGGAAATGATTAGGAACTTGTAAGAAACACATGAAATTCTAGTAAATAGAGCCGTACTATCTTTATGGCCGTGTGCAGTCACTGAGATTTCAGGTAGAAAGCTGTATAATGACGAGAATACTGGTAATGTTTACAATTCCGGCTACTTTACTTGGCGAGTTCAAAAAAAGTTCTTTCAAACATTAAGAATTATTGTTAACAGAGCTCAGAATTTGTGAATAAAACCTTTAAATGATGAGAATACTGTTTATATTTACGACTGAGGCTGAATTGGTTATCGTTTTTTGAATAAAACAGCTTAAATACTAAAAAAAAAAAATTGTGAAAAGGAAAGTAGAGGAGAAAACAGATAGACAAAAATAAGAAAAGGAAAAACAAAGAGAAAGAAGAAAAAATAGTGAAGAAAAGGGAAGGGAAAATTATATCTATGAAAAAGAAAAAGAGAGACTAAAATAATAAATCAATAAAGAAGAAAGATAAGGAAGATAAAGGAAAAAAATGTAGTGGTGTTCATCTCAGTCTCAACAGAGTTTCATGCTTCCTGGAGCTCCCTTTTGATTCTGCTCTTCTGATGATTGAGGCTGACTGTTCTGTCTGCCAATTCTGGACCTCCCTGGAGCTACTTAGAGGCTAACCACTGTCAGAAACTGTCCTCCTTTGGCTCTCATCAACCTGTTTGAAGCTTCAAGTGGCCCACAGTTTGTGTCTTTTTCCACAGCACGTTTCTGTGTATGGGAGGGGCCAAGCTGCACTCTGAGGCCAGTTTGTTGGCTACACAGGCCCAGGGGTGGGTCCATAAACTTCCCCAGGTTCCCCAGGCTCCGCCTCCGCCTGCCTTTTCCTGCTAGCCAGTTGTCAATCTTAATAACTCAGAAGTCTGTTTCTGAAAGTGTTTTTTCCCAGAATTGGAGTCTAGACCTCTGGTTCTCCTGTGAGGGGGAGGTGCTGTTCAGATTTTAGAGAAAATGATGGGTGTGTTTCCCCATCCTAGAGCCACTCCTCTTCTAGAATATTTCCCTGTCTAGGCTGGGCAGAGATCCTTGTATGCAGTCCAGAGGGATCAGCTGGAAACCTGGAGTTTTTATCAGCTCTCACATGAGGGAGAAGCACCAGTTAGTGGAGTGAAAGGTCCCACCCTTACACCAGTGACTGATGGCTTCCTGAGACTGTTCAAACCCATAAGCATGGCCTCAGCTTCTGTCTCCTCTGCAAATGTCAAGATGCAGGGTGTGGCAGGTAGAGCTCCTGAGGGTGGGTGAGCTGTATTATCTAGAGCACGTTTTTCTTTTTCCTTTTTCTGAACTATGGCTCCTGGATGGGGCCAGCGCCTCTCAGGAAAAACAGGCATTTGGTTGGGGTGGTGTGATCAAATGCAGGTTTTCTTTTTTTTTTTTTTTATCAGAATATGCTTTCTTTAATCAGAAAACAAAACAAAACAATCATAATTAACAGAGCATGATTGATATTTCTTACAACTATAGCTTGTTTCTACTATTCTATTTCTTTTTTTTTCTTTTTTTTTTATTGCTTAAAGTATTACAAAGGGTATTACATATGTATCCATTTTATCCCCCCGCCCTAGACAGTCCCCTAGCCTCCCCTATCCCCCAGTGTCTTATGTCCATTGGTTATGCTTATATGCATGCATACAAGTCCATTAGTTGATCTCTTACCCCCCTACCTCCTGCCCCCCAACCCTCCCCGGCCTTCCCACTGCAGTTTGACAATCTGTTTGAGGCAGCTCTGCCTCTGTATCTATTATTGTTCAAAAGTTTATAATGGTCTCTATTGTCCATGAATGAGTGAGATCATGTGGTATTTTTCCTTTATTGACTGGCTTATTTCACTTAGCATAATGCTCTCCAGTTCCATCCATGAAGTTGCAAATGGTAAGAGTTCCTTCCTTTTTAGAGCAGCATAGTATTCCATCGTGTAGATGTACCACAGTTTTCTAATCCATTCATCTACTGATGGGCACTTAGGCTGTTTCCAGATCTTAGCTATGGTGAATTGTGCTGCTATGAACATAGGGGTGCATATATCCTTTCTGATTGGTGTTTCTGGTTTCTTGGGATATATTCCTAGAAGTGGGATCACAAGGTCAAATGGGAGTTCCATTTTCAGTTTTTTAAGGAAACTCCATACTTTCTTCCATAGTGGCTGCACCAGTCTGCATTCCCACCAGCAGTGCAGGAGTGTTCCTTTTTCTCCACATCCTCTCCAGCATTTGTCGTTTGTTGATTTGTTGATGATAGCCAATCTGACCGGTGTGAGATGGTACCTCATTGCTGTTTTGATTTGCATCTCTCAGATGATTAGTGACTTTGAGCATGTTTTCATATGTCTCTTGGCTTTCTGAATGTCCTCTTTTGAAAGGTGTCTATTTAGGTCCTTTGCCCATTTTTTGATTGGATTGTTTATCTTCCTTTTGTTAAGTTGTATGAGTTCCCTATAAATTTTGGAGATTAGGCCCTTATCAGATATGTCATTGGCAAATATGTTTTCCCACACAGTGGGTTTTCTCGTTGTTTTGTTGATGGTTTCTTTTGCTGTGCAGAAGCTTTTTATTTTGATGTAGTCCCATTTGTTCATTTTTTCTTTAGTTTCAAGTGCCCTAGGAGCTGTATCAGTGAAGAAATTGCTTCGGCATATGTCTGAAATTTTCTTGCCTTTGGATTCTTCCAGAATTTTTATGGTTTCCTGTCGTACATTTAAGTCCTTTATCCATTTTGAGTTTATTTTTGTGTATGGTGTAAGTTGGTGGTCTAGTTTCATTTTCTTGCATATATCTGTCCAATTTTCCCAACACCATTTATTGAAGAGACTATCTTGGCTCCATTGTATGTTCTTGCCTCCTTTGTCAAATATTAATTGAGCATATTGGTTCAGGCCGATTTCTGGGCTCTCTATTCTATTCCATTGATCTATATGCCTATTCTTGTGCCAGTACCAGGCAGTTTTGAGAACAGTGGCTTTGTAATACAACTTGATATCTGGTATTGAGATCCCACCTACTTTGTTCTTTTTCAGGATTGCTGCAGCTATTCGGGGTCTTCTTTTATTCCAGATGAATTTTTGGAAAGTTCGTTCTAGATCTCTGAAGTATGCCGTAGGTATTTTAATGGGAAGTGCGTTGAATTTATAGATTGCTTTGGGTAGTATGGACATTTTAATGATGTTGATTCTACCAATCCATGAACGCGGTATGTTCTTCCATCTGTTTATGTCTTCCTCTATGTCTTTTTTCAACATCCTGTAGTTTTCTGAGTAGAGGTCTTTCACCTCTTTAGTTAAGTTTATTCCTAGGTAGCTTAATTTTTTTGGTGCAATGGTAAACGGGATTGTTTTTATAGTCTCTCTTTCTGAAAGTTCACTATTCGTGTATAGAAATGCTTCAGATTTCTTGGGGTTAATTTTGTATCCTGCTACATTGCCAAATTCATGTATTAAGTCTAGTAGCTTTTTGATGGAATCTATAGGATTTTTTATGTATAATATCATGTCATCTGCAAATAAGGACAGTTTTACTTCTTCTTTTCCAATTTGGATGCCTTTTATTTCTTCTTCTTGCCGAATTGCAATGGCTAACACTTCCAGTACTATGTTGAACAGGAGTGGTGAAGGGGGCATCCCTGTCTTGTTCCTGTTCTTAGGGGAAATGGTGTTAGTTTTTGTCCATTGAGTATGATGTTGGCTGTGGGCCTGTCATATATGGCTTTTATTATGTTGAGGTATGATCCTTCTACTCCCACCTTGCTGAGAGTTTTTATCAAAAATGGGTGTTGAATTTTGTCAAATGCTTTTTCTGCATCAATTGATATGACCATGTGGTTTTTTTCTTTCAATTTGTTTATGTGATGTATCACGTTTATTGATTTGGGGATATTGTACCATCCTTGCATCCCTGGGATAAATCCTACTTGGTCATGGTGTATGATCTTTCTGATGTACTGCTGGATTCGATTTGCTAAGATTTTGTTGAGGATTTTGGCATCTATGTTCATGAGGGATATTGGCCTGTAATTCTCTTACATTGTGTTGTCTTTACCTGGTTTTGGTATTAGGGTGATGCTGGCTTCATAGAATGAGCTTGGAAGTGTTCCTTCCTCTTGAATTTTTTGTAGTAGTCTGAGGAGGATAGGTTTTAGTTCTTCCTTGAATGTTTGGTAAAACTCCCCTGTGAAGCCGTCTGGTCCTGGGCTTTTGTTTGATGGAAGCTTTTTGATGACTGCTTCAATTTCTTCCATAGTTATTGGCCTGTTGAGATTTTTAGATTCTTCCTGATTGAGTTTTGGAATGTTGTATTTTTCTAGGAATTTGTCCATTTCCTCCAGGTTGTCTAATTTGTTGGAGTAGAGCTGTCCATAGTATTTTTTAACAATCATTTGTATTTCTGTGGGGTCTGTGGTTATTTCGCCCCTATCGTTTCTGATTTTATTTATTTGGATCCTCTCTCTCTGCTTCTTGGTGAGTCTGGCTAGAGGTTTGTCAATCTTGTTTATCCTTTCAAAGAACCAGATCTTGGTTTCATTGATTTTCTGTATTGTTTTTTTTTTTGGTCTCTATGTCATTTATTTCTGCTCTAATCTTTATTATCTCCTTCCTTCTGCTCACTCTGGGGTTTTCTTGTTGCTCTCTTTCTAATTCTTTGAGTTGTAGAGTTAGATGATTTACTACCATTTTTTTCTTGTTTTTTGAGATAGGCCTGTAGAGCTATAAACTTCCCTCTCAGGACTGCTTTCATTGTGTCCCATAGGTTTTGGATTGTTGTGTTTTCATTGTCATTAGTTTCCAGGATGTTTTTAATTTCTTCTTTGATCTCATTGGTAACCCAATCAATATTTAATAGCATGCTATTCAGCTTCCAGGTGTTTGAGTATTTTGTGTTGTTTTTATTGTAGGTTATTTCTAATATTATGCCATCGTGGTCTGCGAAGACGCTTTTTATGATTTCAATCTTCTTGAGTTTGGGGATACTTTGCTTGTGACCCAATATATGGTCTATTTTTGAATATGTCTTATGAGCATTTGAGTAGAATGTGTATTCCCTGGCTTTGGGGTGAAGTGTTCTGTAGATGTCTATTAAGTCCATCTGATCTAGTGAGTCATTTAGGATTGCTGTATCTTTGCTGATTGTTTGTTTAGAGGGCTTATCCTGTGCTGTCAGTGGTGTATTGAAGTCTCCTACTATGATTGTATTGTTGTCGATCTCTCCTTTGATATCTTCCAGGAGTTTTTTATGAATTTGGGTGCTCCTACATTGGGTGCATATATGTTTACCAGGGTTATATCTTCTTGTTGTATTGATCCCTTTAGTATTATGAAGTGGCCTTCCTTATCTCTTGTTATGGCCTTCACTTTGAGGTCTATTTCGTCCGATATAAGTATTGCTACCCCAGCTTTCTTTTCCTTTCCATTTGCCTGAAAGATATTTTTCCATCCTTTCACTTTCAGTCTGTCTGAGTCCCTTCTAATGAGGTGGGTTTCTTGTAGACAGCAGATGTATGGATCATGTTTTTTTATCCATTCAGCCACTCGATGTCTTTTGTTTGGAGCATTTAGTCCATTTACGTTTAAAGTTATTATTGAAAGGTACTTGTTTGTAGCCATTTCTTTTTTTGTGTGGCTCTTTTCTTTCTGAGCTTTTTATTTCTTATTTTTTACCAGTCCCTTTAGCATTCCTTGCATTGCTGGCTTGGTGGTGACAAACTCCCTTAGCCTTTTTTTGTCTGTGAAGCTTCGTATTTCCCCCTTCAAGTTTGAATGATAGCCTTGCTGGATAGAGTATTCTTGGATTCAGTCCTTTGCTTTGCATCACTTTGTAAATTTCAGTCCATTCTTTTCTGGCCTGATGTGTTTCTGTTGAGAAATCATTTGACAGTTTAATGGGAGATCCCTTGTATGTAACTTTCCGTCTCTCTCTTGCAGCCTGTAAGATTCTCTCTTTGTCCTGAACATTTGCCATGGTGATTATGATGTGTCTTGGTGTGGGTCTTTTCGGGTTCACCTTGTTTGGGACTCTCTGGGCTTGTGTGACTTTTTTCTTCCCCACCTCAGGAAAGTTTTCTGATATTATTTCTTCGAGTAGGTTTTCTAATCCTTGTTCATCCTTCTGTTGTTCTGGTACTCCTATTATTCATATGTTGTTTCGTTTCATGTTGTCCCAAAGCTCCCTTAGGCTCTCCTCCTGTCTTTTAATTTTTTTCTCCAATTGCAGTACATTTTGGGTGTGTTTTGCTTCCTTGTCTTCTAATTCACTAATTCGGTCCTCCGCTTCTCCTAGTCTACTGTTGATACTTTCAATGGAGTTTTTCATTGCAGCTATATCACTCTTCATTTCTTCTTGGGTCTTACTTAAGTTGTTGATTTTTTCATCTGTTTCTTCTAGCTTCTTCCATATGTTATCGATTTTTTCATCTGTTTCTTCTAGCTTCTTCCATATGTTATCGATTTTTTCATCTGTTTCTTCTTGCTTCTTGCAGAGGTTGTCGATTTATTCCTCCATCTGGTTTATGCACTCTAGGACCCTTATTCTGAATTATTTTTCTGTCATGTTGCATGACTCTGTATTACTTAGCTGCTTTTCTGGAGAGTCCTCTTTCTCTTTCCTTTGGGGGTTTCTTTGTCTACCCATGTTTGATCTCACTGACATATCTAGATGTTGAGTCGTTCAGTGTTTGCTCCCTTGGTGGCAGTGACTCCTTGGTCTGTGGTTGCTCTTCAGGCGGTTGCGGTAGCAGCTGCTCTTCAGTTGGCAGCAGCTCCTCTGGTGGGTGCTGTTCACAGCTGTGGTGGCTCTTCTGGCTGGTGGGGCGAGGTTTCACGTACAGCTGCTGTTCCTCAGCAGAGGATGTGGTGCTCAGGAGGTTGCTGTTGCTTGGATCTGCTGCGTTGAGTTAAAGGCACAAAATACAACACAACAAGGCACCACGTACCAGGCACTATACACAAATATATTCACGATATTAATAACCCCAATTGAAGGTGACCACCTGAATTAAGAGAATTAGGGGATAAGGAAGAAGGAAGAGAAAAAGATAAAAGAGAATAAAGAAAAGAAAAGTATGGACCAAAAAAAGGAGTGCAAAAATGAAATTGGGAAAAAGGAGGGGGGAAAATAAAAGCGAGAAAAGAAAAGAAAAGAAAAAAGAGCGAAAAGAGAGAATGAAGTGGAAGAGGGGAAGAGACTTTTTATATGAGGAGAATACTCCTATAGAACAGCCATTAATCCCAACAAATTCCAGCAACAGCTCCCTGGAGATGAATGCAAACTAGAAACAACCAATAATATAAAGATGAAAATAGAATGGAGAACACTAATCCCAAAATAAAATAAAGAGAAAATAAAATGGCACTTTAAAAAATGGTAAAATGGTAGCAGTAATAATACTGGTTAAAAATAAGAAGGTAGTAATTAAAAGGGTAAAATCATGTGATGGAAAAAGAAGAAAAGAAAAAAAAATTGGTTTCTTAGTTAAAAAGTGAAAAAAGAAAAAAAAAATTGCAGTAGTGAAGGTCCTTCGGTTCTTCTATTCTTCAATGTGGCTCGCCTTAGACCTGCCAGGTATTCAGGAGAGTGTTGAGTTTCCCTGCGATATACTGTTCCTCTGTGTTGTAAACCACAGTCCTTATTTTAAAGCAGGCCGCATTTATTTCCCAGACTGCCTTATTTTGTGTTTAGCAAAGAGTCAGTTTGTGGGTCAGCCTCTGGGTGGCAGTGTTCTGGGGTTGGCCTCTGAGGCTATAGGGCCTCTCTGTCCAGTGGAAGTTCACTGCCCAGAGCTGACTGGGTAATAGTTAGTTACCGGCGCTATGTTGTTGCTGGGATCGAAAATCCCTCTATAGGCCAGACCCTGTTAACTCCCAGGGACTGATCAGGTTATCTTAATCCTTGATCTCGTTCAGGGTGGAATATGGGTGTGGCTGTGCTCCTTGCCTGGGGGCTGGGGGGAGGAGTCTCATTCTCTGGAGAGGATGGCTGCCCCAGTCCTGGGCTCAGGGGTGTCTCAGCACTCAATTCGCTGCCACCTCTCCCGGCTCCCCCTCTCTCCCCAGTCTCTCCCCAGATTCCACTCCTCTGCACACTCTCCCTCTCTTCAGCACAGGTGAGTGTCTGTATCCGAAATGTCCCATGAACAGGATTCAGTGAAAACAAACAAACAAATGCCGGCCGCGCGAAACAGGGAAGGCTTGGTTTCTGTAAGCTTCTTCTCTTACCGGGACTGCATGGTCAGGTCAGCTCTTCAGGCTTCCCCCTTTAGGCTCAGTCCTCCGTGATCACAGAACCCAGCTCTCAATTCCCCCGGCGGCACCAGGAATCCCGCGGTTCTCCTTTCCTCCTGTCAGGGGCTGTGCCTGTCCCAAGGGACGCGGCTGTCTGCCACGCGGTCTCCCTCCGACTCTCTGGGCTCAGAGGTCTGGCAAACTTTCCTGCCCAAATCCCTGTTTTTTTTTTACCTTTCCAGGGGAGTTCTGCTCTTCCCGGCTGCAAACCCTCTCACCAGCTGAGCAATTTCACCAATTCGGTGTGAGTGTTACTAGTTTCAGCTGCTCACTCCATTTGCTCTGGGACTGGACCTGGGATGCGTCTGCCTATATCGCCGCCATCTTCCGTCTAAATGCAGGTTTTCTGGCCACCTCCTGCAATGCTTCCTACTCCAGTCTCTCCTCAGGCACCTTCAGTCTACACTGCCCTCCCTTTCACTAAAGCCTCAGTTGAATAACTACAAATTAAAATCCTGTACTCTGTTTCATTTGTTTGTTTGTTTCCTTTTATAAAAAGCACACCGAATAAACAGGCAAACAAGCAAAGAAAAGTCTGTGGCTTTATCTTTGACCAGTTCCCTAGCAGTTAGAAACATTGCTGCTTTTCATGGCTGGATGTTATGTGGGCCACTGGTCTTGGCTCTGGTGCTCCAGACCTTGATCTTCTCAGGTAGAAGATCAAGCCAATTGCAATGGCTAAGGATCAATAACCAAAAGATCCTTCTTCACTCTTGGCCTGCCACCAGTGGAAGCTGGGGCAGCCCTCTCATAACCTTGCCCTCCCTAACAGTCTCCAGGTGTTTTCTGTTCTTCCTTGATATACTTCTCCTCCTCAGCTGGACCTCAATTGGGTCATTGTGGGTGAATGTTCCCCAATTGAATTGTATTTTGTTTGGCCCAGGGAGATCAAGAAAGGTCTGCCTATTCAGCCAACATCTTCTCTCTCTTTTTCTTGTTTCTTGAGATAGACCTGTAATGCTATGAATTTACCCTCTCAGAACTGCTTTCTCTGTGTCCCACAGATTTTTGGTTGTGTGTTTATTTTGTTTTTAGGTAATTTTTATTTCTTCCTGGATTTTATTGATAACCCATTCATTGTTTAATAACATGTGTTTGAATGTTTTGAGATTTTTTAATTGTTTTATTGCTTAAAGTATTACAAAGAGTATTACATATGTCTCCATTTTTTCCTGCCCTTGACAATCTCCTGGCCTCCCCTACCCGCCAGTGTCTTATGTCCATCGGTTATGCTTATATGCATGCATACAAGTCCTTCAGTAGATCTCTTACCCTCCCCTCCTACCCCCCAACCCTCCCCGCCTTCGCCTTCCTGCTGCAGTTTGACAGTCTGTTCGAGGATGCTCTGCCTCTGTATCTATTTTTGTTCATAAGTTTATAATGGTCTTTATTATCCATAAATGAGTGAGATCATGTGGTATTTTCCCTTCATTGACTGGTTTATTTCACTTAGCATAATGCTCTCCAGTTCCATCCATGCTGTTGCAAATGATAATGATTCCTTCTTTTTTTACAGAAGAATAGTATTCCATCATGTAGATGTACCACAGTTTTCTAATCCATTCATCTACTGATGGGCACTTAGGCTGTTTCCAGATCTTAGCTATGGTGAATTGTGCTGCTATGAACATAGGGGTGCATATATCCTTTCTGATTGGTGTTTCTGGTTTCTTGGGATATATTCCTAGAAGTGGGATCACTGGGTCAAATGGGAGTTCCATTTTTAGTTTTTTGAGGAAACTCCATACTGTCATCCATAGTGGCTGCACCAGTCTGCATTCCCACCAGCAGTGCAGGAGTGTTCCTTTTTCTCCACATCCTCTCCAGCACTTATCATTTGTTGATTTGTTTATGATAGCCATTCTGACAGGTGTGAGATGGCACCTCATTGTTG
The DNA here is from genome assembly GCF_963259705.1 of Myotis daubentonii. Classification (NCBI taxonomy): domain Eukaryota; kingdom Metazoa; phylum Chordata; class Mammalia; order Chiroptera; family Vespertilionidae; genus Myotis; species Myotis daubentonii. The sequence goes on from NC_081841.1 coordinate 115,596,379, forward strand.
TTTTGATTTGCATTTATCGGATGATTAGTGACTTTGAGCATGTTTTCATATGTCTCTTGGCTTTCTGAATGTCCTCTTTTGAAAGGTGTCTATTTAGGTCCTTTGCGCATGTTTTGATTGGATTGTTTCTCTTCCTTTTGTTAAGTTGTATGAGTTCCCTATAAATTTTGGAGTTTAAAACCTTATCAGTGATAACATTGGCAAATATGTTCTCCCATGCAGTGGGCTTTCTTGTTGTTTTGTTGATGGTTTCTTTTGCTGTGCAGAAGCTTTTTATTTTGATGTAGTCCCATTTGTTTATTTTCTCTTTAGTTTCTAATGTCCTAGGAGCGGTATCGGTGAAGAAATTGCTTCAGCATATGTCTGAGATTTTGTTGCCTTTGGATTCTTCTAGTATTTTTATGGTTTCCCGTCATACATTTAAGTCCTTTATCCATTTTGAGTTTATGTTTGTATATGGTGTAAGTTGGTGGTCTAGTTTCATTTTTTTGCATGTATCTGTCCAATTTTCCAAATACCATTTATTGAAGAAACTATCTTGACTCCATTGTATGTTCTTGCCTCCTTTGTCAAATATTAATTGAGCATATTGGTTTGGGTCGATTTCTGGGCTCTCTATTCTATTCCATTGAACTATATGTCTGTTCTCATGCCAGTACCAGGCAGTTTTGAAAACAGTGGCTTTGTAATACAGCTTGATATTTGGTATTGAGATCCCACCTACTTTGTTCTTTCTCAGGATCGCTGCAGCTATTCGGGGTCTTTTTTTATTCCAGATGAATTTTTTGAGAGTTCATTCTAGGCCTGTGAAATATGCCTTTGGTATTTTAATGGGAAGTGCGTTGAATTTATAGATTGCTTTGGGTAGTATGGACATTTTAATGATGTTGATTCTACCAATCCCAGAACATGGTATGTTCTTCCATCTGTTTATGTCTTCCTCTATCTTTTTTTTCAACTTCCTGTAGTTTTCTGAGTAGAGGTCTTTTACCTCTTTAGTTAAGTTTATTCCTAGGTAGCTTAATTTTTTTGGTGCGATGGTAAATGGGATTATTTTTTTTGTCTCTCTTTCTGTAAGTTCACTACTGGTATATAGAAATTCCTTAGATTTCTTGGGATTAATTTTGTATCCTGCTACATTGCCAAATTCATGTATTAAGTCTAGTAGCTTTTTGATGGAGTCTTTTGGGTTTTGTATGTATAATATCATGTCGTCTGCAAAAAAGGACAGTTTTACTTCTTTACAAATTTTGATGCCTTTTATTCTTCTTCTTGTCTAATTGCAATGGCTAATACTTCCAGTACTATGTTCAACAGGAGTGGTGAGAGTGGGCATCCCTGTCTTGTTCCTGTTCTTAGGGGAAATGATGTTAGTTTTTGTCCATTGAGTATGATGTTGGCTGTGGGTTTGTCCTATATGGCTTTTATTATGTTGAGGTATGATCCTTCTACTCCCACCTTGCTGAGAGTTTTTATCAAAAACGGATGTTGGATTTTTGTCAAATGCTTTTTCTGCATCAATTGATATGACTATGTGGTTTTTTCTTTCAATTTGTTTATGTGATGTATCACGTTTATTGATTTGCTGATATTGTACCATCCTTGCATCCCTGGGATAAATCCTACTTGGTCATGGTGTATGATCTTTCTGATATATTGCTGGACTCAATTTGCTAATATTTTGTTGAGGATTTTGGCAGCTATGTTCATGAGGGATATTGGCTTGTAATTCTCTTTCATTGTGTTGTTTTTATCTGGTTTTAGTATTAGGGTGATGCTGGCTTCATAGAATGAGCTTGGAAGTGTTCTTTCCTCTTGAGTATTTTATAGTAGTCTGAGAAGGATAGGTTTTAGTTCTTCCTTGAATGTTTGGTAAAACTCCCCTGAAAATGCCATCTGGTCCTGGGCTTTTGTTTGCTGGAAGCTTTTTGATTACTGCTTCAATTTCTTCTGTAGTTATTGGCCTATTGAGATTTTTAGATTCTTCCTGATTGAGTTTTGGAATGTTGTATTATTCTAGGAATATGTCCCTTTCCTCCCGTTGTCTAATTTGTTGGAGTAGAGTTGTCCATAGTATTTTTTTAACAATCATTTGTATTTCTGTGGGGTCTGTTGTTATTTTACCTCTCATTTCTGATTTTGTTTATTTGGGTCGTCTGTCTTTGCTTCTTGGTGAGCCTGGCCAGAGGTTCATCAATCTTGTTTATCCTTTCAAAGAACCAGATCTTGGTTTCATTGATTTTATGGGGTTTTTGTTTTGTTTTGTTTGTTTGTTTTTTGGTCTCTATGTCATTTATTTCTGCTCTAATCTTTATTATCTCCTTCCTTCTGCTCACTCTGGGATTTTCTTGTTGCTCTCTTTCTAGTTCTTTGAGAGGTAGAGTTAGATGATTTACTACCATTTTTTCTTGTTTTTTGAGATAGGCCTGTAGAGCTATAAACTCCCCTCTCAGGGCTGCTTTCATTGTGTCCCATAGGATTTGGATTGTTGTGTTTTCATTGTCATTAGTTTCCAGAATGTTTTTAATTTCTTCTCTGATCTCATTGGTAACCCAATCAATATTTAATAACATGCTATTCAGCTTCCAAGTGTTTGAGTATTTTGGGTTGTTTTTATTGTGGTTTATTTCAAATATTATGCCATAGTGGTCTGAGAAGATGGTTGGCATGATTTCAATCTTCTTGAATTTGGAGAGACTTTGTTTGTTACCCAATATGTGGTCTATATTTGAATATGTCCCATGAGCACTTGAGAAGAATGTATATTCCGGCTTTGGGGTAAAGTGTTCTGACGATGCCAATTAAGTCCATCTGATCTAATGAGTCATTTAGGATTGCTGTTTCTTTGCTGATTTTTTGTCTAGAGGATTTGTTCAGTGATGTCAGGGGTGTATTAAAGTCCCCTGCTATGATTGTATTGTTGTCGGTGTCTCCTTTGATATCTTCCAGTAGTTTTTTCATATATTTGGGTGCTCCTGCATTGGGTGCATATATGTTTATCAGGGTTATATCTTCTTGTTGTATTGATCCCTTTAGTATTATGAAGTGGCCTTCCTTATCTCTTGTTACGGCCTTCACTTTGAGTTCTATTTTGTCCGATATAAGTATTGCCACCCCTGCTTTTTTTTCATTTCTGTTTGCCTGAAAGATATTTTTCCATCCCTTCACTTTCAGTCTGTCTGAATCCCTTCTTCTGAGGTGGGTCTCTTGTAGACAGCAAATATATGGATCATGTTTTTTATCCTTTCAGCTACTCAATATCTTTTGGTTAGAGCATTTAGTCCATTTACATTTATTATTGAAAGGTACTTGTTTGTAGCCATTTCTATTTTTTTGTGCCTGTTTTCTTTCTTAGCTTTTTTTTTTCTTCTTCTTCTTTTTACACCAGTCCCTTTAACATTTCTTGCATTGCTGGCTTGGTGGTGATAAACTCCCTTAGCCTTTGTTTTTGTCTGTGAAGCCTCTTATTTCCCCTTCAATTTGGAATGATAGCCTTGCTGGATAGAGTATTCTTGGATTCAGTACTTTGCTTTGCATCACTTTGTAAATTTCTGTCCATTCTTTTCTGGCCTGATGTGTTTCTGTTGAGAAATCATTTGACAGTCTAATGGGAGATCCCTTTTATGTAACTTTCTGTCTCTCTCTTGCAGCCTGTAAGATTCTCTCTTTGTCCTGAACATTTGCCTTGGTAATTATGGTATGTGTTGGTGTGGGTCTTTTCGGGTTCACCTTTTTAGGGACTCTCCTTGCTTGTGTGACTTTTTTCTTCTCCACCTCAGGGAAGTTTTCTGATATTATTTTTTCGAATAGGTTTTCTAATCCTTGTTCCTCTTTATGTTGTTCTGGCACCCCTATTGTTCGCATGTTGTTTCGTTTCATGTTGTCCCATAGCTCCCTTAGGCTCTCCTCCTGTCTTTTAATTTTTTCCCCCAATTGCTGTTCAGTTTGGGCGTGTTTTGTTTCCCTGTCTTCTAATTAGCTAATTCGGTCCTCCACTTCTCCTAGTCTACTGTTGAAACTTTCAATGGTGTTTCTTATTGCAACTATATCACTCTTCATTTCTTCTTGGTTCTTACCTAAGTTATTGATTTTTTCATCCATTTCTTTTTTATTCTTACATAAGTTGTTGATTTTTTCATCTGTTTCCTCTTTCTTCTTGCATTAATTGTTGATTTTTTTCTCCATCCAGTTTATGCACTCTAGGATCCTTAATCTGAATTCTTTTTCTGTCATGTTGCATGCCTCTGTATCACTTAACTGCTTTTCTGGTGAGTCCTCCTTTTCTTTCCTTTGTGGGTGTCTTTGTCTACCCATGTTTGATCTCACTGACATGTCTAATTGTTGAGTCATTCAGTGGCTGCTCCCTGGGTGGCAGTGGCTCCTCAGGCTGTGGTTGCTCCTCGGGCGGTTGTGGTAGCAGCTGCTCCTCAGTTGGCAGCAGCTCCTCTTGTGGGTGCTATTCACAGCTGTGGTGGCTCTTCTGGCTGGTGTGGGGAGGCTTCACACACAGCTGCTGTTCCTCAGACAGAGGGTGTTGTGATCAGGAGGCTGCTGTTGCTTGGATCTGCTGTGTTGATTTAATGGCACAAAATACAACACAACAAGGCACAACCTACCAGGTACTGAACACAAATGTATTCATGATATTAATAACCCCAAATAAAGGTGACCACCTGAGCAAAGAGAATTAGGGGATAAGGAAGAAAGAAGAGAAAAAGAGAAAAAAGAAAAAAAAAAGGAGTGCAAAAATGAAATTGGGAAAATGGAGAGAAAGAAAGTAAGAGAGAAAAGAGAGAATGAAGTAGAAGAGGGGCAGAGACTATTTATATGAGGAGAAAACTCCGATAAAACCGCCACTAATCCCAACAAATTCCAGCAACAGATCCCTGGAGATGAATGCAAACTACAAACAACCAATAATATCAAGTGAGGCAAGGGAAAACAGAAGCACAAAAATAACCGGGGGGTGCGGGGGGGCAACAGAAAAAGAAAAAGCAAAAGCAGAACAACCTCACAAACAATCCTAAATACTCAACAATCAAGCAAACAACAACAAAACAATAGAGAGAGAAAAGAGGAAAAAAAATGGATAGTGAAGAAAGATAAGGGAGAGGTGTATAAGGATTTAGAGCAGGGGATTGGAAATAGGATATATAAGTAGTGTGAACTTTAGACAGGGGGTAAAAAGAAGGAATAGGTTAAATCTAAAGCAGAAATAGGGTAAGAGAAACAGGACAACCAAAGGGGAAAAGTGAGGAAGAGAGTTTTGGCATAAAGCTAAAGTTGGGGTAGAGAAAAATGATGCTAAAGGAACAATAAAAATGGAATGTAGAACACTAATCCCAAAATAAAATAAAGAGAAAATAAAATGACACTTTAATAAAATTGTAATATGGTAGTAGTAATAATACTAGTTAAAAAATAAAAGTGTAGTAATCAAAAAGGTAAAATCAGGTGATGAAAAAAGAAAAAAAATAATTTCTTAATTAAAAGGTGAAAAAAGAATTAATAATAAAAATAAAAATGTACAGTAGTGAAGGTGCTTCCGGTTCTCTACTCTTCTTTCTGGGATGCCTTAGCCTGCCAGGTATTCAGGAGAGTGTTGAATTTCTCTGTGATACACTGTTCCTCTGTGTTGTAAACCACAGTCCTGATTTTAAGGCAGGCCGTATTTGTTTCCCAGACTGCCTTTATTTGTATTTACAGAAGAGTCAGTTCATGGATCATCCCCTGGGTGGCAGTGTTTCTGGATTGACCTCTGAGGCTATAAGTCCTCTCTATCCAGCAGTTGGGTTTATTTTCCCTTTCGCACTTAAAACTGGTTTGGGAGAGTCAACTGTCCTAGAACCTGTTTTTCAGTTGTTACTCCCGCTCTGTTTCCCAGGTTCCACAAAAACAACTTTTCCCTGCAGTCTCTGTGAGTGACCCCAACTGGGCAATCCCATGTACTGGGTTTAATAATCAAACGCAAAGATTCAATGGGAAGAGAGAGAACAAGGGTCTGATAGGTTGCGCGAATTCACAACCTCCCCTCCCCCCCTTTTAGTTCTGTGCGCAGTCTCTTCCGTGCACCCTCTCTTCCCCAGTGCTAAGCAGCCGGCACACTGGCAAAATCCAAAGCTGCTTTTTTTGCACCTAGTCCAGCTATGGGCTTATTTTTAGCATTCCCTTCTGCCAGCAGCCCTGCGGGAGCCCTTCCACATTCGCGGATCACTCTGGCCCCAACAGCCGCGGACTCTGTGGGGCTCAGATTTTCCCCACACTGCGCATTCCTCTCTCCAACCTGAGTTGCAAACCGCACCTTTAGGGGGAATCTACCTTTCCATGGGGGGAAGCAGGGTTCCTCTAAGTTCATATAGTCCCGCTGCTTGGGGTCCGTTGATTCCGGGTTAGTAGCCAATCTCTGGATGCCATGGATGCCGGGTCTTTGGCTTTATATACTCCCATTAACAGCCACTCAAGATGGCGTGGTCTCCGCAGCTGAGCCGGCACTCTGGGAGAGATTTCAGCCGCAATCTCCAACCGTTCTCTTTCTCCGGGAGTTCTCTGTCTTTCCTGGCTTCAAACTGTCTCCCAGCTGAATATCTTCTGCTTATTGGGGCTGTATGTTACCCATTTCAGCTGCTCACCCTTATCTGCTCCTGGACAAGGCATGGGACATGTCCATCTATACCTCCACCATTTTCTTCCCCATTTGTGTTTCTATTTTTTATTCTTTTTTTCTTTTTGCTCTTCTGATTGTGTATTTTTTTCTTCCTCATATTCCATATCATTGATTTGATTCTTGGGATCCTCTACTCTAGTGTTGAATCCCTGTAAATTGCTCTTTATTTCAGTTAGTGCATGCTTAATTTCTGACTGGTCTTTGTTTATGTCTTTGACATTCTCACTAAGATCCTTGAAAGTCTCACTAAGTCCCTTGAAACTCTCATTAAGTCCCTTTAAACCCTCATTAATATCTTTGAGTAACCTTATAATTATTGTTTTGAACTGTGTATCAAGTAGCTTGCTTGCTTCCATTTCTTTCAAGTTTGGCTTTTCCCCTCTATTTTTTATATGCATTAGGTAGAGCTGTTATGTCTCCTGGAATTGGTACAATGGCCTTGTGTAGTTGATTTCCTATAGGGGCCAGTAGCTCAGCCTCCCCAGTCACCTGAGATGGACACTCAAAGTGCACCCCTGTTGTAGTTGAGCCATGATTGCTGTTGGCATCACTGGGAGGAATTGGGTGTGAGGAAATCCAGGCCAATTGGCTGTGAGGACCAGCTATATTTACAATGGAAGAACTGCTATGCAAGAGATACCCTTATGGAAAAGGACTTGCTTCAGTGGGACTTTTTCTTTTTTTAATGTATTTTTGAGTTCAGAGATGAAGGGAGAGGGAGAAAGATAGAAACATCAATGATGAGAGAGAATCATTGATTGGCTGCCTCCAGCATGACCCATACTGGGGATTGAGATTGCAACCTGGGCATATGCCATGACTGCAAATTGAACTCATGAGCTCTTGAGTCATAGTTCAACACTTAACCACTGTGCAACACCAGCCAGGACAGTGGGGCTTTGATCCTTCCTGAGTCTTCCCCTTGAGTTTGTTGCTTGAGGATGTGTAGTATTGTAAACTGGTATGGTTTGAAGCTGTCCACTGGGTACACTGGCTCTGGGGCCTTCTGAGAGTTCCAAAGTCAGCCAGCCACTGCCTAGGGCTACCAGCAGGAGCTACGGAGAGATCTACAGATAGCTATTACTTGTATTAGGCTAGGAAGTGTACAAGCAAGGCCCAGCTGTGAAGCAAGGTATGCTAGTGCTAATGCCTGGTTTTGAGCCTTTTATTGATAGGTTTGGGGCACTCTGACTCCAGTTGATGCTTATTTAAGAGATTTTAGCAAAGTCTTAAGCCTGAGCCAAGACAGGCCATTTATGTGGAAAAGCAGCTTCAAATAGCTTGCGTGGAAATGGAAATACTATGGGTTGGAGTCTCACGGAATCACCGGGGTGGAGCAAAAAGTGCAGGCCAAACTGTTGGAGACTCAGATATGGCTGCCAGTCAGCTCTGTGATGGAAAGGTCCCAGCACAGGAACAATGACCCCTGTGAGCCCTCCTGCCTGGGAGAAAGCTGCCCATGACTTCTTGCCCCAATGCCAGACAGTCCAGTTCCTCCATGTATGTTCCTGGAATCCCCCAAAGCTGCCACCCAGGGCAGGAGGTAATATAAAGCATAACTGTGTAAGTCTTATGTGGTCCTTTTAAGAGGAACATCTGGGACTCCAGCAGCCTTCATGTCACTCAACCACAATCCCCACTAGTTTTTACCGCCAGAAGTTACAGTGACTTCTCTTCCCAGTACTGGAACCCTGAGCTGTGTGTGGGGGCGTCTTATGTAGAGTTGGACCCCCTGTTTCTCACTGGAAACCTTGGAGGTATTCCTCCCAATTAAAAAAAAAACAAAACACTACATGTGGGTGTCAGACTAGACCTTTCCAGGCCTCCACCCCTCCTACCAGTCTCAATGTGCTTTCTTCTTCACTTCTCTAGTTGTAGGACTTCCATTCAGCCAGATTTCAGGTGCTTCTGAATGATGGTTGTCCTATATTTTTGTTTTAATTTTTATGTGTTTGTGGGAAGCGGTGAGTACTGGCATTTACCTATGCCGCCATAATGGTTCCCCAGTTGACTTTTACCTTTAATAAATTAACAGGTAAGCCCAGCTGGTGTTGCTCAGTGGTTAATCATTGACCCATGAACAAGAGATCAAGGTTTAATTCCCAGTCAGGTCATATGCCAGGTTACGGACTCGATCCCCAGTAGAAGGAGTGCAGGAAGCAGCCAATCAATGATTCTCTCTCATCATTGATGTGTCTATCTCTCTCATGCCCTCTCCCTTCCTCTCTGAAATCAATATATATATATATATATATATATATATATATATATATATATATATTTAAAAAATAGCTAATAACAAATGAAAGTTTTACTCCTGCTTCTCAGAGAAAGTATAGTTTAACATCTATACATATATATAAAACCCTAATAAGCAAATAGACTGAATGGCGGAACAACCCAACAACCTAACAACCAATCACTATGACGTGCACTGACCACCAAGGGGTGCGTGCAGAACATGGTGGGCATTGGCAGCAGGCAGCAGAGTGCAAAACATGGCAGACATCGGCCACGGTGGGATGGTGGAGCAGGTGAACAGGGGCACCAGAACAAGGCAGGGCACCGGTAGCTGTGATCCAGGCGAGCTTCTGGTGGTTACTGAAAATTCACCAGGTGCTTACACCTTCTGCCAGAGCCTGCACCTGCTGCTGGCACCTGGTTCCAGACCCGATCACTCAGCGCCATCAGCAGGTGCAAGTGGCAGCTGCTGGCCGCAATCGCCCCTGAGGGCTTCTCCACCTCCCCCTGCTCCTGAGGGGCGATCGGGACAGCAGCCACCACCTGCACCCACTGATGGCACCAGCCCCACTTGCACCTGCTGCTGGTGCTGACCCCAATCGCTCTGCGCAGTCAGCAGTGCTAGTGGGGCTGGTGCCGTCAGCACATGGGAGCAGTGGTAGAGGGAGCAGGGCTACTGGCAGACAGGGTACCAGGGCCCGCAGCAGAAGGAGCCAGGCCAGGGTGCAGAGAATAGGCTGAGACCTGCCCCTGTTCCCACCACAGCCTCATGGCCCACAGTTCCTTTCAAGGTGCATAAATTTGTGCACTGGGCCCCTAGTATAAAATAATTAAAAAGAAAGCATTTCATACATTGTAGTTTTATGCTACATCACTATACATCAGGTAAATGCAAATGAAAGCCACAATGCAATATCACCTCCCAGCTCTTAGAATGGCTATTATAAAAAAGATGAGAGATAAAAAGTACTGTTGAGGTTGTGGAGAAAAAGGGAACCTTAATGTTCTGTTGGTGGGAATGTACATTGGTACAGCCACTATAGAAAACAATATGGAGGGTGCTCAAAAATTAAAAATAGAACTACCATATGATCCAAAAATCCCAGACCTAGATGTAGAAATGAAATCGCTATCTCAAAAAGATTCATGTATATTCATTTTTATTGCAGTATTATTCCATTGTTTACAATATCCAAAATATAGAAACAACCTAAGTATCTATAGACTGGTGAATGGATAAAGAGTATATCTAATGGAATATTATTCAACCATAAAAAGAAGAAATCATTTGCAACAATATGGATGGCCCTTGAGGGTATTGTGCTAAGTGAAATAAGTCAGGTAGAGAAAGATAAATATTTTATGATATCATATATATGGAATCTAAAAACATTAAACTCATAGTAAGAGAGAGTAGAATGATGGCTGCCAGGGGATGAAAGGTGCAGTAAATGGGAAAATGTTGGTCACATCATAACAACAGAATGATAATCATGTGAGGTGAAGGATGTGTTAACTAACCTTATTGTGGAACTATTTAACAATTTATATTAAAGCATTGTATTATACACATTAAACTTACATAATGTTTTATGTTAATTATGTCTAAATAGAGCTGGAAATAAACACATATTAAGAGATAGAAGAGAAAAAAATGTTATACTGTTTAAGTACAAAACTATAGAATGATGATTAGCTAATTTAATAATGAGAAGGCAAAATTCAAAACAAAGATAATTGTAAGAGTTAAAGATTTAAAATTCATAACTATCAAAGGGTCAATTTAGAAAGTAGACATACAAATCCTAAAAAAGTGTACTCAATATCAGAGCTTCAAAATACATGAAGCAAAATGGAGTGAAATGAATTGAGGAGTAAACACATAGTTAGAAATTTTGCAATCAAGAAGAGCCTTGCCCAGCAGGCATGACTCAGTGATTGATGGTAAACCTATGAACTAGGAGGTAAAAATTTGATTCTCAGTCAGGGCACATACACAAGTTGCAGGATTATTCCTTTTTTTCATTTTTGAAATTATATTTATTGTTTTATTCTACATACTGGAGGCCCGATGCACAAAAATTTGTGCACTCAGGGGAAAGGGGGTCCCCTCAGCCCGGCCTGTGCCCTCTCGCAGTCTGGGACCCCTCAGGAGATAATGACCTGCTGGCTTAGGCCTGCTCCCGGGAGGCAGAGGGCAGGCCCAATCCCTAGGTGCAGCCCCTGGTCGGGCTCAGAGCAGGGCCGATTGGGGAGTTAGGGCGCCGACCCTGTCATGCACAGAGCAGGGCAGATTGGGGGGTTGCAATGCCACCCTCGGTCACACTCAGGGTAGGGCCGATTGGGGGGTTGGGGCACTGCCCCCTGTCACAGTCAAGGCAGGGTCGATGGGGAGGTTGCGGCGCCACCCCCTGTCACGCACAGAGCAGGGCCAATCAAGGGGTTGGGGCGCCGCCACTCTCACACTCAGGGCAGGGCCGAAAGGGAGGTTATGGCTCTACCCCATCACCTACAGAGCAGGGCCTGTGGGGGGGCTTGGGGCGCTGCATCCTGTCACACACAGAGCAGGGCCGATCAGGGGGTTGGGGCGCCGCACCCTGTCACACACAGAGCCACAGGGTGATCAGGTGTTTGGGGAGCTCCCCGCTATCAGGCACAGAGCAGAGCTGATCAGGGGTTTGGGGCGCCTTCCCCTGTCACAAACAGAGCAGGGTGGATAGGGAGGTTGTGGCCCCGCCCCCTGTCACACACAGAGCTGCAGGGCAATCAAGGGGTTTGGGCGTTTTCCCCTGTCACACTGATCCCAGTGCCGGGAGGCCTCTTCACTCCGCTGATCCAGGTGCTGGGAGGCCTCAGGGCTCCGCTGATCCCAGTGCTGGGAGGCATATTACCCTTTTACTATAGAGGATAGAGGCCTGGTGCACAGGTGAGGGCCGGCTGATTTGCCCTGAAGGGTGTCCTGGATCAGGGTGGGGGTCCTGCTTGGGTGCCTGGCCAGCCTGGATGAGGGGATGATGGCTGTTTGCAGCTGGTCACACACCCTTCAGGGTGGGGGCCCCACTGGGATGCCTGGCCAGTCTGGGTGAGGGGCTGAGGGCTGTTTTCAGGCTGGCGGGTGACTGAAACTCCCAACTGCTCCTTTTATACTTTTTTCTTTTTATTCTGGGCCAGCTTTAGCTCTGGCTCCGGCTCTGAGGCCTCTGCTGCTGAAAGCAGGTATCTGGTTTGTTTGGGTTCTATAATCGAAACACTGTATCAACTCCAGCTCTGAGATCCCGGCTGGCTGAAAGCAGGTTTCTGGGGTTTTTTTTAGCTTCTATATTTGTAACAATGTTTCAAACTGCAAGCTCAGAAGCCAGCAAGGCAGGCGGGGAACGTTGGATTCCTCCATTACTGAAGCAAGCAAGCCTCATGTTAGCTTCAAGCTGCCTTGCTGCCGTCCGCCATCTTGGCTGGCAGTTAATTTGCATATCGCCCTGATTAGCCAATGGGAAGGGTAGCGGTCATACGCTAATTACCATGTTTCTCTTTTATTAGATAGGATTGTATTCTATTAGAACTGAGACAAGGAGAGGGCCAAGAGTAGAAATACAAGAGGCAGCTGATCGATGATTCTCTTTCATCATTGATGATTCTCTCTCTCTCTCTCTCTCTCTCTCTCTCTCTCTCTCTCTCTCTCAAATCAATAAAACATATTTAAATAAAAAGAAGAGGTTTATCTCCCTTTCTTCCCAACCAAGACCATCTGTGTGACCTGTCAAGAAAAAGCAAAGGTAGGCTCTCTGTCTTGCTGGGATTTAAAATTGGGCAGTTTCTAGGGCAGTGATGGTGAACCTATGACATATGTGTCAAAGGTGACACTCGAACTCATTTTTTTGGTTGATTTTTCTTTGTTAAATGGCATTTTGATATATAAAATAAATATCAAAAATATGTCTTTGTTTTACTATGGTTGCAAATACCAAAAAATTTCTATATGTGACATAGCAGCAGAGTTAAGTTAGGGTTTTTCAAAATGCTGACACGCCGAGCTCAAGAGGTTCGCCATCATTGTTCTAGGGGAACCTCCCACCTCATGGCCCTTCCTTCTAAACACAATAATAATAATAATAATAAATTGCTCACCTACTTACCAGATCCTCAATGAGCCTTTTTTTTTTTCTACTGGAATCCCCCACATGTTGTGAGTACTAAGCAAATTTTATTTATTTATTAATAATGGTATGTGTCATCAGTTTCAACATCCAAATAAACTTCTGAGTGAACTGCTCACCTGCCTCTGTGGAAACTAAGCAGAACATTTTTCAACACTACTTCTCAAGAATGGTTAAAAATATGTTCTCACACAGTTAATAAGATATTGAAGAATTAACTCTATCCACCAATTTGATTTCATTGACATTTAACATTTATTGACATGACACATTTACCAAGCTAGATCATATGTTGGGCCATAAAAAGTCACAGTTAATATCAAAAGATTAAAAGTATACATAGTATGTTCTTAGCCAGATGAAATTAGATAAAAATCAATAACAATAAGACATATAGAAAATATCCAAGGTTGAGTAATACAAGATCAACATACAAAATCAATTATATTTATATATGCTAGCAATGAACAATTGAAAAATTAAAATGAAAATATCTACTATTTGTTATAGCATCAAACAGCATAAATACTTTGTGAAGATGCATCTTTAAAAAATGCTTAATTTACAGCTGAAAAATTGTTGCAACCCATAGAGGTCAGACATTTAAGTGCAATATGATACTCCAATGCTAAAGTCATCCAGTCTAGAATTCTGTATCCTAATTTTCAAGTATTTTCTAAATGTTATTACATCATTAAAAGTTTTTTTAAAAAGCTCAAAGCATTCCCTGCCTGTTTGGATAGTTGTTTTATACTATATATAATCCAACTTGCAAAATTCAAAAGAGCAATGTAATCCAGAAACAAAGAAGGAAAGCACTATCAGCATGGTGATTTTCTGAAAATAAAGTAAAATTAAAGTAACAATGGCGTCATAGTTCCACATACAATCTTATCTAATAAAGATGGAATATGCAAATTGACCATAACTTCACAACAAAGATGGCGGCGCCCACAGCCAATAAGGAGGGAATATGCAAATTGGCGTGACAAGGCGAGAGGCGGAAGGCAGCTCCAGTCCTGAGCAAAGGTGGAAAGGCGGCTCTGGGCAGGAGTGAAGGCAGTGCCGGGAGCCAGGGGAAGGAAGGCCTATTCTTGCATGAATCTTTATGCATCGGGCCTCTAGTATCCTAATAATAGACAAACATGGTAATTGACCATACCTTTGCTACGCCTCCCATTGGCTAATCAGCGAGATATGCAAATTAACCGCCAACAAAGATGGCGGTTAATTTGCATACATAGGCGCGAAGCAGCGGAGCGAAGACTGAAGGCGGCTCTGGCTGGAGCAGCGCAGGCTTGAAGGCGGCTCCAGCCAGAGCAGTGAAGACTGAAGGCGGCTCCAGCCGGAGGGACGGCTTGGGTCCCGGGTGCTGGAGGAAAACCAGTGCTGGCAGCCAGGGGGAGGGAAGGCCTATTGCAGGAATCTTTTAGTGCAACAGGCTTCTAGTCTAATAATAATAGGTTAGAGAACTCTTAAGGCATTTCAAAACCTAACTACCATTGGGAACATAACCACAAGTATGTGCTCTCTTCCTATATTTGAACTGACATGTGACAGCATCTGTAGCAGCAGATCACCATGAATGCTCTGAGGCCAGCTTATAATAGGTCAGGCATATTCTACGTGTTAGGTGGATCACTGAGCTATCATGTACAAAATCCAATTACTCTGAGGCCACCATGCTGGAGAAGCCACATGAAGATGCTCTAGCTGACAATTCAATGTGAGCTCACCCTCAGTATCCTTGCCAATGTGTTAGACAAGCCAGTGAAGACACCATTTTGGAAGTGGAGCCTCCTCCAGTCTGCAGTGGAATCTGGCAGTCATTGGAATTGCTCTAGCCATTCTGGTCATCCAAGATGAAGCCACAGACATCACAGAAAAGGAAAGTTTATACGCAATCTCCACTGGGCACTGTGACAATCCCTGACCCATAGGAACCATGTTCCTATTTTATGCCAATAAGTTTGGAGTGATGCTTTAGGCAGCACTGGAATACACAGTGAAATTTACTGGGCTTTTGTAAAGCAGAAATACCCAAAGTGTGGGTCAACCTGGGCAAATACTTTGTCTGTTTTTATCAATTATCCCCTGCCTATGTAAGAGCAGGGGGAAGAAAAAGCTGTTGCATGGTAAAAATATGTGGTGGTAGATGTTTAAATACAACAGAAAAATTAACATAATATCTTTCAAATTCAAAATTCCCAAAATGTTCTCTTATGCTGAAGAAATATTAACTTACAACCTCAATGATTTTACACTGGTTGGTTATTAAAGTTCTTTTTGTACCAGCACTATCAATTCCCACCCAAAATATTGGATTTTCTACCACATTTTACTTTGTATATAAACTGCTAAAATACAAGTATATATCCATAAAAATGAATTCCTCTTGTTGTTGTTTTTATTTTAAACGTAGTCTACATAATTAAGAGTTTATTTTACTAAAACTGAAAATGACTTGCTAAAGGCAAAAATGTACATCTGTGTGTTTGTTTCTATGAAATTTTAAAAGATTCTTTTCTCACTTATTCTTTTCCTTATTGAAATCTTTTATTCTAAATTTGTTGGTGTTTAATGAAAATAGCATTGTCCATAATTCATTGTGCTTTGTGTTAGGTATATTCTGAATCCTTTCTCTGTGTTCAGTATTCTCCCATATTTCCCCACTTATGGCTCCTCCCCTCTCTGCAGTTTTCCTGTTATTCTCATTTCTGGTGTCACAAGAGGCAGCTGAATGGCTGAGAAAAGTAGCTTAGACCTGGTTTCTTGCAACCAGCTGCACCTGTATCTGGCTTAACTGTTAGCCCTGACCTTTATAAAAGACATATAAATATCCCACCCTCCCTACTCTTGCTTGCAGACACCAATATACTGGTCTCAGCCTGCTGTGCAAGAATGTAATAACATTTCTTAAACTATCACAATGTCTCTTGGCCTGGTTCCTGTTGGCTCAAACCCAACACCCTGAATTTATGACACCAACTTATATTTGGCCAATTGGGAACCAGGTCAAACTGCATTATTCTTTGAAGGTCTAGTCAGTTGATAACTGACAATTATTTCTTTCATGTAACCTTTAACAGAAATTCATAAGTATCATTGATTATGCCCCAAAAGATGAGGGACCCGTGGTAATTCAGATGGGCACCTCTGAAAAGATTTGTCTGTTTTCTGTCCAGTTGTAACCAGATTATTTTTAAAACTTAATTTTAGGAAAAGACTAAAATTCCCCTTCAATCTGAAATTGCATGCAAGTTTGTACAACATTAACTGGAAAAAACAAGATTCCCACCATGGAACTCAACAAACCTCCATAGAAAAAATCATTGATCAATGAGTAGTGGCAGTAGGCAGATGTTCCTTAATGGGACTCTCAAGGGCAACCCCCCCACAAAACACACACACACACACACACACACACACACACACACACACACACACACAAACAGGACATTGCTAAACCCATTATGGAAAAGAACAAGTGTCAAGACACAATAATACTCTCCAATTCCATGTCATTTTAGTCGCTTGAAAGCCTGATAAAAGTGTTTATAAATTTGTTATGATGTTTGTGTTCTTGAAGCAATGTTTGAACTCTTTCTAATGAAATGAAAATTGCTTCTGTTGTCCCTGCAAGTAATGCTGCCATGCTATGGGTTGCAAACTCTGGGTTACTGATACACTGATGGAAATGGCAAGATGAAACCTCATACAGACTAAATGTAAGTTCCAGTGTAGTTGTCTTCTGCATTAATGGGGGGAGGATTCTACCATAAAAGTTTTGAAATACATCCATTTTAAACTGAAGCACTACATCCCTGATTTTGATTACATACAGCTGTTGCCAAAAGAGGACCTCCTGAATGGGAAATGTTATCACTACATTGTTGAAAGCTACATAGCATCCATACAAATGATGTTGCATTTCACCAAAATCTGTAATATAAAGTGATATATTTTATTTTGAAGATGCTATGATGGACAAACTCTTTTCATGAACTTCTGAATCCATCATGTGGCTTAAGGTCTGTCTTCTTCATGAAAGATTTTTTAACCCTTAGTTGTGAAGAATTATGACTGGATATTACTGCAGGCCCAAAGTCTCACCTGTAACAACATCTGAACTAGGTGTTTTGAGGAACGGTAGCTTTTTGGTAACATTCTCAATATTTTTCCATTGTTAATGGTCGGTTAGGTTCTCTCTTCTAGAGTCAATTTTGATAACTGAATTTCCTGCTTCTCTCACTCACCAGTTGGGTGCCAGGCTCCATTCTAGGTAGCCACTTGTAGGCAGGTCAGTGAGCAATCCCTCTCAGGCAGGCACAGACCTTTTCTTACTGCACTTCTCTTTTCTCGTTTTAATGCCAAAAAGGTCATTATAGGTGTTTAGTCGGCAACATGGCGACCAGTAGGATGGGAGTGAGTGAGAGAGTGTGAGTGAGCAAGGAAGTGAGAAGGGAGTATGCGGATGTGCCTGGTGCATGTGTGTGTGAGTATGTGTGTGTGTGAGTGAGAGACAGATCTTGCAGGAGTCTCAGGGGCTGGAAGATCAGGCACTGATCTGTGCTACAGGCACTTCCCAGGTAGAAAAAAAATACCCAATCATAGCAGCAATTGGGAAAAAAATTAAAAAGTGGGAGGAGAGTTTAAGGGAGCTATGTAACAACATGAAATGAAGCAACATCCACATAATAGGGCTCCCAGAAGGAGAAGAAGCTGAACAAGGAATAGAAAGCTTGTTTAAAGATATAATGACAGAAAAATTCTCTGACTAGGGGAAGAAAAAAGTCATAAAAGTCCAGGAGACACACAGAGTCCCAAACAAGATGAATTGATTATTGGGAAAAAATAATCCAAAAGACCCACTTCAAGACACATCATAATTAAAATGGCAGAAATTAAAGACAAAGAAAGAATCTTAAAAACTGTAAGAGAAACAAAATTACCTACATCCCTTGTATTATTACAATATCCACTGATTTCTCAACAGAAAAACATCAGGCCAGAAGGGAGTGGCATAAAGTATGCAAAGTAATGAAAAGCAAGAGAATGAATACAAGAATATTCTATCCAGCAAGGCTATCATTCAAAATTAAAGGTGAAATAAGAAGCTTTTCAGACAAACAAAAGGCTAAAGAAGTTTATTACCACCAAACCAACAATGCAAGAAATCCTAAAGAAAGAGAGGGAGGAATACAGGCATAAAAAAAATGGCAACAGACAAATACCTATCAATGGATTAAATATTCCAATTAAAAGATATTGGGTAGCTAAATGGAGAAGAAGACATGACAAGAGATAGGAAAAGCCACTTCATAATGCTAAAAGGTCTATATAACAAGAGGATATAACTCTGGTAAACATATATGCACCCAATACAGAAACAACCGCATATATTAAAAAAATCTGGAGGATATCAAGGGTGAGATAGACAGCAATACAATCATAGTAGGGGACTTCAATACCCCACTTTCATCACTTGATAAATCTTCAGAGAAAAAAACTCGACAAGAAAACAGCAATCCTAAATGACACACTAGATCAAATGGAACTAATTGACATCTTCAGAACATTTCACCCCAAAGCTATGGAATATACATTCTTCTCAAGTGCACATGGGACATTTTCAAAGAGAGACCACATGTTAGGTCACAATCTAAGTCTCTGCAAAGTCAATAAAATTGAAATTATATCAAGCATCTTCTTAGATCACAATGACATGAAATTAGAAATCAGCTACAATAAAAATGCTCAAAAACAATCAAATACACTGAGGCTAAATAGCATGTTATTAAACAATGAATGGGTTACCAAACAGATCAAATAAGAAATAGAAAATATCCTGAAAAGAAATGAAAATGAACACAAAACAATCCAAAATCTATAGGACACAGTGAAATCAGTCCTGAGAGGGAAGTTCATAGCCCTACAGGCCTACCTCAAAAAACAAGAAAAAATGGTAATAAGTTATTTAACTATACAACTTAAAGAATTAGACCAACCAAATTAGAAAGGAGTAAGTAAAACTGTCATTATTCACAGGTGAATGATATTATATATAGAAGACCCTAAAGACTCCATCAAAAAACTACTAGATTTAATAAATGAATTCGGCAATGTAGCAGGATACAAACTTAACACCCAGATATCTATTGCATTTTTATATGCCAACTAAAGGCCTGGCGCACAAAAATCATGCACAGGCACAGCAAGTCCCTAGGCCTGGCCTGCAATCAGGGCCATCTTTCCCAGCTGCCTGCAGCTGGCCCTGCCCCCCCCCCCCTCAGTTCTCCGTTTGCCATCGGGTGATCGGGGTCTACCGGTTGGGGGGAGGAACTGAGAGGTCAGCCATTCCACCCACTCGCTGGCCCAACCCCTGCAGCGGGTTACCTTCTGTGTGTGGGGCAGGGGCCTTGGCCTGGCACCACCCGCATACCCCTGGTTCCCCATTTGTCATTGGGCAATCAGAGCCTGCCAGCCAGGGAAAGGGACTGAGAGGTGGTCAGTGCCCCTCATAGTGCCTGATCGAGCAGTCCTTCTGGTTGTTCCACCATTAGGGTAAATTTTCATATTACCCTTTTATTATATAGGACTAGTGGCCTGGTGCATGAAATTCATGCATGGGGGGGTGTCCCTCAGCCTGGCCTGCACTCTCTCCAATCTGAGACCCCTGGGGGTGTGTCCGACTTCCGGTTTAGGCCCGATCCCTGTCCTAAACTGGAAGTCAGACATCCCTCTTGCAATCCAGGACTGCTGGCTCCTAACTGCTCACCTGCCTGCCTGCCTGATTGCCCCTAACCACTCTGCCTGCCGGCCTGCTCTCCCCCATCTGCCCCCCACCAGTCTGCTTGCCCCCAACTGCCCCCCTTGCTGGCCTGATCGCCCCCACTGCCCTAGCTGCCAGCCTCATGGCCCCCAGCTGCCCTCCAGAGCTGGCCTCATGTTCCCCAACTGCCCTCCCTGGCCAGTTTCCCGGTCTAATTAGCATATTACCCTTTTATTAGTATAGATAGAGGCCTGGTGCATGGGTGGGGGCCAGCCAGCCTGCCCTGATGGGGGCCCCGGATCTGGGTGGAGGGTCCCCACTGGAGGGTGGGGCCAGCAGGCATGAGGGGCCATGAGTGGTTTGCAGGCCAGCCATGCCCCCAGTCTGGTAGCAATATGTTTACAGATATATCTCCTAGGACAATGGAAACTAAGGAGAAAATAAACAAATGGAACTACATCAAAATAAAAAAACATCTGCACAGAAAAAGAAACCAAAAAAATAACAAGAGAGCCCACTGCATGGGACAACATATTTGCCTATGATAGATTTGATAGACACTTCTCCAAAGTGGACATACAGGAGGCCAAAAGGCATGTAAAAAAATGCTCAGTCACTAATTATTTGAGAGGTACAAATCAAAACGACAATGAGATATCACCTCACACTTGTCAAAATAGCTATTGTCAACAAATCAGCAAATGACAAGTATTGGCAAGGATGTGGAGAAAAGGGAACCCTAGTACCCTGCTGATGGAAATGGAGACTGGTGCATCCTATGTGGAAAATAGTATGGCATTTTCTCAAAAACTTAAAACTGGAACTTCCATTTGACCTAGTGATCTCACTTTTAGGAATATATCCTAAGAAATCAGTAACACCAATCAGAAAGAGTATATGCACCCCTCTGTTCATAGCAGTGTGATTTACAATAGCTAAGATTTGTAAACAGACTAAGTGCCCATTCGCAGATGAGTGGATTAAAAAACTGTGGTGCATCTATGCAGTGGAATATGACACAGCTATAAAAAAGAAAGAGCTCTTACCATTTGAAACAACATGGTGGCCCTGGAGAGCATTATGTTAAGCGAAACAATCAAATCAGGGGAAGATAAGTGTCACAGTATCTCACTGATATGTGACATCTACTGAACAACATAAAGTGATGAACAAAAATAGATCCAGAGACATAGAAGCATGGAACAGACTGTCAAACCTCAGAGGGAAGGCAAGGGAGGGTGTGTGGTTGGGAATAGATCAATGAACTTGTATGCATATAAGCACAACCAATGGACACAGACAATAGGGTGGTGAAGGCCTGTGGTGGGGGGTGGGAATAGGCTAGCAGAGGTCAATGCGGGGGGAAAAAGGATGTATGTAATACTTTCAACAATAAAGATTTAAAAATGATAAAACATAAATTCCAAAGAATTTATTAACTGTTATAGGTCTTTTACTTCTCTGAATAAGAACCATATAATTAGTTTTTATGCCCAGTGGAATAATTTCCTCCCCAGAACTTTTTCTAATATGATCATCATCTCTTTTGTTTTCCATTAACTACTGGGAACCTATGAAACCCCTGTGCAGGTAATGCATGCAGGCATGGCCTGAGGTCCCATGACTTGTCTAATTCTACTTTTACCACAAGCATTGGTGTCTCTGGGAATAAGAATACTAATATTGAAATGTTACACATGTGTTAACATAAAGAACAGGAGATATTTTTTGTTTTTGCTTCCCCACAGTACTAACAAAGAACCCTGATATTGGTTTGCATGTAAGAAAATTGTAGTGAATAACAAACTTAATCAGTTGCAATATTTAGAAAAAATTATATTTTTGAACAAATTTGAGCAAGGAGAGCAGGAACCCTCATCATATATGGAGTGAGCAAGAAGAATAAATCTCTAGTAGTAATGATGCTGAATAGCTGCGATTGTCAATTAATCATATATGATCAATATCTGTAGAAGTGGAGAAACACAGTTTATTTTGGAGCACAATATCTTTGGTTGGCATTTTTCCTGGGAAGAAGTAAAAGAAGCTTTTCAGATATGGAGAGAGAGGATATAGACAATGCAGTATAAACATCAAAAAAAGAAGATTAAGGGAATTTGAGGACAATGTTAACATGGATAAATAAACAAAGGAATTATCAGCAGATACCGATCTAAATATGGGACCTAAGAATGTTGCTATTTCAGAGGGACAGGGTCTCAGGAGGGTGATAAATGAATGATTATGAATTATAGAGTTATCATAATTCAGACTATTGTTTCACCAGACCAACTGTGCCAGATGGTATATTGAAATTCCAGTACTATAAAGGCTGGATGTCTACAAAATTTTGTAAATTGCAGTAATTACCCATAGCCTCATTTTAAAGTGTGATCTGAAAGAATACTGGAAGTTATCTGTAAGTTAGAGACAGATGATGACCAGAATATTAATTAGCTCTGAAACAAAGTTGTTCATATGTAAAAAAGAGAAAAGCTGAAAGGCACAGTGTTCGCAGTGTCAAGCAGACCAACAATGACAAATACATGGTGTATAAATGTGATGGGAACCAATGACGAAAATAGACTGCAGAAGTGATTATTTCCAATCATTGATTTGAAGTAGAAAAAACCTGTCACAATTTCTTATTCACAATTTTCTATTCTTGTCTCCAGTCTATGTAAGTGTAGAGCAACAACAACAAAAACTCAGGTAAAAGGTAAAGCAATTTATTCTTTAGTCACATACATACAAAAAACAAAGTAGATTTTTCACTTTTTGTCTAGAGTTGACATCATTTATTTTGGTCAATCTAAATCAGCTTTAAAATATTTTATATAAAGATAATTATTAATGTTTAGATTTTTGGAATGTATATATGTCTGTAAAGAATTTAAGATTATTTTATGTCGATCTCATATTTATATTTTAATCAAAATATAATAGATGGTATCTGTGCTTCTAGAAATGTATACTGTACTTTCTCCACTAGGTGTCTCCAGAGAAATACAAGTAAATACTGCTAAAAAGAAATTCTGCTTATATACACTCAATTTTAAGATTTCAAAATCACAACTAGGGACAAGTAGTTACAGTGGTTACTTAGGATGAGAGTAAGATCTGTCACTTGATGGCATACTAGACACATTTATTAAATAATTCCTTCTGCTCTGCTTCTAAATGAATTAGCATTAAAGACATGTCATTTAATATTTACTTTGGGGTCAAGTTAGTCATTTCTTTCTCTCGATATAAGTTTATTATCTTAGATATGTTAGGCCATAAGATAACTGGAAGATCTATGGGAGTAGAGGAGGAAATTCTCTAGAAATATATTGGGAGGAGGACTTAGGAAGTCCCACCTTTTCTAAGCTCTACAATGTGTCAGCAAAAAAAATCTGAGCTTATATATTACCCTTTTGACTTAAGTCAGACATTGATATTTAATTTTATTTTGGCTGTATGAGTGTTTTATGAAGAAAAAGATCACAAAATTTAATTTTTATTTAATTTGAATTTCTGTTGTCTTAGGTCAGAACAATGTAATAATTTTAAGAAAACATTTTCTCTCACTCTAAGGAAACAAAGATAAGTGGGTCTTTGCCAGAACTTCAGTTTACGGAGCTGCGACCCCAGGTACCAGGGAAGGCTGAGATGCTCCATGGCCAAGGTACTTGCATCAAATTCAAGGCCTTATCAAAATTTACAAATAGGCCAGTAGAAAAGCAAAGTGATACTAAGAAATGTCATATACCACATGTTATAAAGCAGGGGTTTAGAAACTTGGGGCAAAGAACCATTCTGGATCATTCAAAACCAAGGAAATTCTCTCCTAAAAGTCTACTCTTGGCTTGAATATCCAGTTTTGTTTTAAATATGTTTTTATTGATTTTTAGAGAGTGAGGAAAGTAGTAGAGGGAAAGAGAGAGAAACATCAATGTTGAGAAATATTGATTGGCTGCTTCCTGCGTGCCCCCTAATGGGGATTGAGCCTGAAACCTGGGAATGCTCGCTGATCAGGAATTAAACTGTGTGACCTGGTTCATAGGTTGACACTCAACCACTGAGCGACACTGGCCAGGGCCAATCTATTTTTAATCCAGAGGCCATGTCCAATGCTAGAGAGCATAAGTCTAATATTGGTTGCATGCCAGTGATTACAAGCATATTACTGCAGTAACTTCACAATTTCTAGAGGCTACAAGGCTTACTAAAAAGATCTACTGGACAATTTGGGAACTGACAGTGAATTAGCATCCTGATAGCTAGAAACAAATGTCTCTGTCTTTTGGACACATTATTTTTCTCAGATTGCATTATAAGTGGTTTCTTTTTCACTAATGGCTTGCATTTCTGGGTCAGACTTTGTAACCCGGAATGTCCCAAGACTTCAATCTTTCTTCAAACCATGAATAAAATTATGTAGTCAAACCAGGGGCAGGATCTTTTCATGAAATAGAAGAATATGGGTTCTATGTGGAGAAAGAGAGAGGGAAAGAGTGAGAGAGATACAGAGAGAGAGAGAGAGAGAGAGATCCTTGACGAGTGCTTTGAAAGGAGAGAACTGTATTCCTCTTGATATTTTTTAATCTCTTCTCTATAATTTAGATTATCTTTCTTCCCACTCTTGGGAATTTCCCATTCCTTTCCTTATCCTACAACAAACTGTTGGTTATGGACCAGAATTCAATTATTTGCCTCACTGAAGCCAAGATTCTGCCTGAAGTAGTTGCTTGGACTTTTTCCCACTGTTACCTTCATTAGCTAGTTATTGAAAGGAAGAGAGTGAAGGAAGTCAGAAATTGTTGGGCATGGTCAGCTGGGAAGCAGAGGCCTATTTGCTTCACCAGGAAGCTACAGCTTCACACTCCCCCTAGAAAACCACCAGTCCATTCCCCACAGATCACTTGAGGAAGGGATAGAAGAAAAGGGGCATTAAACACATAAGCAATAAAGTCAAAATGACACAGAGGGATGTACTTAACCACAGAGACTGTCGGTATAATCTGGGGAAAAGATCACTGGCTAATGGGGGTATGGAGCCAATGCAATCCCTCAAAATCTTGGGAAGTTAATTGGTTATTTTGAACAAACTCCTAGTTAAAATCCCAGGAGAGGAAGAGCATTCTCACTCTCTCTCTTACTGGTGACCTGCACTTGCCCTGTTCATTGTGTTCTCTCCTGCCCAGAGTATGCAACCATATGGGTCTAGTGGCCACCTGGGTTCCACAGTAGATTGAGGGAGCTCTGAAGGACTATGAAGCAGAAACTCTGGGCACTGGCCTTTGCCTTGGCCTTGGTGAAGACATGTTGTACATGGAAGGAGATGGCACATTAGAAACCCAGGGGTAGGGGGAGCTATCACAAATAAACCATGCCACCATACCACATTCTCATGTGTGTGGATCCTTGAAATGCTTTCCTTGTGATCCCATGGAAGAGCCTGATTTCCACCAACACCACCACTATTTCTTTGCTGAGCTCAGCTTTTAAGCTGCAGTACTTTAATGTTTTTATATTTACTCTAAAATTTTCCTTCCTTGGAATGTTCTCCAAACTCTAAACTTACATGCAGTTTATATACACAATCTGTCTCTCATTTCCTTGATTGCATTACTCATCTTGAGTGTAAATATTTGTTGAGAACTAGCATTTGTTGACTTCCATGGGACTTAAACAAGTTCCAAATATGAGTCTCATGGATATATTTAAGACTCCATTGTTAGAAACTCCAAAAAGAAAAATTTAGGGAATATCTTTCTACTGAATGAGCATATCTCATGTTTTTGTTTTGTTTTGTTTTTATAGAAAGGAAACCTATATGTCCTTTCAGAAAGGGAACAGTCCTCTTGAATTTACAAATACATTTCCATTTTCACTACTCATCTTATGCAATTATTTGTTTATTCAGACGACTGAAAGATAAAACTGTGGTATCAAGGAACAACTAGGTGTTTTGGGGTTTTTTTAAGAATTAATATATTTTCAATTTATTACAGGCACTGTTAAGAAAGTGGGTGACATGGCAGTAAATTATTAATTCTTTCTTCACTGTTATAATCATAATCAAGCTTATCTGTTATTATTCTGGACTATATTTAAAGAGCTCTTTTACTCTTAATACATATTATCCAAGTCTATATCTCTTTATCTCTATACCCCATTACTTCCTCTTCAATAGCCACATTAGATTTGAGCAAATTTTAGCTTCATTACAGAAAAATTTATAACAGTTATAGTTATCTAAAATCTAAAAAGTTGCATCAATAATAGTGAGCATCCCAGTAAAGAGTAAATTACTACTTATAGTGATGATGTTAGAGCGATTTCTGTATTTTAAGTTTGATTTATTTTCTATAATTCCAAGTCTCTATTGTTATGTTTTAAGAAAATAATCTACACCAGTGATGGCGAACCTATGACACACGTGTCAGAGGTGACACGCGAACTCATTTTTTTGGTTGATTTTTCTTTGTTAAATGACATATAAATATATAAAATAAATATCAAAAATATGTCTTTGTTTTAATATGGTTGAAAATATCAAAAAATTTCTATATGTGACACGGCACCAGAGTTATGTTAGGGTTTTTCAAAATGCTGACACACCAAGCTCAAAAGGTTTGCCATCACTGATCTACACTATAAATGTCTAAACAATAAGGTCTGGAATTGAAGATTTTTATAACTATGTTATCAATAATGTTCTAACACCTAATTTGCAGATATTAAATAGAAATTATTTTTATAAAAGTTTTTTCATCCTACTCAATAGGCAAATTGCACAACATAAAAGGAATAGAAGTCTATTATATAACACATGCCAGCAACATATGGATGAAGTTAGAATATTTCATTTACAGAAATATAAAATATAGGCTACAGTAATTCTCTTCTTCCCATAAGGGACTAGGGAAAAAATATAATTTACATTTTATGCCATTTTCTCTTCATCTCTCCTTTTAAATAGCTCTTTTATTTTCTATACTAGAAGCCCGGTGCATGAAATTCATGCGTGGGGGAGGAAGGGACCCCTCAGAGGATGGCCAACTGCCAGTTTAGATCTGATCCTGGGGATCGGGCCTAAACCGGCAGTTGGACATCCTTCTCACAATCCAGGACTGCTGGCTGCTAACTGCTCACCTGCCTGCCTGCCTGACCACCCCTAACTGGCCCCTCTGCCAGCCTGATCACCCCAAACTGCCTCTGCCTGACAGCCTGATCACCCCTAACTGCCCCCCCTGCCAGCTTGGTCCCCCCTGCCAGCATGATTGCCCCTTACTGCCCCCCCTGCCAGCCTGGTTACCCCTCACTGGCCCCCCTGCTGGCCTAGTCGCCCCCAACTGCCCCCCTACCAGCCTGGTCACCCCACGCAGCCCGCTGCTCAGTCGTTTGGTTGTCCCTCACTAACCCCCCTGTTGGCCTTGTCGCCCCACTCAGACTGTTCTGTTGTTTTGGATGTGACAGCCCCTGGCTTTTTATATATATACTAGAGGCCCGGTGCACAAAAATTTGTGCACTCGGGGGGGGGGGGTCCCTCAGCCTGGCCTGTGCCCTCTAGCAGTCTGGGACCCCTCGGGAGATAACGACCTGCTGGCTTAGGCTTGCTCCCGGGTGGCAGAGGGCAGGCCCAATCCCTAGGTGCAGCCCCTGGTCGGGCTCAGAGCAGGGCTGATTGGGGAGTTGGGGCGCCGCCCCCTGTCACACTCAAGGCAGGGCGATCGGGAGGTTGTGGAGCAACCCCCTGTCACACACAGAGCAGGGCCCATCAGGGGTGTTGGGGCTCTGTACCCTGTCACGAACAGAGCAGGGCCCATCAGGGGGTTGGGGTGCTGCCCTCTATCACCCACAGAGCAGGGCGGATCAGGGGGTTGGGGCACCGCCACTCTCACACTCAGGGCAGGGCCGAGGGGGAGGTTATGGCTCTACCCCGTCACACACAGAGCAGGGCCCTTGGGGGGGGGGAGCTCCCCCCTATCAGGCACAGAGCAGGGTGGATGGGGAGGTTGTGGCCCCGCCCCCTGTCACAAACAGAGCCGCAGGGCGATCAGGGGGTTTGGGTGCTGCCCCCTGTCATGCTGATCCCGGTGCCGGGAGGCCTCTGGGCTCCGCTGATCCCAGTGCCGGGAGGCATGTTACCCTTTTACTATATAGGGTAGAGGCCTGGTGCACGGGTGGGGCCGGCTGGTTTGCCCTGAAGGGTGTCCTGGATCAGGGTGGGGGTCCCCACTGGGGTGCCTGGCCAGTCTGGGTGAGGGGCTGAGGGCTATTTTCAGGCTGGGGGTGACTGAACTCCCAAACGCTCCTTTTTTCCTTTTTTTTTTTTTTTTTTTTTTAATTCTGGGCCAGCTTTAGCTTGAGGCTTGGCTCCAGCTCTTAGGCCTCCGGCTGAAAGTAGGTTTCTGGCCTTTGCTTACAATGTTGCGAATCTGCTGGCTGAAGTTGGGCGTATTTGTTACAGAGTTTCTTAAACTGCCAGCTCAGAGGCTGCCGCAGGCGGGGAACATTGGTTTCCTCCGTCACTGAGGCAACCAAGCCTCATGTTAGTTTCAAGCTGCCTGGCTGCCGGCCGCCATCTTGGCTGACAGTTAATTTGCATATCTCACTGATTAGCCAATGAAAAGGGTATCGGTCGTACGCCAATTACCATGTTTCTCTTTTATTAGATAGGATATATATATATATATAGATGTGACTACCAAGATTTTTAAATTGAAAAAAAAAGCCTTTGAATCATACTTCAGAAATTATTGTTTCATTTTATACTTTCTTAATAATATGGCAGCAAGGTGAAAAATTATGTATTTCCCCAAGACAAAATCCAAGCTTAATATAACTATCCTGATACTTGGAATTCTCTCTGGTCCAATCCAGATTCCCCAACAACACTTCCAATTGGACACATGGAGATTCATTATATAATTTCTTTATATTACCAGTAGGAAAGCAGAACTATTGTGCCATTGCAGCAGAAGCAATTTGCCACAAGAAAAATTTGAATTGCACTTTGACGTTAGAATAGTGTGTAACATGTTTATCCAAGGAGATTCACTGACCTTATTATTTTAGCTCATTGTTGACTTCTAAAATTCAGATTTCTTTTATCCAAAATATTTTGAAGATTCGATATATGTGTAGAGTTTTGATAATGCATATTCCCTTTGCTAGGAATTTCATGTAGCATTTAAGAGACTTTAATTACTCTTGATAAAATCAGAAGAATAATTATGGCAACATCCCTGTTTCTTAATATGAGTTTAATTATTCTGTTATGGTTATATCAATAATACTGTTTTCTGATATGGGATACTTTTGCCCAGTGCTTATCAGTAGATTTACTGCCTAGAGATTTTCAATATCATGTGAAGTATGTAATGAATAAACAATAAAGCTAAAATGTTTCCTTTTCTGCTTTGTTTCAAGACTTAGGGAAACGTGACAGAAGTAGATCTATGTTAATTCCACCTACCCTTTGATATTTAAAGAGAGGAGTGAAATGAGAGGGATCTCCTCAGTAGGATTGTAAGGGAAATGTGGTCTCTTCTACACTTTTGTCACCAAGTTAGAATTCTTATTTCATATTTCATGCAAGTTTTAAATCCATTCTGCATTTGTTTTTAATTAACAGCCTCTACCCCTTTGTGATGATCAAACTTATATCTTCTTTTGTTTTCTGGTGAAAAAAATGGTTACTTTTCACTTTTGTTGTAAAATGAATGTGACAAGATATGATAAGATCAAATAATGATTGCATGAAGCACTGAGACATGTACCCTGAAAGGGATGGATTTGAAGAATATTCCTTAAACCCAAACAAAATTATTTTCTATTAAAAGGCCCCTCTAAATTACCAAAGAATAAAATGGAAATATGAACATGAAATGAGCCAGATATTAAAAATAAAGAGAAATATAAATAATATAAAAAAAATCTTCATATGAGTAAAAATGAGGCTCAATGTGTTCAGGAAACCTAACTAACAAAAGTGGATTTTAGCTAGCAATTTGAAGCTGCTGATGTTTTTTGCAGATTCCCAAGGTTGATACAGTTCTCCCTCCCACAACTCTGGCATGTATATAAACTCTGAGCTCTCCAAAGCCTACTGCCAGTTCTCTTCCTGGATGAACTGCAACGGAGAGGCTAAAGATGATTCCTTTCTTATCCATATTTTCTCTGCTCTTGCTGGTTGTTGTTAACCCTGCAAATGCCAATGGTCATTATGACAAAATTTTGGCTCATAGCCGTATCAGAGGCCGAGATCAGGGGTAAGTCAAGTTATAACCACCCCCCACCCCCACCTTAACTTATTGTATGTACAATGATGTGTATTTTTCTACTTATTACAAAGTAATAAGAAAAAAACGTGTAGTCTGTAATTTTATGTTTTAAATGTTAAGAATTACTTTCAAAATAACTGTGTATAATTGCTTTTTATGAAATGTTATATAATTTGAATCTAATTAATATTTAACAGGGCATTTCTTTATGATGTCATTTATTTGTGTTTTTATTTTCTTCCAAAAATCTGGAATAAGATTTTCAAAGTTAAAGAATCTGTGATTAGAGATTTTCATTATGTAAACAGCTATGAAATATCTCACATGATGTTAGGGATATTTTTAAGTTTTGTATAAAAATTAAATAATGGGTAATGTAACAAGGTCCTTGAATTTTTTGAAGCATTTAAGATGCTTTTAAATATTAGATTCAGTAAAATTGCAGACAATTTATATTTCTTAGAATAAATTCAGCTACAAGTTAGCATTTTGAAAATTATGTCATAATCTAACATCTTAACCAACCATTTAGAATTTTTTTGAAAAGAATCTTGGCACTTCTTCCTGTGTCTTAGAGGGATTTTCATAATGCTCAAAAGCTCCATGCCTTACAGTGCAAATAAGACTTCCATCTATTTAAGAGAGAAAAACACTTAAAATATTGCAAAAGATATTCTAATCTATTATCTCAATCCAAAGAAATAAATTTTCCTTTGTGCAGCAATATTATTTAAGTTAATTCTAGCCCTCATTTCATTTTATGATGGCTTACCTAGAAATTTGCAGAATATAGTGTCTGTGAACATAGTAAAACTTGTATCTTTTATCCTCTAGTCTCTCATTGTATCAGGGAGCCCTAAAGGCTCCTCTATACTCAAATTGATCACGTGTTTAGCTTAAAAGGAGTCAATGGATTATTTACAATTAAAAGTAATGAGGATGAGATATGTGAAAACAAAATTACATTAAACTTAATACTGCTTTTATAATACTATTAGATTAACTTTTGGTACACTGACATTTTATTCTCAGAGATATATCATTTCTCTCACATAGACTTTAATTTTTCCAATGATTCAGTAAGATTGAATAAAATTCAGGTTTATGCAAGACTTTAATTACATCCTTAAAAATCAAATCCACCTGTTAACTCTTTTTGTAACCATTTTACTGGTAGATATTTAAAAAAAAAAAAAAACTACAGGTAAATGTCTTTATGACAATTCTCTTTCTTTTCTTCTCTCTTTCAAGCCCAAATGTCTGTGCCCTTCAACAGATTTTAGGCACCAAAAAGAAATACTTCAGCACTTGTAGAAACTGGTATCAAGGTGCCATCTGTGGAAAGAAAACGTAAGTCTCATCTTTTTCTTAATGTGCCAGCTCCAAAGACAACACTGTGATGTCTGTCTTTCCTTGGGCATACCTCCTCCATTTTTCTTGAAAAACCTCTCCCAAATCGTGAGCTTCCTAAAAAAAGGAACAGATCGCATACATGAATGCAGAAATTCTCCCTGTATTTCTCCATATACTAGTGGAATTCTCATTCATGTGATTTGGTATAGAATCTGTGTGAGAGGTTGGCTATGTAATTTTTACTCCCTCTTTTCTCTTAGGCAAGTCATTTAACCTTTATGCCCCAGATTTTTTTTATTTTATGTTTACAAAATGGGCTAGAAGAGCAAAATGACCTGACATATTAGGGGTTTTGAGTCACAAATTAATGCTTACCTACAGTTATTTGGAAATTATCTAAAGTACTCTAACTGACCTCAGAGTTTTTATCAAAGCTAAAGTTAAAAGGATTTGAATATTTCAACTCTTCATTTAATTCCAAACCACCAGATTCCCAGCCCACCACTATAGACAAAATGTCCACCACTATAGTCTAAAAGACAATTGCTCTTTTAGTTATATTTTTCACTGATTAACTTAAAATTGGAAAGCATGTTTTATTGCTTGATAAACCTGCTTATTGGTTTAATCTACACTAATAAAAGACAAACATGCAAATTGACCATACCTTAGCTATGCCTTAAGCCATGCCCACCAGCCAATCAGAGTGACTATATGCAAATTAACCCAACCAAGATGGCGGCCAGCAGCCATGGAGCTGGAGCGAGCAGGAGGCTTGGTTGCCTCAATGATGGAGGAAGCCAAGCTTCCCGCTTGCCATGGCCTGGCTCTGAGCTCCACTCAAAGCAACAAAGTTTCAATTATAGAAGGTAAATAAACCCCAGATACTTGCTTTCAGCTGGCTGTGGCCACAGAGCTGGAGCGAGCAGGAGGCTTCCCTCCCACCTGCCCTGGCCAGCTCTGAGCTCCTCTCAAGGCTACAAAGTTTCAATTATAGAAGGTAAATAAATCCCAGAATTTAAAAAAAAAGAAAGAAAGAAAAGTAGAGGCTGGGAGCTTCCATTGCTGGGGGGCTTGGCCAGCCTGAAAATGGCCCTCAGCCCCTCACCCAGACTTACTTTTTGACTAAAACATTATTTCTGTTAGTTTGCAGACATTTGGTAGACTTGTGAGTCATTCACACATTTACAATTACAATTACAAATCCGTAGTGATAATGATCTTGGCCATGATGCAGGCCAGGTCCCAGCTGGAAACTCCAAGGCTCTAGATTCAAAATCTTTGTTCTTTATATTCTTGATTATCATGAGGCATATTTGGAATACACCCTAAGTATAAAAGAAAGGACCTGTTTTCTGACATATTTAGGGAAAATCTTTACTATATCCTCAAACTAATATAAATACCTTAGTGTCAAAAATAAACAAATGATTGATTTCTGGATTTTAAAAATTTCATAGCATATGCTTTACAAAATTTATGTCAAAATGTATTCTATATAGTTCCCCATTTTAATATTGATTTTCTTCCAATGCACAGGACTGTGCTATATGAATGTTGCCCTGGTTATATGAGAATGGAAGGAGTGAAAGGCTGCCCAGCAGGTAAAATTTTAGTTACTGAATTAAATGAGAAATTTATATTGTTTGAAGAAAAAGGTTGAAGTAGCTTGTAGAGAAGTCAAGTGTGTGTGTGTGTGTGTGTGTGTGTGTGTGTGTGTGTTTATACTTCCTAACTATGCCCCCATATATTTGTGTTAATCACTAATTTATCATGGTGGTAAAATATTGCAATGTGCTTTGGATACACTGAATGCTGTACAATGCAACAGACACTTAAATTAAATTATTTTAACTTTCCTTCATGAACAAAAATTTCCTCTAAAAATCTATTTCTTTGAACTTGTCTAGAAACATGTAGCTATTTAGAAAGGCAACATTTTTTTCTAATTGGACAGCTCTGGTTTTATAATATTCCTCATATTGAAAGTTGGTTACCTAAAACTCTGTCTACTAGAGGAAAAAAACAGTTAATCTATTTCCTCTTTGAAATGGTAGCTATTCTGATATTCAGCACCAACCATCACAACATTTCTCCAGCTACCCTCTCTTCTCTAACAGAATCTTCTCTTTTCTTGGGGAAGTGGAAGCCAACCCTACTTCCTCTAATGTTGCATAGACTTTGGATGTCTCACCATCATGTACACCGACTCATAAAAAGCCCCCAGTCCAGTCATCTATTTTCTGATTGTGATCCCAGACTGGTGTTTACAATTCAAGTGGTTTCAAGAAGCTGAGAGACTATCAAGACAAATATCTCACTTTTGGGTGCCCCTAAACTTGTGTTAATATAATTGGTTACCATGTCATATCATTAACTCATATTGAATTTGCAAATCAATTAAAATTTATTACAGGCCTTGTTTATATGAACACTATCCAGTCAGGTCATTCTCAGGATTTTTGTTTTCAACTTAAGCATAGAACTTGCATGGAACCCTGCTATATTTAATCTGTTAATTTTGACTCATTTTCTCCATCCTGTTGGAGTATTTTTAAATCCTGATTTTATCATTTAATATATTAATTATATCACCTTATTATAGTCACAGCTATAATAATCATTTATCCAATGAGATTGTCCAAAGTAGACTAATTTTCAAATATGATAGAATTATAAAAAATAAGTTTCTGCACCAAGCTTAAGTTTGATATTGATATATTAATCTTTCTTCTGGAAGTCCAAGAGAGCTATTCTGGACATGTAAGATACTTTGATCTATTTCTTTTCTGGTGATTAAAAGAAGCAGGTCTGTATATTTCTTTTAAGTACCCAAATCTATCAAAATTATATTTCTATACATAACAATTAGATACTATTTAAGAACTTTAAGCCAACATGAGAGAAAATACCACTTTTGCCATGAAATAATCAGAGATATTTACTGATGATTATAATTGAGCTATTATTGACATAGAAAGATTGACACCTAAACAGACTATATGTTAAACTATAATGATGATTTAAAATTCATTTTTCGTCACAAGTATATACACAAAGGGTATATGAAATAATAGTTTTCAATAGTATTTTATTATTTAGCACTCAAAAGGTAGTTTTCATATAAAATTGATAAGTCATAGAGTTTTATTGCTAAAATTATCAATTCAATGTATTGGGGAACTTACCAATAGTGTAAAGTTTAAATGCTTATAAAATAATATCCTTGAAATAATATCCTAAATTCTTATTTATTTCTTTATTATTTCAGTTTTGCCTATTGACAATGTTTATGGTACTCTGGGCATTGTGGGAGCCACCACAACACAACACTATTCTGATGTCTCAAAATTGAGAGAAGAGATCGAAGGAAAAGGATCATTCACTTACTTTGCACCAAGTAATGAGGCTTGGAACAACTTGGATTCTGTAATTCATTACTTTTTAAATATAATTATTTTTGTTGTCATTATTATTTTATTTTTAATTGCTTTATTAACTTGGAAATTAATAGAAGTTTACTAGTATAGCTTTCAATTATCTATACTAATAAAAGAGAAAAATGGTAATTGGCGTACGACGATACCCTTTTCATTGGCTAATCAGGGCTATATGCAAATTAACTCCCAACTATGATTGGCAGTTAACTGCCAACAAGATGGCGGCTAATTTGCATATGTAGGCACAATGCAGGGAGGTGAAAGGGAAAGCAGGAAGAAGCCCCCTGCCACTGACAGTGATTGGAAACCCAGGGGGGAGCTAAGAGCTGGGGGGCAGGGCAAAGGCGGCCCTGGGGCCGCCTTTGCCCTGCCCCCCAGCCATGATTGGAGAATCAGGTGCCTTTGCCGCCCTGGCCAGTGATAGCAGGAAGTAGGGGTGGAGCCAGCGATGGGAGCTGGGCATGGTCGAAGCTGGCAGTCCCAGGAGCTAGGGGTCCCTTGCCTGGGCTTAAATCGGAGCCCACGATCGTGGGGCCACTGCAGCTGCGGGTCCCCGCTGCCCGAGCCAGACGCCTCAGCCAGAGGCGTTAGGCCTGGGCAGGGGCGGAGCCTGCAACCGCGGGGAGCTGGGGGTCCCCTGCCCAGGCCTGACACATCTGCCAGAGGCCTCAGGCCTGGTCAAGGGGCCGATCCGGTGATTGGTGATCGGAGGGTGATGAGGGTCAACTCCTCTGGCCGAGGCCTCAGGCCTGGGTGGGGGGCTGAGCCGGGGATTGGGGGGATATGATGGTCCCCTTGCCCAGGCCTGAAGCCTGGGTCAGAGGCATCAGGCTTGGGCGGGGGGTGGAGCAAGCGATCAGAGGGAGATGGGGGTCCCCTGCCCAGGCATGATTCCTGGGCCAGAGGCCTCAGGCCTGGGTGGGGGCCAGAGCCAGTGATCGGGGGGGAGATGGGGGTCCCCTGTCCAAGCCTGACACCTCTGGCGGAGGCGTCAGGCCTGGGCAAGGGGCCGATCAGGCGATCGGAGTGTGATGGGGGTCAACGCTTGAGGGCTCCCAGTATGTGACAGGGGGCAGGCTGGGCTGAGGGACACTCCCCCCCCCCGCCACCCAGTGCACGAATTTCGTGCACCGGGCCCCTAGTACATATATAAAGATACATAAAAGGATAAGTTATTGAGGGTAAGGAATAAGTAATTTTCATATATCCATAAATAAAATCCAGCATCCTCATAGCTTAATAAAGAAAAGGCAAACCAAAAATGGACTACTGAACTAGCACTTATTATTATTCTATTTTACTCCTTTACTCTTTCTTTTTTTGGTTGTGAGAAAATATATGTAATTTAAAAAAAATTTAAATATATTTTTATTGATTTCAGAGAGGAAGGGAGAGGCAGAGAGAGATGGAAACATCAGTAATGAGAGAGAATCATTAATTGGCTGCCTCCTGCATGCCCCCTACTGGGGATCAAGCCACAACTCAGGCATATGCCTTGACTGGGAATGGAACTTCTTGGTTCCTGGGTTAATGCTCAACCACTGAGCCACACCCAGCCAGGCAATATATGTAACTTTGACATATCTAATAGAAAGGTAAGAAGCTTAGTGAAATTTTGAATTTATTATATTTTATAGATATATTTTATTATTTTGAATATATGTAAATATATATAACTATTTAGAGATTGACAGATTTATAAACACATGTATGAATATTTAAATGAAGTGTTGTAAACAATGCATTTGATTTTGTGAATAGTCTGATTTACACACACCAAACTATGACGCAGTTCCCAAATCTGTAAAACTGGAATCAAAATGTATTTCTACTTTCTACTTGATGAATTGATAATTGCTACTACAGTAAAAAAATATATATATTTGGTAAAATTTAGGCAGATTCCTCTGGATAGTATCTTGTAACTTTGTGGTTAATTGCTTGCATTATAGAACTCTCTCTTCTGGTTGTCTTTAACCACATTTCTTTTGCTGACTCCTCTTCTTCCTTGCCTTAAGGATGGGTGTTATTACAGTCTATGCAGTAGACTTTCCTCTTTATATACACTTTTGATGACTTCATCTATTACTTTAGTGCAAATAACATGATATCTATGTTCCTTGTACTTGCTCTTTTTGGAACTCCAGGAGAATATTTCTAATGTACATCTTAATATTGCTCTTTGGATACATCATCTTTATCTTTAAACAAAAGGTATCTACAACATATACATTTTTTTCTCTCCATAAACAATTGTTTTTCTCTTTTTTCCACAATTGGCAGTAGCAGTCTCAGTGTTTAGACTTGGATATTGTAAGTCATCCTTACCTCTTTTCTCTCCAGTTCTTACAAACTAGTTAGTCACCCATATCCCATGTTTCATACTTTTAATACCCTCACATTTGCTGTACATTACCACCCCATTAACCTTCCTAAGGCCCATTATTATAATCTAATTATTATAATCCAATGCCACAAATCTTCAGTGGCTTCCCATTGTCAGTTTAATTTACACTTTACTCAGGCATTAACGTTTGATATGTTATTGCCCCACATACTTTTCTTAATATGATCAGAGAAACTCAAATATGTGCTAACCCCACTAGATAACTTCTGCTCTCTTAATATTTATCAAATGGACTCAGAATGATCATTGCACCATTCCTATCCTATCTACCCTTCAAGGCCTACCTGCAAACCTTGAAAAGCTGGCTTTCCTCATTTGATCACTGAAATATTTTTCCACCTTCTATCCTCTATCTTATTGTGCTTTTTGTTGCATGTTATTATGTGATAAGTACCTTAAAAGTATAAACTTCACCGTACCTATCATTGTACTTCCCATAGCACCATGTACACCATGATATCATATATAATTTTGGATGAATAAAAAGGTACAGAATGTTTGAATTCTTAAATTTATTTTTTAATTTGTTTTTGAATAAACATAAAATCATTTATTAAATTCAAATATTGTATACAATGTAATGTTTTTGTTTTACTACTCAAAATAATTTAAATGTCTGATAATTGTATATCCCTGTATGCCTTTACTTTATATCAAGATTGTCACTTTATCAATATATACACTTAAAATATTGTTTTGTCTCTAAAAATGCCCAAGCACTCTACCAGATTCAGGACCTTAACTGAATACCTATACGTACAAAATTCCTTAATTAATTGAAATAATAAAAAATAAGTTATTTATGACAGTTTGGTTTGCTCAGCTGGACAATGCAAAGATAAATTAATGAGAGGAGTGATAGTGTTATTATAAGAATATTAGTAATGAATCACAATAAAATAAACTTCTATAATTTTAATTTTTCCTAGGATATCCGTAGAGGTTTGGAGAGCAATGTAAATGTTGAATTATTGAATGCTTTACATAGCCACATGGTTAATAAGCGAATGTTAACCAAAGACTTAAAAAATGGTATGATTGTTCCTTCGATGTACAACAATTTGGGGCTTTTCATTAACCATTATCCTAATGGGGTAAGTTTCACTAGTAAACAGTACATTTCTAAGTAATGTTGCCCTTAATTTTTTCTGTACTATTTATATAATGTTCACAGAGCTAATAAAAGTTAGTAAATATTGGTGCCATATCATGATTTTGTCCCATGTTTAGGGCAGGTACATTATTGATTCAGTGACTGATTGTGAGGAATAAATTAAATTAACAATAGACTTAGATGTTCTAAAAGAGGACATCTTAGTAGTTGATGAGTTTAAAAAAATAGTAATCAGAGAAAAATAATAAATAATAATTTATCAGAGAGTGTGTCAAAGAATAATCAGAGAATGAGAATTCCCTTTATTCAGCCTCTGGCTACTATACTGAGTTAGGTTCTTGTGTATTTAGATAAGAGTCTTTGTGTAAAACTTACAAGTTCATAGGGCTCTTTCAACAGTCAAATTTCCAGAGTCAAAAAGTATCACTGAAGAGGAAATATTTAGGACATTATTAGAATCAAACTGAGTATATTTATATAATAATTGTTTTTCACTCTTAGAATTTATTTTAGGACTATTTAGACATTTTATGTAAGTTATTAGAAGCCCAATGCACGAAATTCATGCAAGAGTAGGTCTTCTTTCCCCCAGCTGTTGGCACTGGCTTCCCTCTGGTACCTGGGACCCGGACTTACCTCGCAGCCCCAGCTTCATCCAGAAGAACAGAAGGATGTCCAGAAGGACGTCCAGTCTAATTAGCATATTATGCTTTTATTATTATATATTGCTCTACATTAGAAATAGTTGGTTACTATATCTATAAAAGAAAAAAAGAATTTTAAAGTAATAATTCAAATGAAAAATGCTTTTTTCTTATATTTTATGATATGTTAAGTGTAACTATATTTGAGTTCTCTACTGGTTCTGTTTTCTCTTATTTCTTTTTTATGTATAGCAATATGCAAGTTTTAATTTTCAGAATTTATATTCAGAATGTCTCTTTCTTTATGTTAATTTTATTAGTATAAATTAAAAATAGGGAATGAGCTTGCTGTCTCAGTAGTTAATGGATAGCTCTGATTCTTGCACTTTGATTTTCCCAAATAATTATAGGTTGTCACTGTGAATTGTGCTCGAATCATCCATGGGAACCAGATTGCAACAAATGGTGTTGTACATGTCATTGACCGTGTCCTTACACAAATTGGTACCTCAATTCAAGACTTCATTGAAGCAGAAGATGACCTCTCATCTTTTAGGGTAAGAACAAGAAGCAACAGTAGATTGTCATGGATCATGGAAATTCCTTCTCTTTCTCTGTTCGAATCTAAAAACAATAAAATGCTATTAAACAAATCTGGCAGAAAGACAACAAATATATTTCTTGAAATGAAAAGTTTTCATTTTACATAGAATAAATCATCTCATATGAAATAATATTTAGGTGGACAACATAGATGAAAATGATTAGTTACATGACTGCAGTATATTTAGTACATTTACAATGTGTACATCTTAGTGATTTTATGTACTGCTGGATATTGCTACAGTCATACAAACAATGGCAGAATTGTAATTTTTTACAGACAGTTTGAAAAAAGATGGAAAGGACATAGTTGGTGTGCCAAAAAGTACTATAATGTTTCTATACAGTATATAGAGCAAACTTTTATAGTTTTTATACAATGAGCTCATTCTTGTCAGCCTAGGCTAAGTGTCTTGCAATTTTCTTTTGGATTTATAATGTGCAAGCATCTAAAAAGCACATTTGTGTTTTAGGCAGCAGCCATCACATCTGATATATTGGAAGCCCTTGGAAGAGATGGTCACTTCACACTCTTTGCTCCCACCAATGAGGCCTTTGAGAAACTTCCACGAGGTGTCCTAGAAAGGATCATGGGAGACAAAGTGGCTTCTGAAGGTACAAAAATGTTTTCCTATATGGGAAGCTTCCCAGAATTTCAAGAAGAAAATAAAATAAAAAAGAGATTGCCATGCTAAAGTTATCAGCTTTGATAAGCAAAGACAAAGAAAAAAATTTAAGTGAACTATAAAATCTTAAAAAAAAAACAAAGTCTTTGAAAGCATATGCAGAGTAATTTAATAATTAATTTACTAATTAAAGTAATAATATTCTAAAGACTACACTTTTGTACTATTTTCAAGTAAGTAAATAGCAACATTAAAAGAATCAGCAAGTATAGAAAAGGTATTCTAAATCATCAAATTTTAATATTATATACATATTATTAAGTGTTCTTAATTATAGACTTATGCTAAAAAATATGATTGAGTTGAATAAATTGCATGGTTCTCTTGGGCCATTACTTATTGATGTATAAAATTTGTCTTCTTTCCAGTCTCCTTTTCTATTTTCAAATAGATTTTACATTGTGACTAATACATTTCACTTAGCCTCTTCCAAAATACATTTAACCAATTTAAAATTAGAATTTTGAAAATTCAGATATAAAAATAATATAGTTGAAGCATTGATCCCTTGAGACATCCTTCAAAAATAATCTTTACTTTAAATACTTTCTATATGTTGTCTTTAGGGAATTCTTTGTCTTGCCTTCAGTTTCTATTAATTGCTTTACAAATTTATGTACAGGCATTCTGTTATGAGTGGCTAATGCAAGATACTGCTCATGTGTTTTGGGACTAATATCAGTTAACAAATAACTTTACAGGCCTTCTGAATGGAACAAATTTATTTTTTTGCTTTCTCATCAAAAAGTGCTTTTTTATGATAGTGGGGACTTGATCTAACACATTTTGTTAGTATTATACAAATTATTTCATGCAACTGATCTTCTTTTCTTCTTCCTACTGAGCTGAGCTTTGTCTGTTATATATAGTTGATGAAAAAAATTACAAGAACTTCAACAGACTTTGAAAACATTTAGTTAATCCTTTGATAAGATATATATATTTCTTATAAATACTTAGTTTCATAGTGAAACAAGTTTTTTAAGGGTCAAATTCTACTTCCCTTGATATGAATACTTTCTCTTTTTATTCTGTCCTTCAGCTCTCATGAAATATCACATTTTAAACACTCTCCAGTGTTCTGAGGCCATTACAGGAGGAGCAGTCTTTGAGACTCTGGAAGGAAACACAATTGAGATAGGATGTGATGGTAACAGCATAACAGTAAATGGAATAAAAATGGTGAACAAAAAAGATATTGTGACAAACAATGGTGTTATTCATTTGATTGATCAGGTCCTAATTCCTGATTCTGGTGAGTAACAGTTTCATATTCTTCTAATTATTATTGTTTATCAATTACGATGCCTCAAGAGTAAGTCCATGAAAGATGAATATGTAGTACTAGAGGCCTGTTGCACGAAAAGATTCGTGCAATAGGCCTTCCCTTCCCCTGGCTGCCTGCACCTGTTTTCCTTTGGCACCGGGGACCCAGGCATACGCTCTGGCCAGAGCTGCTTTCAAAGCCTTCGCTGTTCCGGCCATAGCCACCTTGATCACTGCTCCGGCCGGACCGCCTTCAAAGCCTTCGCTGCTCCAGCTGGAGCCACTTTCAGTTTTTGCTCTGCCTCGCGCCTACATTTGCAAATTAACCGCCATCTTTGTTGGCAGTTAATTTGCATATCTCGCTGATTAGCCCATGGGAAGCATAGCGAAGGTTTGTCTATTATTAGATAGGATAAGGAATGACATGTGAAACACAAACACAAAATAAATAGTGAGTTAACTGAGTGCTAAATAGTTAACCTGTGGAGTCATGGGCACTCCATGCATGGAAACTTGGTTTTCTTGGATTTCTAATACCTAATACTTATAAAGGTTCTTATAGTGTCAAATATTTCTTAAAAACACAAAGGAAAGATATAGCTAAATGATCATCTTTGAATAAATGAAAGAACTATGGTACTCACAAGAGTAGAGTCTAGCCCTAACCGGTTTGGCTCAGTGGATAGAGCGTAGGTCTGCGGACTGAAAGGTCCCAGGTTCCATTCCAGTCAAGGGCATGTACCTTGTTTGTAGGCACATCCCCAGTAGGGAGTGTGCAGGAGGCAGCTAATCGATGTTTCTCTCTCATCGATGTTTCTAACTCTCTATCCCTCTCCTTTCCTCTCTGTAAACAATCAATAAAATATATTTAATAAAAAAGAGTAGAGTCTAGAGGTGAGCAATAGAGAATTAAAGAACATTAAAAGCAAGAAGACAGAAAGATATTTTCCTTCTAAAATGTTTTGATGTTATTAATTCCCTAAAAGGGAAGCTGGAATTCTTACTAAGGAAAGGCAGGATGTCTTATTAAATTGTCAGTGCAGCAAATAGCTTATAGAAAACAGCCAATAATTAATCTACTAATTTTATGATGATGATAACACTGACATTTTGGAAATTGTGATGGTTTATTTTACAGCCAAACAAGTTATTGAGCTTGCTGGAAATCAACAAACCACTTTTGCAGACCTCATAGCCCAGTTAGGTTTGGCATCTACTCTGAGGCCAGATGGAGAATATACTTTGCTGGCACCTGTGAATAATGCATTTTCTGGTATGTACTACTGGACAATGTCATTCCTGCTCTTCAGCCCCCAACCCATCCACACCATTTTTCTTCAACCATGACTGTTGGCAATAAGAAATAATATATGTTTTACAAGTTGTTGATTGGTTTTTGTATTGGATACCCATACAGTGTGTTAGCACTACATAACCTCTATGGAAATGTCCTTTATTTCAAACATTTTATTTTAATAGGCAATAGCATAAAGGGAGTGAAAGTTTATGATAAGAGGTATTCAGTTGTTTTCTGAATATAACCACATTACCAGCACACATAATGTATCTTAAGAAAAATAAGTCTGATTTTCTTGTTTAACACCAACATAATATTTAGGAATAAACAG
Organism: Myotis daubentonii; assembly: GCF_963259705.1. Taxonomy (NCBI): domain Eukaryota; kingdom Metazoa; phylum Chordata; class Mammalia; order Chiroptera; family Vespertilionidae; genus Myotis; species Myotis daubentonii. The sequence continues at coordinate 115,639,628 of NC_081841.1, forward strand.
GTATATTTTGCATCTCAAAATTTGACAGTAACATCCTATCTAATAAAGAGGGAATATGCTAATCGGCCCTCATGCCAATGCAAAGATGACACTGTCCACAGCCAATAAGAAGTGAATATGCTAATTGACTGTCCCACCCTCAAAGATGGCAGCATCCACAGCCAATAAGGAGGGGATATGCTAATTGACTACCACGCCCTCAAAGATGGTGGCACCCACAGTCACAACATGGCAATGCCCAATCCCTTCAGCTCCACCAGGGTGGCAGATGTGCAGCAAGGCTGGGCCCGCCCCCAAGCGGGCCTGGCTGCTCCAGGAGCCTGCCTCCGGAGTCCCCCAGTCCCCTCAGCCTCCCAGCCGCCCAGGACCAGCCCAAGGCACAGGCAAGCCTTGGATGTTGGCTGCCCAGCCGCCCGGGGCCACCCAAGGGTCAAGTAACCAGGGCCGGCCCAGGCTTGCACTGCCCGCAGTGGCAGCAGCGGAGGTGTGATGGGGGCATCGCCTTCTCCTCATCGCCAGGTCACCTCCTGCCCCTGAGTGCTCCCGGACAGTAAGAGGAGGCTGGCTGGGCTGAGGGACTCCCCCTCTAGTGCATGATTGTAAATAAATAAAACAAGAGAATATTATACACTTCTATATTAAGTTATAAACTATTGTTATAAATATTTTGCCTAGTAGCTTCTATTCAGTGACAGTCTTTAAATTAATGCAACCTGCCATTTTTTTCTAGAAAAGTGATTTTTAAAGACATATTTAAATTTTTAGGCATAATTTAATAATTATATAAACAAACTAGAGGCCTGGTGCACAAATTTGTGCACTGGTGTAGTCCCTTAGCCTGGCCGGTAATTGAGGCCTATCGAGGGGCTGGCTAGCTGCGGGGAGGGGCTGCGAGAGGTTGGCTAGTGGGGGAAGGGGCTGTGGGAGGTTGGCTGTGGGAGTGCACTGACCACCTGGGGACAGCTCCTGCATTGAGCGTCTGCCCTCTGGTGGTCAGTGTGCATCATAGCGAATGGTTGACCAGTCGTTCTGGTCGTTTAGTAATAATGGTCACTTAGGCTTTTATATATTTGGATAAGTGCCACCTATTTTACAACTTTCCAAATACCAAATTATGACAGAAGTTATCAATAAAAATTTCAAATTTCTAGAAATGTTTTTCTTCTTTGTAATAATGATGTCCATATGCATTAATGTTAACCTACCTTTAAGATGTTTTGTGCTTTGATTTTCTCTTTAGTAACGAAGGTAAATTTACAAATGATTCATCAGTAGTCTTTCTGGCTATTTGATATCAAATTCTCAGAAAAATTCTTGGCCACCAGTAGAGTTTAACTTTTTCCAGTGACTACACAAAACTACGTTGCCCTCACAGAAATTAAACCCATTGTTTGGACTGCTTTGAAACATGTTATAGTCACTTGATGAAATAGCTCATTGAGTTTTTGTTGGTGCATAAAATCCATTGTCTTGAGCTTTTAATTGAGTTATATAAGAGTGTAGGACCCATAGTATCAAAGATAAGAATGATTCATTTTCATTATTTTCTCTTACCAAGAGAAACTTTAATGCTTTCTAAATACCATTATATTTTTTTCCTTTAAAATTTATTTATAGATGATACTCTGAGCATGGATCAGCGCCTTCTTAAATTAATTCTGCAGAATCATATATTGAAAGTAAAAGTTGGACTTAATGAGCTTTACAATGGACAAAAACTTGAGACCATTGGAGGCAAACAGCTCAGAGTCTTTGTGTATCGAACAGTAAGTGAATTAAACAGTATAAAATATCTACATTGGCCTAATTGTCAAGTGACATGTACTTGTCAAAGGATGTTTTTACAACATATGTTTCCCAGAATTTTATTTATACAGTTTTAACAATAAATATGCATCAGAAGATCAGGGAGGGAATGTCCTGGCCAGTGTGGCTGAGTTGTTTGGAGCTTTGTCCCTTTGACCAGGTTGATTCCTGGTCAGGGCACATACCCAGGTTATGGGTTCTCTCTCACATCGATATTTCTCTCTCTCTCTCTCTCCCTCTCCCTTCTTCTCTCTAAGTATCAATTAAAAAAAGAAAAGAAAATATCAGGAAACTTAGTAATATGTGTGAAGACAGAAAGTTACACAAAAAGTTCTATGTGTTAATAATTCTTAAATTTGCAATTGTTTAATTATAAATAACATTATATTATAAAGCATTATTTCAATTCCACAAATCACTACAATGTCTCTAAAATAAGCTTTTCATTACTAGTTTTATTTAAGTATAGTTTGTATACAAATTAGTTTCAGGCATGCAATATACTGATTGGACATTTATAAATCTTACAATGTGATCATCACACTTAGTCTAATAATCATCCATCACTGTGAAAACTGATCACAATTTTCCATATTGCCCTTCACCTTTTTCAACCACCCTCCCAACTCTTATCTACTCTGGAAACCATTTTTCAATAAGTCTGTTTTTGTTTTACTTCATATTCCACATATAAGTGAAATCATATGGTATTTGTCTTTCTCTTACTTCACTTAGCATAATACCATCCTTGTTCTCACAAATGGTAAAATTTCATTTTTCATGGCTGAGTAATATTCCATTGCAAAATTAGACCACATATTTTTTATCCACTCATCTATCAATGGAAATCTAGGTTGTTTCCATATCTTGGCTATTGTAAATAATGCTGCCTTGAACATAGGAAGGTATATGTCTTTTTAAATTAGTGTTTTGTTTCCTTTGATAAATACATAGAAGTAGAATTGCTGGATCATATGGTAGTTCTATTTTTAATTTTTTGAGGAGTCTCCACACTGCTTTCCATATTGGCTGCAATAATTTGCAGTCCCACCAAAAGTACACAAGGGCTCCCTTTTCTCTACATTCTTGCCAACACAAGTTATTTGTTGAATATATGTGATTTATTTATTTTTAAATTAAATTTAATTGGGTGCCATTGGTATATAGGTTTCAAGTATACAATTCTCTGATTAATCATCTGTATTGTTTGCCAACCAAACACACTAAGTCAAATATCCTGTCACCATATATTTGACCCCTTTTACCCTTTACTACCTCCCACACCCAATCCCTCTTGTAAGCATTCCATAGTTGTCTGTGTCTAGTAGTTTGTTTGTTTTTACTGTTTGTTCATTTGTGCTTTCAGTTTTGTATCCAACACATGAGTGAAATCATATGGTTCTTGACTATTTCTGTCTGATTTATTTTGCTAAGCATGATATTCTCAAGATCCATCCATGTAGTCATATGACAGTATTTCTTTATTTTTAATTAAATCTTTATTGTTGAAAGTATTATGTATGTCCCCTTTTTCCCTGTATTGACCCCTTCTAGCCCACCTCCATCCACCACCCAAGGCCTTCACTACTCTATTGTCTGTGTTTATGGGTTAAAGAATATATGCATACAAGTTCTTTGGTTGATCTCTTCCCACCCAGTCATCTTGCCGTGCTTACCCTCTGATATTCCACAGTCTGTTCTATGCTACTATGTTTCTGGATCTATTTTGTTCATCAGTTTATTTTGTTCATTAGATTCCACATATGAGTGAGATCATGTTGTATTTGTCTTTGTCTGACTGGCTTATTTTGATGAACATAATACTCTCCAGGTCCCTTCATGGTATTGCAAATGTTGAGTTCCTTCTTTTTTACTGCTGTATAGTATCCCATGGTGTAAATGTACCACTGTTTTTTTATCTACTTGGGTTATTTTCAGATCTTAGCTATTATAAATTGTGCTGCTCTGAACATAGGGATGCATGCATTCTTTCTGATTGGTGTTTCAGGTTTCTTATGATATATTTCCAGAAGTGGGGTCACTAGGTCAAAAGACAGTTGACATTTAATTTTTTGAGGAAACTCCATAATAGCTGCACCAGTTTGCATTCCCACTAGCAGTATACTAGGGTTCCCTTTTCTCCACATCCACATAAGCACTTGTAATTTGTTGATGGTAGCCATTCTGACAGGTATAAGGTGATACCTCATTGTTGTTTCATTTGCATCTCTCTGATGATCAGTAACTTGGAGTATTTTTTCATATGTCTCTTGGCCATCTGTATATCCTCTTTGGAGAAATGTATTCAGGTATTCTGCCCATTTTTAAATTGGATTGTTTGTCTTCCTTTTGTTAAGTTGTATTTGTCACTTATATGTTTTAGATATTAAACCTTTATCAGAAATATCATAGTCAAATATGTTATCTTATACAGTGGGCTCCCTTTTGATTTGTTGATGGCTTCTTTTATTATGAAGAAGCTTTTTATTTTTATGTAGTCCCATTTGTTTATTTTCTCCTTAGTTTCCTTTGCCCTAGGAGATGTATCTGTAAACATATTGCTAGGAGAGATGTCTGAGATTTTCTTTCTTATGGTTTCTTCCAGAATTTTAATGCCATGACAACTTACATTTAAGTCTTGTATCCATTTTGAGTTTTATTCTTGTTTATGGTGTAAGTTGGTGATCTAGTTTCATTTTTTTGCATGTATCTGTCCAATTTTCCCAACAACATTTATTGAGGAGACTGTCTTGACTCCTTTGTATGTTCTTACCTTCTTTGTCAAATATTAATTGAGGGTAATTGCTTGGGTTGATTTCTGGGGTATCTGTTCTGTTCCATTGAACTATATGTCTGTTCTTGTGCCAGTAGCAGGCTGCTTTGATTACAGTGGTTTTGTAGTATAACTTGATATCTGGTATTGTGATTCCTCTAACATTGTCCTTCTTTCTCAAGATTACTGCAATTATTTGGGGTCTTTATTGATTCCATGTACATTTTGGAGTATTTTTTTCTAGATCTGTGAAATATGTTGTTAATTTTTTAATCGTAATTGCATTGCATCTGTAGATTTCTTTGGGTAGTATGAACATTTTAATGATGTAAATATTAACAATCCATGAACATGGTATATTCTTCTACTTGTTTATATCTTCCTCTCTCTCTTTTTTCAACATCCTGTAGTTTTCCACGTATAACTCTTATACCTCATTGGTTACGTTTATTCCCAAATACCTTAATTTTTTGTTGCCATGGTAAATTGGATTATTTGTTTAATCTCTCTTTCTGACAATTCAATTATTGGTGTATAAAAATGCCATCAATTTCTGGATGTTAATTTTGTATCCTGCTAATTGCCAAATTCATTGACTAAATCTAGTAGTTTTTGGTGGAGTCTTTAGAATTTTCTATGTACAATAATCATGTCATTTGGGAATAATGAGAGTTTAACTTTTTCCTTTTCAATTTGGATGTCTTTTACTTCTTCTTGTCTGACCGCTGTGGCTAGAACTTCCAGTACTATGTTGAATAAGCGTGGTGAAATTGGACATCACTGACTTGTTCCTGTTCTTAGGGAAAAGGTTTTAGTTATTGCCTATTGAGTATGATGTTCACTATACGTTTGTCATATATGACCTTTATTATGTTGAGATATGATCCCTCTAGTCCCACTTTGCTGAGAGTTTTTAATAAAAGATAGGTGTTAGGTTTTGTTGAATGCTTTTTCTGTGTAAATTGATATGTACATGTGATTTTTTTTTCCTTTTAATTTGTTTATGTGATGTATCGCATTTACTGATTTGCAAATATCCTTCATCTCCATAATAAATCCCATTTGGTCATGGAATATGATCTTTTTAATACATTGATGGATCCAATTTGCTAATATTTTGTTAAAGGTTTTAGCATATATGTTCACCCAATATACTGGACTATAGTTCTATTTCCTTGTTCCTTTATCTGGTTTTAGAATTAGTTCTCTTTATTGAACTCATGAAAAGACCTTGGAACTTTTCATTCCTCTTGGATTTTTTGGAATAGTTTGAGGAAGATAGGTGTTAGTTGTTCTTTGAAGGTTTGGTAAAACTCCCCTGTAAAGCTGTCCAGGGCAAGACTTTTGTTTGCGGGAAGTTTTTGATTACTGCTTCTATTTCATCAGTTGTTATTGGCTTATTTAGGTTTTCTGACTCTTTCTGATTCAGTTTTGGGAGGTTGTATTTTTCTAGGAATGTGTCCATTTTATACACTTTGTCCAGCTTGTTGGCATATAGCTGTTCACAGTATTTTCTTACAACCCTTTATATTTTCATGGTGTCAGTTGTTACTTCACCACTTTCATTTCTGATTTAATTTTTGGGGTCCTCTCTCTTTATTTTCTGACTAGAAGCTCAGTGCATGAAATTCATGTATGGATAGAGTCCCTAGGCCTTGCCAGTGATTAGGGCCAATCTGTGGGGTGACTAGTGGGGTGATCACGGGTCCCCCGCTGGCACCTGCCTTGGGCCTGTGGGCTGGGGGCAGCTCCTGCATTGAGTGTCTGTCCCCTTGTGGTCAGTGCATATCATAGTGGCTGGTGGTTCCACCATTTGGTCAACTTGCATATTAGGCTTTTATTATATAGGATGAGACTGACTGAAGGCTCATAAATCTTGTTTATCTTTTCAAAGAATAAACTCTTAGTTTCAATAAACTTTTGAATGATTTTTTTCATCCCAATATAATTTATTTCTGCTCTAATCTTTATTATTTCTTTCATTCTACTTCCTCTGGGCTTTTCTTATTGCTCTAATCCTTTAAGGTGTAGTGTTAAATATTTTATTATTAATTTTTCTTGTCTTTTGAGGTAGGCCTGAAGTGCTATGAACCTCCCTCTTAGAACTGTTTTTGCTGGGTCATAGAGATTTTAAGTTGTTTTAGGTTCATTTACATTTGTTTCCAGAACATTTTTTATTTCTTCCTTGATCTCATTGGTAACCCTATCATCCTACATAATAAAAGCCTAATATGCTAAGTGTCTGGTTGTCCAGTCAGCCATTCAACCAATCAAAGCATAATATGCTAATGATATGCTAAGTCCACTCAATTATTCGCTATGACATGCACTGACCACCAGGGGAGAGATGCTTCGACTGGTAGGTTAGCTTGTTGCTGGGGTCTGGCCAATCGGAACTGAGCAAATTGGTCTGGACACTCCCTGGAGCCCTTCCGCAGTCCCTCCTGGACTGGCCAACCTCCTACATCCCTCCCTGGCCCTGATTGTGCACTGGTGGGGTCCCTTGGCATGGCCTGTGCCCTCTTGCAATCTGGGACCCCTCGGAGAATGTTGGAGAGCAGGTTTCAGCCCGATCCCACAGGCTAGGTCAAGGGACCCCACTGGTGCACAAATTCATGCACCAGGCCTCCAGTTGTTTAATAACATGTTATATAGCCTCCTTGTGTTAGAATGTTTTGGAGTATTTTTAATGTAGTTGATTTCTAATTTTATTCCATTGTGGTCTAAGAAGATGCTTGATATGAATTCAATTTTCTTGAAATTGTAGAAACTTGTTTTGTATTCTAACATGTGGTCTATCTTTGAGAATGGTCCATGTGTACTTGAGAAGAATGTATATTCTGCAGCATTGGGATGAAATGTTCAATAAATGATAATTAAATCCATCTGATCCAGTGGGTCATTTAGAGTCACTTTTTCTTTGATAATTTTTTATCTGGAAGATCTATCCAGTGAAGTCAGTAGGGTATTAAAGTCCCCTACTATAACTGTATTGCTTTTGATCTTTCCCTTAAAGTCCTCAAGAAGTGTTTTTTAATATATATTTAGGTGCTCCTATATTGGGTACATATATGTTTACCAGGGTTATATCCTCTTGTTGTATTGATACCTTTAGTATTATGTAGTGACCCTTATTGTCTCTTGTGATGAAATTCATTTTGAAGTCTATTTGTCAGATATGAGGATTGCTACCCTAGCGTTGTTTTGGTTTTGGTTTTTTTTCCTTTCCATTCATGGAAAATGTTTTTCCATCCCTTCATCCTCAGCCTGTGTGAGTCTTTTGGTCCGAGGTGGGTCTCTTGTAGACAGCATATAATTGGGTCATGTTTTTGTATCCATTCCTGTACCCTATATCTTTTGATTGGAGCATTTAATCCATTTGCATTTACAGTTATTATTGATAGGAACTTATTTCTTGACACTTAAGATCTGTATGTCTATGTTTCTCTATATATATTTCTTCTCATTATAGCAGTCCTGTTAGCATTTCTTGCAGTGCTGGTTTGGTGGTGATAAAGCCTTTTTGTCTGGTAAGCTTTTTATTTCACCATCTATTTTGAATGATAGCCTTTCTGGATATAGTAATCTTGATTTCAGATACTTTATTTTCATTACCTTGAATACTTCATGCCATTCCCTTCTGGCTTATAGAGTTTCTGATGAGGAATCAACCCTTTTGTAGGTAACACATTGCTTTTCTCTCTTTAAGATTCTCTATTTTTAATTTTTGTCATTTTAATTATGATGTGTCTGGGCATGGGACTGTTTGGGTTCTCCTTTCTTGTGACTCTATGTGCCTCCTGGACTTATGTGACTTTTTTCTTCAGTAGGTTAGGGAAGTATTTTGCCATTATTTCTTCAAATATGTTCTCTATCCCTTGCTCACTTTCGCCTCCTTCTGGCACTCTGATTATGTGAATATTTTTGTTTCACTTTGTCCCATGGCTCCCTTAAACTGTCCTCCTGCTTTTAAATTGTTTTTTGTTTCTCTGATTGAGTGATTTTTTTTTTCTACTCTGTCTTCTAATTCACTGATCCAGTCCTCTGCTTCCCCATATCTGCTGTGTATTCCTTCCACAGTGTTCTTAGTGTTATGTCGTTCTTTATTTCCGACTGATCTTTTTTCATAATTACTATATTTTTTCTCATGCTGTTGAGCATCTTTGCCATTATTATTCTGAGCTCTATCTCTGATAAATTTCTTGTCTCTGTTTCATTTAGTTCTTCTTCTGGTGAATTCTCCTCTTTTTTCATTTGGTAGTTGTTTCTTTGTCTTCCCATTTTGGCTTTCTATCTGGGTTTTCGTATATATATTAGGTAGATCTGCTGTGACTCCCAATTTCTAATGCAGGATAATGTCAGATGCTGCTTCTGACTGGCACTTAGTACTCTGTTTGAGGCTATCAGTAGTCCACAGCTTGTGGCTCCCTCTGTTGGGGTTGGGTGCCTTAGGAAAGCACCACAATGTGCACCAGGGTCTGCTTTTCTTAGATCAGGGCCTGAGATTATATCAGGACTGACTCAAAACCTCCAGAGATCCACCTCTGCCGGCAGTTTGATTTTTATTCATGCTTGATTAACCTTATGATGACCACAGGGTGGGACGAGATGACTTCCATTAGGGTGTGCAATTGCCTTCACCCCAGCCAAAACTGCCTAGATAGCAAATGTCAATCAGAGAAAGATGTCCTCCACACAGTGAGGGAATGACTCAGCACAGAAGACCAGAAGATTGCCCTCCAAGCTCCAATTCCCACCCCCGCAACCCTGGAATCTCCTGACACAGCTCCAGTCTACTCTGCCCTCCCTCTCCTGGAGCCCAAGGTGAAAAGCTGCACACAAAATGTTGTGCCTTGGTCCTTTAAGAGGGTGCCAGCATTTCCAGCCATCTCTCACTGGCAGACAGCAACCTTGATGCATTTCACAGTCAGGTATTACGTGGGCACCTTTCTCAGTTCTGGTGCTCTGGGCTGGGGAGTCCAGCTTGGGGTTTAGACCCCAGAGTTCTCAGTAGGAAACTCCTAACAGCTGTGATAACACTTTGAAACTTCAGCTGCTGACTGTGGAAGCCCAGCCATCCCTTTCTTGTCTCTACACTTCCTACCAGTCTCTATACAGTCTCCACTTTCCATCTTTGGTTATCAGGGTTCTCTCCAGCTAGTCTTTAGTTGATTTTTCAGGGTGATTTTTCTGTATTTTAGCTGTATTTCCAGTTTGGTCCTTGGAGAGTGTCAGTGTAGCTTCCACTTACTCTGCCGCCATTTTTAATCTCCCCACAGGGTAGTGTTTCATCTTTTCTTATGGCTGAGTAGTATTCCATTGTACATATGTACCAAATCTTCTTTACCCAATCATCTATGGAAGGAAACTTTGGTTGTTTCCATGTCTTGGTCACTGGGAATAATGCTGCAATGAACAAAGTGGTGAATATATCTTGTGAATAAATGTTTTCAAATTTTTTTGTTAGATACGCAGAAGAGGAGTTTCTGGATCTAACTCTGTTCTTAATTCTTTGAGTTTTGTTAACTGCCATTCTGACTGGTCTGAGGTAGTATTTCATTATGGTTTTGACTTGCATTTACTGATGATTAATGATGTTAAATATCTCTTCATCTGTCCATTGGCCATTTGTTTATCAGTTTATAGGGTCTATTATAATTTACAAGATAATTTTTATGTATAATCAAATATGTAGAATGATCTTTTACTCTGAGATCACAATTCAGAAATTGAATCTCTTTTGTTTTTGTTTTTTTGTGTTTTTTTAATTAAATCTTTATTGTTCAGATTATTACATTTGTTCCTCTTTTTTCCCCCCATAACTCCCCTCCTCCCAGTTCCCGCCCCACCCTCCGCCCTCACTCCCCACCCACTGTCCTCTTCCATAGGTGCACGATTTTTGTCCAGTCTCTTCCCGAATCTCCCACACCCCTTCCCCCCCAAGAATAGTAAGTCCATTCCCTTTCTATGTCCCTGATTCTATTATGATCACCAGATTATTTATTCACTTGATTCTTAGATTCACTTGTTCATAGATCATATTTGTTGTTCATAATTTGTATCTTTACCTTTTTCTTCTTCTTCCTCTTCTTAAAGGATACCTTTCAGCATTTCATATAATACTGGTTTGGTGGTGATGAACTCCTTTAGCTTTTCCTTATCTGTGAAGCTCTTTATCTTACCTTCAGTTCTGAATGATAGCTTTGCTGGATAAAGTAATCTTGGTTGTAGGTTCTTGGTATTCATCACTTTGAATATTTCTTGCCACTCCCTTCTGGCCTGCAAAGTTTCTGTTGAGAAATCAGCTGACAGTCGTATGGGTATTCCCTTGTAGGTAACTGGGTTTCTTTCTCTTGCTGCTTTTAAGATTCTCTCTTTATCTTTTGCTCTTGGCATTTTAATTATGATGTGTCTTGGTGTGGTCCTCTTTGGATTCCTTTTGTTTGGGGTTCTCTGTGCTTCCTGGACCCATAAGTCTATTTCTTTCACCAGGTGGGGGAAGTTTTCTGTCATTATTTCTTCAAATAGGTTTTCAATATCTTGGTCTCTCTCATCATCTGGCACCCCTATAATTCTGATGTTGGTACGCTTGAAGCTGTCCCAGAGGCTCCTTACACTATCTTCGTATTTTCGGATTCTTTTTTCATTTTGCTTTTCTGGTTGGGTGTTTTTTGCTTCTTCGCGTTTTGAATCTTTGACTTGATTCTTGCGCTCCTCTGGTCTGCTGTTGGATGTCTGTATAATATTCTTTATTTCAGTCAGTGTATGCTTAATTTCTAGTTGGTTCTTTATCACAACATCGAGGGTCTCATTAGATTTCTTGAGGATCTCACTACATTTATCGGCGGTCTCACCAGTCTTTTCGAGGGCCTTACTAAGTTTATCGGCAGCTTCTAGACAGTTCTTGAGAGACCTTAAAAGTGTGGTTTTGAGCTCTATATCTTCCATTTCTGACATTTGTGTCCTGTTTCTTTGTCTCCGCATTTTTTTATCTTTTCTTGGTGCACCCCCTAGTGGTCTTTGTGTGCAGTCTTGTAGTTAAGCCTTGATTGTTGTCGGCAATACCGGGGTGATTTGACCTCCAGGCTAACTGGCTATGAGAGTCAGCTGTGTCTGCAGTGGGAGAGCTTCTGTGCTGGCTCTCTAGGGTGGTGCTAATCTAGCCTTTGCCTGAGGCTATCCTGCAAATGGCTCTGCGCAGGGCTTGGGCGGGGCGGGTCCCCGGGGATCTACAGGGCGGGCAGGAGCAAGCAGTTATGGCTGCTCTCAGTTCCGTCCCTAGGGGCTCTGCCTCTCAGAGTCCCAGCAACAGCTGCAAATCTCGGAGAGAAAGCTGCCTTCGAGTTCTGACCGAAGCCAGACAGTCCCGCTTCTCCCGTTTGAGTCTGGGTCCCCAGAGACTCACCCGGAACTGGAGCTCAGAGTCTGAAACTCCCTCCCGATTGAAAATAACAACCACACCCTCTGCCACCAGCCTGCTCCGCGCGTGCACTCCGCACCTGAGTATTTCACTTCAGCACTGCACCTCCTCTGAGTCTGGGTATGATATTCTCTTTCCTCCTAGTTGTAGAATTTCCACTTAGCCAGCCTTCCTGTGGTTCTGGATGATGTCTGTTCTGTCCTTTAGTTATATCTCTGAAGTGGTTGTTCGAGGCAGCAATCTCCAGCGTTAACCTATGCCGCCATCTTGGTTTCTCGCCTGAATCTCTTTTGAATAACTCTCAAGATAAACTTTCATAAACAGAAATATTTTTGAATCCTATAAAATGATTCTACTGTACTTTATCTTAAGAAAACATTTTAGAAAATATTGCTTATCAAAATCACAGTGCAACTAGTGGTTTCTGTCCAGGAAACACATACAGCTATAGCTAAAATATTTCACAGAAAGTAAAGCATTTCCTAGAATTGAATTTGACACAGTATCTGTTCATTATAGTTCCACAATTCCATGACAAACATTATAAAGGAAGCAGAAAATGGGCTGTTCTCTAAATTATACATATACCTTTATTTGTTTAAAAGTACTATAACTAAATTAATACTTTCATTTATAAATTGATGGGATATTACAGTTAAGAAAATATAGAAACTATTAATGAAGATCACAAGAGGCACTGATGTCAGGAAACTGACAGTGAAAAAAGGTTCTAAAGAGTTAAAAGGTTAAAGTTTCCTAAGAAGGTTGGAAAAATGGTTGGAACATGAAGAGGAATGGTAGAAAATGTAACAATGGAATTCTATGGAACTTTTATTACTTACTCACAAAACTACCTGCCTGACACCTAAGGTAGCTTGAGTAGTAGCAGAAAACCTGGTTGAATAAGGTGATGTCAGATTTTGCAAGGAATTAAAAACAGAAGAAAGAAGCTTTTTCCACTAGCCATATAGGTCAGGGTACCTCTTAGGAGAGTCAATCTAAAAATTTAATTATGCAATTATTTCCACATAGGAAAATTCAAATAAGGAAATGGAGAGCTGTATCTTTTTTTCCTTTGCTAGGCTGTCTGCATTGAAAATTCCTGCATGGTGAGAGGAAGCAAGCAAGGGAGAAATGGCGCTATTCACATATTCCGAGAGATCATCAAACCAGCAGAGAAATCCCTCCATGAAAAGTTAAAACAAGATAAACGCTTTAGGTAAACTTAATTAGTTTCACATCCACAAAAGAATGAGAGGTATTGGCATATTTGTTTCACAGTTAGAATTCCAAACGGCATTTAATATTCAGTATTGCTGATCATAAAACTTAGAATAATAAGTCTATGAAACTAAATATATTCTCAACATTATTTTGCTTCCTGGTGCAACATAATATAATTTGGTGACTGAAAAAAAACACACAATCTTATAAACTAAACTACTCTTTGAAAGTTTTTTATAATTAAATTTTTAAATGATAATATTTAATAGCAAAGGCTATTTTGTAGAATATTAAATTAAAAATGTTTATTTGCTATAAAGTGTGACCTTTTCAAGTTTTATAGGAGAAAAACAGTATTTAGAAAATTTAAAAATCACACGTAGCCCTAACTGGTTTGGCTCAGTGGATATAGCATCGGCCTGTGGACTGAAAGGTCCCAGGTTAGATTCCAGTCAAGGGCATGTACCTTGGTTGCAGACACATCCCCAGTAGGAGGTGTGCAGGAGGCAGCTTATCGATGCTTCTCTCTCATCAATGTTCTAACTCTCTATCCCTCTCCCTTCCTCTCTGTAAAAAATCAATAAAATATATTTTTTAAAAATCACATGTACCTTTAAATAATTTCCCCATGAAAAAACTTTCTTAACAGGTAAATTGCATATGAAACCTATGAAAATGTATGAATAACTTTCTCATGCTTTCTGAATACATGGATTATATTCTATTCCATGCATTGTAGGTGAGCATACTATATCTAAATCTAACAAAATAAACACATGTCTTTTCTGTTTAGCATTTTCCTTAGCTTTCTAGAAGCTGCAGATTTGAAAGAGCTCCTAACACAACCTGGGGATTGGACTTTATTTGTTCCAACCAATGATGCCTTTAAGGGAATGACTAATGAAGAAAAGGAAATTCTGATTCGTAAGTAAAAGTGAATATGGAATATTTCAGGGTCTAATATCAGGATCTAATTTCTTCCTCAAGGGTTTCTGCCCAGACATCAGCCTCAAAAATGTTTCCTTTTTAAAAATTTTTGTAGAGTCATAGTTTTCATTATTTTCATTTAAGATATGTGAAGGGTCACTCATTAATATTCTTAGTTAACTGCTTACTGTCATGTGTTTGGGCTATGTGTTCATTTATGTTATTTATCAATAGTAACTTGAGAGAACAATTAGATAAGAAATACAGTGTGGGAATATAAAGACAAATATTTTTCTCTTTAGTATTCCTAGCATCAAAATGCCAAAACAAGATGACATGTTATTAAATAAATATATATATTTTCCTTCTAGGCAACAAAAATGCTCTTCAAAACATTATCCTTTATCACCTGACACCAGGAGTTTTCATTGGAAAGGGGTTTGAACCTGGTGTTACTAACATTCTAAAGACCATACAAGGAAGCAAAATCTATCTGAAAGGAGTAAGTTTTATGGAATGAATTTATGATAGTGTTCATAAATTGTAATGTTCATTTTTCATTAAATTTCTCATCGACATTATTCCTTGTTTTGATAGGTAAATGACACACTTCTGGTAAATGAATTGAAATCAAAAGAATCTGACATCATGACAACAAATGGTGTCATTCATGTTGTAGATAAACTTCTCTATCCAGCAGGTTGGTAATTATTGAATTCATTAATATGCTAAATCTTTTTTATTAAAAAACCTAGATTTTTATTTCATACATTCTTGCCAATATTTATTTAATATTCCTCTTCATAGACATGCCTATTGGAAGTGATCAGCTGCTGGAAGTACTTAATAAACTGATCAAATATATCCAAATTAAGGTACAGAATATTATTGGATTTATTTATAATGTGTTGAACATAAGAAACTATAAATGTATACATTAATGAGTAGATGGACACTAGGCTTGGATTGCTCTGTTGATTATGCATCACTGGCCCATCTGTAAAGAAATGACATAAATTCCTTATGGCTTTATTCAACAACAATCCATTAAAATTTACATGAGGCCAAGCAGTGTATTAAGTGTTATGTGAAATATTAAGTTGAATCAGATATGGCTCTTTATGCAAAAATTTTACCATCCAGTAGGGAAGATGAGACATAGAAAAAAACAACTATAATTTTTTTATCCTCAAATATCTTTGTTACTGAATATAAGAAAAAGTATATACTTATAAAAAGTTGTCATTAATCATAATAGTTAAAGGCAAGAAATATTTTGCTTCTTTATTACTATAGAGTCAATGTGTCAGAAAACACATGACTTTGGATTAAGTAATCTATAATTTTCAAGACTGAATTACAAATCTATAAATGTTAAGCTATCAGCCTTATAGCAGGAAACTGGAATTTGACTCATATGAAGACTTCATTTCATATGTAATGATAGCGTTAAGTGTAATGATAGCGTTATTTTATTTACCTTAGTAAGAAATACAGTGGTTCCATATTTTTTAATACAACTAGCCTTAGTTTTATGTTACTAAGTATACATGTCATATTACTACACTTCATGTATAAACATTTATTTTCAGTTTGTTCGTGGTAGCACCTTCAAAGAAATCCCCATGACTGTCTATAGTAAGTACATATGGGTATTAGTCACATATAAGTGGAAAAATAAAAAAATATTAATAATGTTTTTTATATTTACAAACAGAGACTACTGATAATATGGTATTTAGAATTTCAAACAATGGAAAATTGGAACCCACTTTAAATAAGGCTTGAGCTTAGAATGAGACCTCTCATCCTTTGCCATGCCCTCCAACTCCAAGAAACCATTTCCCCACTCATTCAAAAATATATAAGAACTAGAGGCCCAGTGGACAGGATTCGTGCACTGGTGGAAGGCGTGGCCTTGGGGAATTGGCATGCTGTGAGAGCGCCTCTCATCCCAGTCATCTGAGCAGCGCTTCCACTGTGGGAGCACACTGACTACCAGGGGTCAGCTCCTGCGTTCAGTGTCTGCCCCCTGGTGGTCAGTGCTTGTCATAGTAACTGGTCAACCGGTCATTCTGGTTGTTCCACTGTTTGGTCACTGGGCTTTTATTACATAGGATAGCAGTAAAATATAATAGCTAGTATGGCAGAGAAGCAGAAAAAAAGACATACAAACCTTAAAAGAAAGAGCTAGGTAAAATCACTTGAGAGCTACCTGAAAATGCAGATGTGTGGACACAGAAATAGCATTGCCAAGGGATTTGCCGCTTACTATACCCTCAAGTCCTCAGTTGGCTAAATTCAGGGTGGAACACAATGTGACAAAGAATCTTAATATTTATGACTTGGTGGTCAAAAACTCTATCCAAAACTGTACAAAGAAATAAAATTTTTGCCAGGTGATAAACATAGAGTTTCTAGATCCCAAGGTTCTTTAATCCCTGATTCTATCAGATTATCGAAATTTAACCCCTACTATTTAACATTGGTAAAGGATAAACATAATTTGTGGTATTTCTTTTTCAATGTGACTTTTCTTCCTTTGTATTTTTTCTTTTTTTCTTGTAACTTTCAAAGCAGAAATTCTTTTAATTTTGTTTTGACTCTACAATTAAACACTCAATATATAATAGTTGCTAAAAAATTATTTCAATTTCCACATTTATTCTGACTAGAAAATTATTCTATTTTATACCATTAGAATCTGCTATTTAAGAAAATTTTCTTTAAGATTCACACTTGGTATGGAAAAGAAATAAAGACAATATAATGAGCAAAACAAAATGTCTGCTGCTCTTACTAATTTCAATTATGTCATAACTAGAGGCCCAATGCAGAAAATTCATGCAAAAGTAGGCTTTCCTTCCCCTGGATGCCAGCACTGGCTTCCCTCTGGCATCCGGGATTCAGGCTTCCCTTGCAGCCCCGGCTTCACCTGGAAGGTTGTCTGGAAGAACGTCTGGAAGGATGTCTGCTCTAAATTAGCATATTATGCTTTTACTAGAGGCCCAGTGCACAAAAATTTGTGCACTCAGAGGGGAAGGGGGGGGTCCTTCAGCCCGGCCTGTGCCCTCTCGCAGTCTGGGACCCCTCGGGAGATAACCACCTGCTGGCTTAGGCCTGCTCCCGGGTGGCAGAGGGCAGGCCCAATCTCTAGGTGCAGCCCCTGGTCGGGCTCAGAGCAGGAACGATTGGGGAGTTGGGGCACCGCCCCCTGTCATGCATAGAGCAGGGAGGATTGGGAGGTTGCGATGCCACCCTCAGTCATGCTCAGGGTAGGGCCGATAGGGGGGTTGGGGCAACGCCCCCTGTCACACTCAAGGCAGGGTCAATGGGGAGATTGTGGCACCACCCCCTGTCACGCACAGAGCAGGGCCAATCAGGGGGTTGGGGTTCTGCCCCTGTCACGCACAGAACAGGGCCCATCAGGGGGGTTGGGGAGCTCCCCCCTGTCATGCACAGAGCAGGGTCGATCAGGGGGTTGGGGAGCTCCCCCCTGTCACTCACAGAGTAGGGCCGATAGGGGAGTTGGGGCACTGACCCCTGTCACAAACAGAGCAGGGTGTATCAGGGGGTTGGGGCACCACCACTCTCACAATCAGGGGCGATGGGGAGGTTATGGCTCTACCCCATCACACACAGAGCAGGGCCCATGGGGGGGGGCGGTTGGGGTGCCGCACCATGTCACATACAGAGCCGCAGGGCGATCAGGGGGTTGGGGAGCTCCCCCCTATCAGGCACAGAGCAGGGCTGATCAGGGGGTCGTGGCCCCTTCCCCTGTCATGAACAGAGCAGGGCGGATAGGGAGGTTGTGGCCCCACCCCCTGTCACACACAGAGCCACAGGGCAATCAAGGGGTTTGGGCGCTGCCCCCTGTCACGCTGATCCCGGTGCTGGGAGGCCTCTCGGATCTGCTGATTCCGGTGCTGGGAGGCCTCATGGCTCTGCTGATACCAGTGCTGGGAGGCATATTACCCTTTTACTATATAGGATAGAGGCCTGGTGCATGGGTGGGGCTGGCTGGTTTGCCCTGAAGGGTGTCCTGGATCAGGGTGGGGTCCCCACTGGGGTTCTTGGCCAGCCTGGGTGAGGGTATGATGGCTGTTTGCAGCTGGTCACACACCCTTCAGGGTGGGGGTCTCCACTGGGGTGCCTGGCCAGTCTGGGTGAGAGGCTGAGGGCTGTTTTCAGGCTGGCGGGTGATGGTAGCTCCCAACTGCTCCTTTGTTTCTTTTTTTTTTATTCTGGGCCAGCTTTAGCTCTGGCTCCAGCTCTGAGGCCTCTGCTGCTGAAAGCAGGTATCTGGTTTGTTTGAGTTCTATAATAGAAACAATATATAACTCCAGCTCTGAGATCCCAGGGGGCTGAAAGCAGGTTTCTGGGATTTTGTTTAGCTTCTATATTTGTTACAATGTTTCAAACTGCAGGCTCAGAGGCCGGCAAGGCAGGTGGGGAACGTTGGAGTCCTCCGTCACTGAAGCAAGCAAGCCTCATGTTCACTTCCAGCTGCCTGGCTTCCGGCGGCCATCTTGGCTGGCAGTTAATTTGCATATCGCCCTGATTAGCCAATGGGAAAGGTAGCAGTCTTATGCTAATTACCATGTTTCTCTTTTACTAGATAGGATTATTATCCGATCTTATAAAAGAATAATATGCAAATTGACCATCACTCCAACACACAAGATGGCTGCTCCCATATGGTCAAAGATGGCCACCCCCATGTGGACACAAGATGGCCACCACAAGATGGCCGGCAGGGGAGGGAAGTTGGGGCTGACCAAGCCTGCAGGGGAGGGAGGGCAGTTAGGGGTGACCAGGCTGGCAAGGGAGGGCCGTTAAGGGTGACTGGGCCAGCAGGGGAGGGCAGTTAGGAGAGACAAGGCCTTCAGCGGAGGAGTTAGGGGCAATTGGGCTCACAGGGGAGCAGTTAGGTATCATTCAGGCTGGCAGGGGAGTTGTTAAGGGCAATAAGGCAGGCAGGCGAGTGGTTGGGAGCCAGCAGTCCTGGATTGTGAGAGGGATGTCTGACTGACCAGTGGGATCAGGCCTAAATGGCCAGTTGGACATACCTTGAGGGGTCCCAGATTGGAGAGGGTGCAGGCTGGGCTGAGGGACACACCCCCCATGCACAAATTTTGTGCACCGGGCCTCTTGTAGATAATATATGCAAATCCAATATCAAGCCAGCTCAGAATTGTTTTAAAGATTTAGTTGGAATACTTTTGATTAAACCTGGTATATATTTCATTATGGAAGTTACAATGTTTTAAAGATATCCTATATAATAAAGAGGTAATACGCAAATTAACCCTCATGCCCTCACAAGATGGCTGCCTATGACCAGGCCAGCAGCGGGGGTAGTGAGGGACGACCAAACAACTGAACCAGCAGGCTGCGTGGGGTGACCAGGCGGGCACAGGGGCTGTGTTGGGTGACCAGGCTGGCGGGGGCAGTTGGAGGTGACCAGGCCAGCAGGGGGGTGCAATAAGAGGCAACCAGGCTGGCAGGGGGCAAAGCAGTTAGGGGCAACCAGGCCAGAAAAGGGGGACAGTTGGGGGGGGACAGGCCAGCAGGGGGGGGGCATTTGGGGTAACCTAGCAGGCAGGCAGGTGAGCAATTAGGAACCAGTGGTCCAGTATTGTGAGAGGGATGTTCGACTGCCTGTTTAAGCCCAATCCCCGGGATCGGGCCTAAACCAGCAGTCAGACATCCCCTGAGGGGTCCCAGATTGGAAAGGGTGCAGGCTGGGCTGAGGGGACCCCCGCTTCATGCATGAATTTCATGCACCAGGCCTCTAGTATTTCATAAAAAACTAAAGAATCTTTATGGGCTCTATTCATCAGAAATGTTATACCATCTTTCCCTACTAAAGATATATATGTGCATTACTTTTTTTTTTACTTTTCCTATTTAATCCATAATAAATTCACCACTTTCCATATATGTCAATGTAATATTTTGCTTACAATGAGCCACCATCTGTAATTCCTATATTTTCCTTTACTGAAATTAGATCCTCACTCACAGAGAATGTTACACTTTATGAAATTATGCAAGTCTAGTAAATCTCATCTTCCTACTCAATGTCTTGAAACAGCTTTGAGATTTACATTCTGATGTCAAATGTTTCTTTAACTCCTCCTCAACATCAGTTCGGTAGGCTGTTATTTAGAAGCATACATCAAATAGAGGTAGAGACTAATAAAGCCAAAAATTTATATTTTATGTTTCTTTATTGACTGATCTATAAAATTTATTTAATATGCTTGCTACACATTATTCTGGTCCCTAAAATACCATACATCCTAATTTTTGGGGGGGACTGCTGTTTAGCAATTTTGTCAAATATATTGAGGTAAAGAGTAATAAAATCAGTATTTAATCTTTGGCTGGTGACCTGTCAGAACTATTTGCCTTCAGGAAAGTGTGATTGAAACAAAACTAACAATCAACTAAACACCCTAAACTTCAAGTTCCTTAGTATGAAGTAAAAATTTGAGATAAAAGTAATTAACTCATTTTGAAAGTAGCAGTGGATATGACCTCTGTATTTGATCTTCATGGTAAGGTTTCTCTATGGTAGGACCACTTGTGAAGCCAATAATTGGACACAGATTTATTATGCCTTAGAGCTTTATAATTTGAGATCTCAAGACATAAAATTTTGATATGACTGAAACATGGTCACAATTAAGGCCTTTAAGCCATCTTAGTTCAAAAGGGGATACAAATAAACATCTCATAAAACTGAGGTGAGAATGTTACAGAAACCCAAACTATGCTAACACCTCACCTTTAAAATGTCAGTATATCTGTTATGAACGCACAAGTAGCTTTAGTGCAGCATGTTATCTAATGGAGCCATCTTTTAAGGACTAATTAGAAGTTACAAAAAGCCAGTAACTCTGCTTATGAGGCTCCAGAGGCTCATTTTTAGTTAATCTGTACAAACAAAAACCAACCAAAAAGTTGGCTACTATCTTAAATAAATTTTACACATTATTATCTTAGTTGGGTGGATGACATGCATTCAAAATACATACCTTTAAATTTTAAAAAAGATGATGAGGATAAAAATTAATGATATTGTAGCTTGTAACTTAAATAGTCTATACTAATAATAGAGGAATATGCAAATTGTCCAGGACACCATCACAGCAACAGTAATGACCAAACAGCAGGCTGTGTTGGACAACAAGGCTGGCAGGGGGAGCAGTTGGAGGCGACCAGGCCAGGCAGGCAGGTGAGCAGTTAGGAGCCAGCGGTCCCAGATTGTGAGACTAAACCAGCAGTTGGACATCTCCCGAGGGGTCCCGGATTGGAGAAAGTGCAGGCTGGGCTGAGGGGACCCCCTCGTCCCGTGCACAAATTCTGTGCACAGGGCCTCTAGTGATCATATAATGTTTGTTGCATAGAGCTCATCTGGCTGGCTGAGATTTATTTTTACTTTTAAGTATGCTGAGCTATTTTTCTATTTTTCTCTCTAGATTAATGTTATAAAATTCATGAAAAATATTTTGCCTTTTATTTTAATTCTTTTCTAATTGAGAAAGAATTCAACAATGCAATTTGAGATATTATGAATTGCATGAAATTAAATATATTTATTGTCTTCTGTTGCTATGTAGTTAATATTTTCAAGAAGTATAAAAGAAGGTAAGTAGCTTTAGTGGTGCAGTTCAAAATTAGAGATTTCTAGATAGAATTCCCCACTTAGTGAGTCTATATTTCACTGGAACAAATCCAAGTGCCTGGACTTCAGAGTACAACATCTGGCCATAAGAAGATACTACTAGATAATGTACAATGAATATTTCCTTCATCATCTGTATGAACATATTACTGTATCTGATACCTCAGTACCTAGCAAAAACAAGCAAAACAAAAACAAACTGTTTTATTCAGGTTGTTGATATATAAGCATCATTATGTTCCACTTTTTATACTTTCAGCTACTAAAATTATAACCAAAGTTGTAGAACCAAAAATTAAAGTGATTGAAGGCAGTCTTCAGCCTATTATCAAAACTGAAGGTAAAAATCAATGTTATACATGTTTCCTTTTACTGTGAGAAAAGCCCATATAATAGACTGATTTTTATGAATGTATCTACATTCTTTTTTAAACTAACATGCTAAATATTTCTATACAAATGGCATGCTTATGTTATTGAAGAATAGGGAATGCAAATTATTTCACAGAGTGGATTGTGCAGTTCTAATACTTTCAGTACATTTGCTTGTTCTGGACTGAGAAAACAGTAGTTTCACATGAACCTAATGAGCTATTGCATTAGCATTAGTACCCAGATATTCACTAAAATAAACGCTGAGCATTTTTGCTGCAGTTTGATTCCTTCAGAGAATATACTCTTTTTTTGCACCTTCATTTCCAATCTCCCCACATGGATCTCTTTTATACTATTACAAAAAACTTTTCCAAAAAGTGCAGGCATTTTTCATCCAACAACTTAAGAGAGTACAGAAGCTGTATGTTGATGAAAGCTTAAAATTACAACCATACATAATATATTTTGAAATAGAAGAAGGAATAAATAGCTGGTGCAGTGAGTCAAATCTTAGAAACCTTAGTTCTAACCCTGAACTCATATGTATGAGTTAAACATTTCTCCTGATGTTTCAGACTAGAACATTAAGCACTCACTTTTCTCGTTATACTTACTGTCTATGTGAGCCAGCTTCAATATCTTTGCGCCACCTTTATCTAATGTATTTTAATTATTACTGAGAGTCAGACCTCAATAAAATTTCATTTTCGTGTCTAACCATCTTAATGTGGTGACTTGACAAATGCTTATCTTCATAGCCATTTATAATTTCCTGCTCTAAAATGATACTGATATTTCCTCCTCATTGTTTGCACTTTTAAAGATATACTGATGATTATTGAATTCTCACTAAATAAATTAGACTCCAAGATGTTTCTTATTTTAAAAAAGAATACTTAACCAAATTTCAGAATAAAGAATAAATCAATGAAAATTCAATTCAATACATACTTATTGAGCATTTCTTTTGCTGGTTACTCTCCTAAATGCTGGAAGCAAATATGAAAAAGAAATATTTTTTATGAAAAACCTTGCCTTCATAGAGCTTCACTATAAAGGATATTTCTGAAATATCAGTTTAAGTTCCTTTAAAGAAATGTTGAGTCAGATGATTTATTAACTCATTTCCTATCCTTAAACACCTTAAGTGTACTTTTCTTTTGAAATATCTATACTTTAAAAATCTGGCCTTATGTTTTGATACTCAGTACCCCTATAGATCAAATATCATGGTGTGAAATATCTATTGTTTAAAATAACTATACTTTTGTTTTCCTCATTTTATTTTGTTCTAGACTATTTAATTCTGGGTAATTGAGAATTTCTGGACAAAGCAAATAAATCCTCTCAAAGATAAGCAAATATAGTTACCCTCAGCTGTTGAAGGTTGTTACAGAATAAGTTAAATGTACTGAACTTTATTTTTCTTCTCCTCTATAAAATAGCCTTGATTAACTAATGTAGTAATCAACTTTCTAACATTCAAAATTATTTTCTACTGAAGCAAAATCATTTTGCAAGTCAAATACAACACATTTAACTTTTGCATTTGAAGTACTGTTTATTACTTAGTAAATTTTTGCATCATTCACATATAGAAGGTAAGTACTCAAATTCTTTTAGCCATAAAGCCTGAAATTCAGTATCTTAAAAGTAGGCATAAATTTGGGATTTTTAAATGTTCAATCTTATGCTCATTGGATTAAAAAGTGTAATATAGTAATTAAAATTTAATAAAGAAGTAGTAATAGACAATCTCAGTATGGTAAAATAACACTAACAATAATTAGAACAACTCAAATTTGTATATACTATATGATTCACAAAATATAGTCACATATTTTATGTGATCATACTTTATAACTACGAATGAATGGATGTATTTACAAATCAATGTAAGCCCTATTACAGATGAAAGTAATTTTAATAGAATACCAAATACTTCCTAATTTGAAAAAAATGGGAATTGTTTAAAACTGAATTCATAAATCCTGAAATCACTTTCATGTTTGAGTAACACCAAATGTTGAAATAAATTTATCGTCCTGGTAAATTTAAAGGACTACTTAACATGATAATTTGTTTCCTAAAACAATGTCTCAGGACCCACAATAACAAAGATGAAAATTGAAGGTGAACCTAAATTCAGACTGATTAAGGAAGGTGAAACAGTAACTGAAATAATCCATGGAGGTGCGTTATGTATGTTTCCTAGTGCCTTGTTGGGATCTCTATGATTATTTTAATCACAGGAATTGGTTTAAATATATTGAACATCTGATGTTTCCTCTTGGTTTTTGTTTTATGTAAATCATGGGAGTACTTTTCTCAGTTATGGGTTCTTATTAACCTGTCAAATAAAATATAAATGCCCTTTAATTGATCTAGTTGGAATTAATTTAACTATTAAGACACCAGGTTCAACAAAACTGTCATTATTTCTCTATATGCAGTGATGACTGTGAAATATAATGATGACAATAATTTCAACAAAAGGACATATTGGACTTAGAAGAAAAAATCCCATTGTATTAGACTGACCAGTAAGCCACTGTTAAGATTATCATAGAGTTCTCATTCTAATAATGTAGAACTCTCTGGATTCTCACTAAATACTCATTCCACAGTCAGGAAACAAATATGACATGGAGAGTTAGCTTACTAGATGGCCTTTGCCCTTACCCAAGATTCAGGACACAATTATGAGTTTTCAGACATCTGTTGATCTGAATTTATTTGAGTTGTGTTCCCAAAATTATTGCAGTGGAATCTTGATTCTCAAACTTAATTCATTCCAGAAGGCTGTTCGAGAAACAATTTGTTCAAAAACAGAATCATTTTTTCTGATTAGAAAGAATTAAATTGAATTAATTCATTCTAGACTCCCAAATAATTCCCTGTTGTATCCTTTCTTATATAGAGTACATTTCTAATGTACTATTTATTCTATAAATAAACACTTTTTTCCTTAAATTTATCGAACCACCCCCTACTAGCCTTAAAGGAACCACTTTCAGCATTCATTCCAGGGGTGTCTTTCAGGTCAGTATACAGTATCTTCCCTTTTCCACAAATCATTGCCTCTGAAATGCTAGCACCAGCTAACTGCTTTTTCTTTATACAAATCAACAAAAATATTTCTATCTCTTTAATTGCCTGAGATCATTGTTTCATGAGCACTTTCACACCTTTAGCAACACTTGATGGCCTCTTTATATTTTAAAATTGTGCTAATTGTCCATCTAGCCAGCAACAAAACAACAAAAATATTCCCAGCACAATTTCCTGAGATGTTAACAACAGGAGGTTTTGTGGTAAACTGACTCATACTCACAGTCTCTCATTTGTTTGTAACTTTAGAGATGTTGTTTGTTTGTTTTTTTATTGATTTTTTATTTTTATTGATTTCAGAGAGGAAGAGAGAGGGAGAGAAAGAAAGATAGAAACATCAATGATGAGAGAGAATCATTGATCAGCTGCCTCCTGCATGCCCCACACTGGGGATCAAACTGCATCTTAGGCATATGGCCTGACTGGGAATCAAACCATGACCTCCCGGTCCATAGGTCGATGCTTAGCCACTGAGCAACACTGGCTGGGTACTAAGAGATGCTTTTTGTCATGCTGATATATCAGCATTAAAGGTTTGTTAGGTCAAGAACTGAAGTTTTGTTCACAATCAAGACATTTTTCTGTGGACTACTTGGTCAAGAATCAAATTGTTCGAGATGGGAGATGTCTGAGAACCGACTTTTGACTGTATAATTAAATTCCAAATGGTATTGTTTTGAGAAATACATTTACTCGTTAAAATGTCTAGCTTTTGACACCATGAGGTGACGAATCAAATGCATTTTTCTACCCCTAATTTCAGAGCCAATTATTAAAAAATACACCAAAATCATTGATGGAGTGCCTGTGGAAATAACTGAAAAAGAGACAAGGGAAGAACGAATCATTACAGGTAATCTTTAATTCCATAGATGTAACTGTTCCTTGGATTATAAAAATCAAACTACAGTTAATCCTAAAATATCTCTATAAGAATTATTGTATCCTGAAAACAACAATCATAAAGAATATATGCACCCCTATGTTCACAGAAGCATTATTTACAATAGCTAATATTTGGAAACAGCCCAAGTGGTGTTTAGTAGATTAATGGGTAAAAAAGTTTGGGACATTTACACAATGGAATACTATGCAGCAGTACAAAAGAGGGATTTCTTATCCTTTGGGACAGAATCTCCATTCTGTCCAGGATAGAATTATATTAAGCAAAATAAGCCAAACAGAGAAAGACAAATATTACACAATCTCACTTATTTGTAGAATCTAATGAACAAAATAAATTGACCAACAATATAAGACCTGAAGCATAGAGGCATGGGACAGACTGACATACCTTGGTGTGGGGATTAGGGACATGAGAAGAGATAAACCAAAGAACTTATATATACTTACATAAATAGCTCATGGACAGGGGCAATAGGGGGGGTGAAGACCTGGAGGGATGGGTAGAGGCTGGGAGGAAAGAGGTAAATGGGGGGAAAGTGGAAGACATCTGTAATACTATCAATAATAAAAATATATATTAAAAATAATTATTAGAGGAACTGTCATTTTCATGGTGGTTATTGAAGTAACTATTTTTTTGGCAGATATAATATTATTCTAAATGTATAATCTATGTTTTTCTCTGAGTTGGGAATTTGTAGACAAATCTATAAGAATTTGTTTTTATTATGTGCTTCATACACATTATATAATGTATTAGTATATCCTAGAACCAAAACCATTCCCTCTTTTGGTTTTCCAATAATCTTAAGGTCTACACATATACATACCAGAATATATGCAAGTATGTATAAAACAATTAATAATTTCAGTAAACCTCTGTATCAATCTCCCACCAATAAATTAGCTTAAAATTCTGAATACAACTATTCTATAAGTATTTGTTTAAATGAGTGATTAGCAACTATGGCCCATGCCGCCTGCTCATGTAATAAAGTTTTATTGGAATGCAGTGTTAATTCATTTATATAATGTCCATGAATATTTTCACACTATAGTTACTAAGTTGAATAGTTGCAACACAGGCCATATCACCTACAAAGTTTAAAATGTTTACTATCTGGCCCTTTACAGAGGAAGTTTATCTACCCCTATATTATTCCTATTTTTTTATTGTCTTTCCTTTAGGTCCTGAAATAAAATATACTAGGATTACTACTGGTGGTAGAGAAACAGAAGAAACTCTGAAGAAATTGTTGCAAGAAGGTCAGCATACTAAAAAAAAAATAAGAATATGACTTTACCTAAGCTGTCTGTAAAGACTAATCTTTGAGAGGCTTTATATGTGTTTTTTATTTTATTTTATATCATTTCTTTGTTTAAGTTCTATACCAACATAAGAGAAAAAAATTCAAACATATAGAATGAAGCTTAAATGACAGTCACATTGATTGTTATGTTACATATTTGTTATATATTGTTCAACAGATTTATAAGGAAACAGGTTTATTGAAAAACAGCACTAAAATCTGAGAAAGAACCAAGTGTTGGTCTGGAATTCAGTGTTGGGCAGATGTGTTTATATCAGGTCTCCTGTCTTCTTGCTACATAAATCAATTTCTGTTATAAACATGTACCCTCTCAGAGGTCACCAAAGTCACCAAACTCATTGAAGGTGGTGATGATCATTTACTTGAAGATGAAGAAATTAAAAGACTGCTTCAGGGAGGTTAGTAAAAAAGAAACAACTAACCCGTTAACAGGTGTGGTGACTGAATTCTTCAACTTTTTAAAGACTGAGCGTTCACAATTTTTTTAAAGATGGGATCATGTGTTATCTTAACAGATTGATTTGTTCAATGGTAGTTTAATTAATATCTATAAATTATAACTACATTAAGCAGTCTTTAAAAAGTATGGTATAAAGCTTGAGGAGCACTGAATATCTTTTTGCTTTGATATACATAATTATAAGAGTATTTTAAGTATGTGAAAAGGGGAAACTTTTAAAATTGGTAGTTATTTGAACAAACCCAACTTGACATATATTTTATATTTTAAAAAATGTATTCACTGCTCCCACAACAATAATACAAGGCATGTTTATGGAATCTTTAAGCTCATAGTTCTAGAAAAAAAAAAACAGTGCATTTAGTAATTTTCTTTCCTAAAACTACATTCTTGGGAATGTGTATCTGTTTCTTCTAACAGTCTATGTGATAATCTATACCTGGGAATGTAAATTATTTTGCATATAATATTAATCTTAATCTTTAAAGTATGGAATGTTCTCTGTCTGTGGCATTAAAAGGACCTACCTACTTATAAAGGCAAAAGAGAAAAATAAGAATTCACAATCTTGTGCAAACTCTGAATAGTAATTATTTGAAGAAATAGCAATGTCATAAATATAATGCAGCTAATTTTTATTTGAATAAATTAATTTTCAGTTTATTTCATTAAAGATAAAATGTTGACAGGTTGTTTTAAAGAAACAAGTAATTAAACTATTATAGAAATATCAAATATTCTCTTTGAAATATACCATGAATTGAGAACATTTGAGAATGCTTAGCCAAAGTATGGCCCAGATGGTTTTTTCCTGTTTAAATTTTTAAAAATTGTATCACTCTACCCAAGAAAATATAAATTATCTTGGGACCATGTATAATCATTGCTTTTTTTATTCCTTATTTTAATACAGATAAAAATTTCTTATATAATGTTAAAACTGTTCAGCAATAGTAAAAATAAATATTTTTATACAAACAATAATTGAATTTCCCCTCAATAGAAAGATATGTATCTAAAATATGTAAGATTTCCTTTCAGACAGCAGAGGATATGTGACACAGCCAAAGCTCTAAAGAAATCAAAGGTTTCTGTAAGATCTAATACAGAATTCACTCATCCACCTCCAAAATCTTAAAAATCTTAATATATTCATTTGAGTGAAGAGGCAAAGACATTTTGAAGATTAAATTAAATTCTTTTTTTTTATTTTTTAGTCCTTGCCACACTAAATAGCATTGTAGAATGGCAGTATTTCCTTTTTTTTTTTTTTAATGTATCTTTAGAGAATGAATCAGTTAGTAGCTGTACCTGTGTATATTCTTTAATTTATTTAAACTTAAACTTTATGTTAGTATGTTTTCTTTCCTTTACTAAAGTCCCATTAACAAGTCTATTATAAACAATGAATTACATTCTCAAGAATAGCTTTACTCAAGAAAAGAAGATAACCTGCTGCAAGATAATAATATTCTATTTTTAGTTAATAGACTCTTCCTTAACTCCTGTTTCTGTTAATTGCAGAGGTTGATTCCTTTAGTTTCCACTATATGGTTTATCTACATACCTATGAAGCATCAGTTTCCACTATTCCACACCATAAATTTTTATTAAAACATTTCCAAGGTTTTTATTTTTATCAGTATAATCAGTATAGTTATTAGTACAAATCTGAATATTGGTTAGATATGCTAGTTATTTTTCCATTCCTGTAAAATCATTTGGTCATCCCTGAATCACAAGAGTCCTCTTACCTAGAACTTAAGAGGCACTGATTTATAAAGAAGCTGATATTAATAGCAATTAGGTCATGCCCAGCCAGTGTGGCTCATTGGTTGAGCACTGACCTATGAACCAGGAGATCACAGTTCGACTTCTGGTCAGAGCAGATGCCTGGGTTTGGGGCTCAGTCCCCAGTAGGGAGCATGCAGGAGGTAGCCGATCAATGATTCTTTTTCATCATGGATGTTTCTATCTCTCTCTCCCTCTCCCTTCCTCTCTGAAATTAAAAGAAAAAAATAGGTCATGCAAGACTGGCCTTTTTCCTTTGAAAATCCCCAGATAATTGGTCTATATCCAAACTTTGGTCCTTATCTCTAAGCTTGGAGTTTTCTATTTGAACTGTTCATATTGTGGTACATTTTGATGAATTGGGTATCAATCACTGAAGTCATGACTAAGTGGTACCCTTGGGTACTAATATTATGATTTTTCACCAAAATACATTAGACTCCTTAACTAAAAAAATGTTTTCACAAAATGCATAAAGTTTTTCATTCTTATCTTAGGCAGAACTGCATTAACCAAAAGCACTAAAGTAATTAAGGAAGAATATCAAAATATGGAGAAAGGAACTAAAAAGGTCATGGAAGGTTTTGACAAATCTGACTATATAACCTGTGAAGATTTATGGCCTTTTTAGACAATAGGGAATCAGGTTGTAGATCTGACTCCCAATCTGGGCTCCAACTCTAACTTAAGTTAGCTGATTTATTTATTTTTTGTCTTGGTTTCTTCTCTTGAATAGTGGGGCTAGTAATGTTACCTACATCTAAATGAGTTAATATATGAAAAATGCTTGGAATAATGTTCAGCACATATGAGCTCCCAGTAATGCTAACTAGTATCAGTATTTTGGTCAGTTAACATTAATCTGGTCGATATAGTAATATTTTACACCCTATTTTAAATTTCCAAAGTAAAAGTCACATACAAATGCAAAAATCTCACAAATAATTGAGCTGACATGCTTTGCATGTTTCACAAAACATGTGGTAGAGAAAGTGCCTTTGTTTGTACCATTTTGATTCTCTAAACATGCCCTGTTACAACTCTCATTCAGTTTGAAATAGCAGAGGGCCCCTGGGAGGAACTCTGATTTTTGTGCACTTCATTTACACTTTTTTCTAAAGATGTTTGTTTGCCACAATGAACACTTATTTTGATATTGTCATACCAAAATAGTAATGAATTAGAAAATTAACTAACTGGATGTTCATCAATTGGATGCTATCAAGTGAACAGAAAAAAAATCCAACTCTTAGTGCTAATTTTGAAAAGTAATGTTGTGAATACTTCTCTGATCTTGTTATAAATTGTACAATAACTTATTTGGAATTTAACAAGTCCATTATAAAAATGGTCTTATTCACTATTCAAAGGTTGGATCCCATTTTTTTTTCTTGACAATGTTTATAAGACATATTTTGTTATCAAATACTTTTAAAGTTAAGAAATTTATCAATTAGAACATATTCTGTAAATCAGACTTTCCTATCTCACATAAACTTTACCCCACTATCCAATTTAAGGAAGTTTTCCACAGTTCTGTATTTTTATTATAGCACTAATATGGTGTTAAATCATGTACATCATATATTCTGTGGAAAGGAAAGACATGTTGGAAATCTGCCACATAGAACTAAAATTTGTAAAAAGAAATTTAAAACGTTTCTTTTTACTTGGTGTTATATAGCCAAAATTACTATTGGTGATAGGTTCATGCCTTACCTTTTATGGAATACTAGAGGCCTGATGCATGAAATCCTTGCAAGGGTAGGCCCTTGTAGCCACCCCAACGGCTGCTGCCTTGGCCCCTGCAGCCCCAGCGTCGTCTGGAAAGTCCTCCAGAAGGTCATTCTGCTGTTTGGCCATTCAGGCAATTTGCACATTATGCTTTTATTATAATATGTTAGAGACTTTATATATGCATATATATTAGAAAAAGTTTGACTTAATTATCTAATATAGATAATTTATAAAAATCAAGAAGTCAAAATTTGAAGAAAATATAAAGGTAAGCTGAAAAATGAAGTCACTGTAGGAACCTCTGTGATCTCAAATGATCAACAACAAAGTGAAAATGGGAAGTTAGGGATTAGGAAGATGGCCACTGGCAGGAAGGTAGGGAGGGAGAGTGTGAGAGCTCGAAGGAGCAATAGAGGAGTGTGTGGACATGTGTAGTGTGTATGTGTATGAACTAGGGACAGTTAGATTCTGCAGGTCTTCCAAGGGGCTGCCAAACCAGGCAGGCTTAGACGGCAGAGCCCCGCTCCCAGTGCAGACACTCCTGGGTGGCCAGTGTGGGCACAGAGAACACACCATCTTGAGAAACAGAGCTACTTGAGACTAGGATCCTGGCCTCAGCACCACCCAGTCTGGTCTTAGATGCAAACTAGGACCCTGCAGCCACTGGGGACAGAGACCTGTGACCACAGCTACAGACCCACAAACACCAAGAATCCAGACATCCCCGCAGCAGATTTCTGTGAGTAACAGAGCCCACCCTCCTCCCCGCAGGCTTACAGGCAGCACCATAGTAACTGACAGACCTGCCCCTCGCACAGCATGTGCAACTGCAGGAATTTGAGCCTGAGAGCTTGCAGAGATTGGGAACATGTTCCCCGCAGTACCTCTGCAGGAACTTGAGTCTAGGAGTGCTCAGACACTGGGAATTTGTTCCCCTCAAGGCAATCGGGCAACCAAACCCGAAGCCCACGCACAGCAGTAGTGCCACCAGACTTTGATTCTGGGCAAGCGCTCACTGAAGTCCCCCAAGCTGACCGGGACCCCAATTCTCCAGGCTGGAGGCAGCACTAAGCACCAGTGACGTGACTCTGTTTCTTATCATATGCGCCTGGAAGCCCTGATTCCCAGTGCCTTCACACGAAGAGCCAGTGACTCCAATTCTTGGTGCATGCGCACACAAGGGC
This sequence comes from Myotis daubentonii, assembly GCF_963259705.1. Taxonomy (NCBI): domain Eukaryota; kingdom Metazoa; phylum Chordata; class Mammalia; order Chiroptera; family Vespertilionidae; genus Myotis; species Myotis daubentonii. The sequence continues at coordinate 115,672,366 of NC_081841.1, forward strand.
CCTGAATCTCAGCGCAAGGCTTAGATATTGGATTCTTGGGGAATCTGACTACAGGCACATGCTAGGGGGCTCCGATTTTCAACACACTCCAGGGGGGGTCTCTGTTTCAGTGTGGTACAGGCAGGGTCCCTGATTGTAGGTGTGCACACGAGGACACCCTGAGTGCTGGTAACCCTGACTCTGGGCAAACCTGGTTCCCACCAACCAACGACAGTCACACATCTTAGTGTCGGAGCTCTTCAGTAACAATAGGGTGGTGCGCAGCTCCCACTGCACATGGCCCAGGCCCATGCAACTCAACGTTTGAACTATCTGGTGATAGTCAAAATGGGGAGATGACACAATCCCCAGAGGAAAGAAAATGAGGAGTTGCCAAGAAAGGAAATTAGTGAAATTGAAGCATGCAACATGACAGAAAAAGAATTCAGAGTAATGGTTGTACAATTCATTCACTGGATGGATGAGAAAATCAACAACCTATGCAAGAATCAGGAAGAAATGAAAAGTGATATAGCTACAATCAAAAACACCGTGGAAGGTTTCAACAGTAGACTAGAAGAAGCAGAGGACCAAATTAGTGAGTTAGAAGATAAGGTTGAGAAACAAGCTCAATCTGAACAGTAACTGGAGAAAAAAATTTAAAAAACAGAAGGAGAGCCTAAGAGAGATTTGGGACAACATGAAACAAAGTAAAATATGCATAATAGGGCTGCCAGAAGGACAAGAAGAGCAGCAAGGATTACAAAATCTATTTGAAGAAATAATGACAGAAAACTTCCCAGATATGGGGAAGAAAAAAGTTACACAAGTACAGAGAGTCCCAAGCAAGATGAATCCCAAAAGACCCTCACCAAGACACGTCATAATTACAATGGCAAATCTTCACGACAAAGAGGGAATCTTAAAGGCTGCAAGAGAGAGACAGAAAGTTACCTACAAAGGATCCCCCATCAGATTAACAAATGATTTCTCAACAGAAAAACATCAAGCTAGAAGGGAATAAAAGGAAGTATACAAAGTGCTGCAAAGCAAAGGTCTGAATCCAAGAATTCTCTATCCAGCAAGACTATCAGTCAAAATTGAAGGGGAAATCAAGAGCTTCACAGATTAAAAAAAAAAGGCTAAGGGAGTTTATGATTACCAAGCCAGCAATGCAAGAAATGCTAAAGGGAATGCTGTAAAAAGAAATAAAAAGGTAAGAAAGAACACAGGCACAAAAATAGAAATGATGACAAACAAGTACCTTTCAATAATAACTTTAAAAATAAATGGACTAAATGCTTCAATCAAAAGACATCAAGTAGCTGAATGGATAAAAAAACAAGATCTATACATTTGCTGTGTACAAGAGACCCACCTCAGAAGAAGGGATTCACACAGACTGAAAGTGAAGGAATGGAAAATTATCTCTCAGGCAAATGAAAATGAAAAAAAGCTGGGGTAGCAATACTTATATCTGACAAAATAGACCTCAAAATGAAGGCCATAAAAAGTGATAAGTAAGGCCACTTCATAGTACTAAAGGGATCTATACAACAAGAGGATATAACCCTGATAAACATATATGCACCCAATGCAGGAGCACCCAAATACATACAAAAAAACTCCTGGAAGATATCAAGGGAGAGATCAACAACAACACAATCATAGTAGGGGACTTAAGGACACAAGTGACATCACTGGATAAATACTCTAGACAAAAAATCAGCAAAGAAACAGCAATCCTAAATGACTCTCTAGATCAAATAGACTTAATTGACATCTTCAGAACATTTCAAAACAAAGACAAGGAATATACGTTCTTCTCAAGTGCACATGGGACATTTTCAAAAATAGACCACATATTGGGTCACAAGCAAAGTCTCCCCAAATTCAAGAATATTGAAATTATACCAAGCATCTTCTCAGACCACAATAGCATAATATTAGAAATTAACTACAATAAAAACAATCCAAAAAACTCAAACACTTGGAAGCTGAATAGCATGCTACTAAATAATGATTGGGTTACCAATGAGATCAGAGAAGAAATTAAAAACATCCTGGAAACTAATGACAATAAAAACACAAAATCCAAAATTTATGGGACACAATGAAAGCAATCCTGAGAGGGAAGTTTATAGCTCTACAGGCCTACCTCAAAAAAACAAGAAAAAATGATAGTAAATCATCTAACTCTACAACTCAAAGAATAAGAAAGAGAGCAACAAGAAAAGCCCAGAGTGAGCCGAAAGAAGGAGATAATAAAGATCAGAGCAAAAATAAATGATATAGAGACCAAAAAAACAATACAAAAGATCAATGAAACCAAGAGCTGGTTCTTTGAAAGGATAAACAAGATTGACAAACCTCTAGCCAGACTCACCAAGAAGCAAAGAGAGAGGACCCAAATAAACAAAATCAGAAATGATTGAGGCGAAATAACAACAGACCCCAGAAAAATTCAAAGGATTGTTAAAAAATACTATGAGAAACTCTGCTCCAACAAACTAGACCACCTGGAGGAAATGGACATATTCCTAGAAAAATACAACCTTCCAAAACACAATCAGGAAGATTCTAAAAATCTCAATAGGCCAATAACTATGGAAGAAATTGAAGCAGTCATCAAACAGCTCCCAGCAAACAAAAGCCCGGGGCCAGATGGCTTCACAGGGGAGTTTTATCAAACATTCAAGGAAGAACTAAAACCTATCCTCCTCAGAATATTCTAAAAAATTCAAGAGGAAGAGACACTTCCAAGCTCATTCTATGAATCCAGTATTATCCTAATACCAAAACCAGATAAAGACAACACAATGAAGGAGAATTATAGGCCAATATCCCTCATGAATATAGATGCCAAAATACTCAACAAAATTCTAGCAAATCGGATCCAGCAATACATCAGAAAGATCATACACTATGACCAATTAGGATATATCCCGGGGATGCAAGGATGGTACAATATCCACAAATCAATCAACGTGATACATCACATAAACAAATTGAGAGATAAAAATCACATAGTCATATCAATTGACAAAATCCAACACCCTTTCTTGATAACTCTCAGCAAGGTAGGAATAGAAGGATCATACCTCAACATAATAAAAACCATATATGACAAAACCACAACCAACATCATACTCAATGGTCAAAAACTAAAACCATTTCCCCTAAGAACAGGAACAAAACAGTGATGCCCACTCTTTCCACTCCTGTTCGACATAGTACTGGAAGTACTAGCTATTGTGATCAGAAAAGAAGAAGAAATAAAAAACATCCAAATTGGAAAAGAAGAAGTAAAACTATCCTTATTTGCAGATGATATGATACTGTACATAGAAAACCATAAAGACTCCATCAAAATATTATTAGACTTAATAAACGAATTCAGCAATGTAGCAGGATACAAAATTAATGCCAGGAAATCTATGGCATTTATTTACACCTATAGTGAACTTACAGAAAGAGAAACTACAAAAGCAATCCCATTTATCATTGCACCCAAAAAATTAATATATCTAGAAATAAACTTAACTAAGGAGGTAAAATTCCTATATGCGAAAAACTACAGGACACTGAAGAAAGAGATAGAGAAAGACATAAACAGATTGAAGAACATACTGTGTTCATGGATTGGTTGAATCAAAATGTCCATACTACCCAAAGCAAACTATAGATTCAATGCAAAACCTATTAAAATACCAAGGGCATATTTCACAAATATAGAATGAACATTCCAAAAATTCATGTGGAATAAAAAAAGACCTCGAATAGCTGAAGCAATCCTGAGAAAGAAGAACAAAGTAGGTGGGATCTCAACACCAGATATCAAGCCGTATTACAAAGCCACTGTTCTTAAAACAGCTTGGTACTGGCACAAGAACAGACATAAAGATCAATGGAACAGAGTAGAGAACCCGGAAATTGACCCAAACCACTATGCCCAATTAATATTCGACAGAGGAGGCAAGAGCATACAATGGAGTCAAGGCAGTCTCTTCAATAAATGGTGTTAGGAAAATTGGACAGATACATGCAAAAAGATGAAACTAAACCACCAACTTACACCATACACAAAAATAAACTCAAAATGAATAAAGGACTTAAACGTAAGATGGGAAACCATAAAAATACTTGAGTAATCCACAGGCAGCAAAATCGCAGACATATGCCGAAGGAATTTCTTCACTAATACTGCTCCTAGGGCAATGGAAACTAAAAAGAAAATAAACAAATGGGACTACATCAAAATAAAAAGCTTTTGCACAGCAAAGGAAACCATCAACAAACCAACAAGAAAGCCTACTGCATGGGAGAACATATTTGCTAATGTTATCACCAATGAGAGTTTAATCTCCAGCATTTACAGGGAACTCATACAACTTAATAAAAGGAAGTAAACAATCCAATCAAAAAAGGGCAACGGACCTAAATAGACACTTTTCGAAAGGACATACAGAAGGCCGAAAGACATATGAAAACATGCTCAAAGTCACTAATTATACGAGAGATGCAAATTAAAACAACAACACGGTATCATCTCACACCTGTCAGAATGGCTATCATCAACAAATCAACAAACAACAAGTGTTGGAGAGGAGGTGGAGAAAAAGGAACCCTTCTGCACTGTTGTTGGGAATGCAGACAGGTGCAGCCACTGTGGAGAACAGTACCCAAACCACTAATCCCAATTAATATTCGACAGAGGAGGCAAGAGCATGTAATGGAGTCACTAAAAATGGAACTCCAATTTGACCCAGTGATCCCACTTCTAGAAATATATCCCAAGAAGCTAGAAGCACAAATCAGAAAAGATATATGCACCCCTATGTTCATTGCAGCACAATTCACCATAGCTAAGATTGGAAACAGCCTAAGCGCCCATCAGCAGATGAGTGGATTAAAAAACTGTGGTACATCTACACAATGGAATGCTACGCTACTGTAAAAAAAGGAATTCTTACCATGTGCAACAGCATGGATGGAACTGGAGAGCGTTATGCTAAGTGAAATAAGCCAGTCAGAGAAAGACAAATACCACATGATCTCACTCATTTGTGGAATATAGTGAACAACATAGGCTGATGAAAAGGGATAGATCCAGAGACAGAGAAGCAGCAATAAGACTGTCAAACCTCAGAGGGAAAGTAGGGGAGGGTGGGGGTAAGGGGGAGAGATCAACCAAAGAACTTGTATGCATACATATAAGCCCAATCAATGGACACAGACAACAGGGGGGCGAGGACATGAGTGGGGGGGGGGCGGGGGGGGGGTTATGGGATGAATGAGGTCACATATGTAATACCTTAATCAATAAAGAAATTAAAGATTGAAAGAAAACAGGATGGTAGGGCTTCCAGGTAGAGCTTATTGATGAAGTACAAGAAAAATAAGGGAATTTAGAAATATTTTAAACTGAAAAAGCCCAAAACTACACAGTTATAGACACTTGAAATTCTTAAAAATAATTTTCTTATTATTTTTAACTAGTTTTTTTTTTAATGGTTTTTCAGGATTAGAAGTAAATCTGGAGATATGTAGGCACACATTTTCTGAATTGCTTATTTTTTTTTATTTCTATAGTTATTAGCCTAATGATACTTTGTTGTCCTCATGTACTAAAAGGTAATCATGACTTAATTTACAATGATAATTCACAGAGGCAAAAGTCTGATAACATTATAAATAGAAATGAGTGGATATCCCTGGGAAGATACTTCTGCTAAACTTTATATAATGTGAAACATCCCTTCATCAAAGTCATGCTTTTTTCAAAAAGGGTGAAAAAAATCATGTAAATTATGTACTCTTTGTTGAAGTGGCACATTATACAGAGCTCCAAATGCCACAATGTAACAAAATATTTTGCAAATGGTGAGAATTCATTATGATACATGGAAAATAAGTTTCTGTTTTGTCTGTTACCAATGCAAGTCTCATGTTTGTGAAATTCACTACTCCAAAAGAAAATCTACACACTTAAGTGATGTTTATTTAAAATTTTATATTTTTATGCTTAATTGTGGTCTTCTGTCTGATGCTGGCCATAGTTTCAAAGTTTTTCTGACTACAACTATTTCATTTTAGACACACCTGTGAGGAAGATACAAGACAATAAGAGAGTTCAAGGTAAATGTATTAACTATAGTAATGTACATATGTAACACATGTGTTGTTAAAAGAAACCAAAGAAAAGGAGAGTGCTTTCATATATTTTATTGGACTTTGTTGTCTATTAGGGAGAACAGTTAGCCAATGGGGGTAGAGTATTTTGATAGCAAGAAGATAAATTGTTTATATTCTGCACTATTAGTACAATCTAAGAATAACAAATATTAAGGAAAAAGTAATTATACTCATCTAAAGTGCTAGATACATTGAACCCCTTAGAAAACTCAAATAGAGTGAATATGGAAAGAAATCCTTAAATATCAGAGCTGAACAAAAGTAAGAAAGGAGGATTTGAACTTTGTAAAATGTTATTTTTTGAGATGAGACTAGAGTTGAAGTATAAACACTGTCCACATACAGGCAATTGTTAATATAACTGTTCAAAATTTTGATATCATGTGTAGATTACATATGCATAATTTACATCCCATGCGCTACCATATTCTTTATAACTATGTTTATGTGCACTTTCTAATCTTCCACTTAGGTTACCTTACATTCTAATACATTAAAAAAATCAAAGATTCCCCTTATGGAACTTGGAATAAATTATAAATTTGGAATTTCTAAAATAATTACATGCTGGTAGTCAAAAGAAGTTACAAGTCTTACAAATGCATTATGGGCATATCTGATTTTAAGCTAATCCAATACAGACATTTGAAATTAAATAATCAATGGTACATGTAATTTTTAATTAAAATTTATCAGGGATTTCTTCTGAACTTTCAAATTCATTCAAATTTTCTTGAGAACTAAAATCACCACTTTAAATTATCATTTTCATATACCTTTATACAAAGTATAACCTTGATTTTATCATCATAAATGAAGGATATTAAGAAACTAGAGGCCCAGTGCTTGAAGTTCATGCACTCGGCAGGGGGGTGGGGAGGAGGGTCCCTCAACCTGGCCTGTGCCTTCTCACAGTCTGGGAGCCCTCAGAGTATGTCCAACTGGCGACTTAGGCCTAAGCTGCCAGTCAGACATCCGTAGCACTGCTGTGGAGGTGGGAGATGCTCCCACCACCGCTGCTGTGCTTGCCAGCATGAGCCCAGCTTCTGGCTGAGCGGTGCTCCCCCTGTGGGAGTGCACTTTCCACCAGGGGGAAGCTCCTGTATTGTGTCTTCCCCCTGGTGGTCAGTGCACTTCACAGAGAACTGTTGTTCTGCTGGTCATTCCGCCATTCAGTCAATTTGCATATTAGCCTTTTATTATATAAGATATGGTCTTTTATAGACATAGTTATACCTAGAATATCATATTTTTAAACTTTAATATTTCAATACATTTATTATCTATATGTTCTCTTTTCTTCCTAATCAGGATCTAGAAGACGGTCAAGAGAAGGTCATTCTCAGTGAAAATCCAGACAAGACGACAAAGTTTATACAACCCTAAACCCTGACATTAAAGAATTATTATGAAAGCCACTTTGATTTCAGGAAATAAACCATGACTGCAAAAAAAAAAAAAAACAATCATTGAACAATTCTGAATGCAAATTTAATTCTTTTTAATTAGGAAAATGAGGGGAATTGTGGACTTTACAATCTCAATTGTGAGATGGGAACTGAGGGAATTCAAACACCTTATAGGTTTTTACATCTTGACATTAAACATTCTGACGAACTTTGGGATCCATCAAAGAAAATCCTTATCACTGGATCCATTACAATTCAAATCTCAGTGGTGAGCCGTTATCTGATTCAGAAAATTAAGCCTTGAATTTATTTAGTGGATAGAGAAAATGTATGCAATCAGTTACTTCTCCATGAAAAACTAACTTATAGAAAAGGGTGCTCAATATTAAGAAAACAACCCTAGCCAGTTTGGCTCAGTGAATAGAGCATTGGCCTGAGGACTGAAGGGTCCCAGGTTCTATTTTGGCCAAGGGCGCATGCCCAGGTTGCAGGCTTGATTCCCAGAGGGGGGTGTGCAGGAGGCAGCCAATCAATGATTCTCTCTCATCATTGATGTTTCTATCTCTCTCTCTTCCTCTCTGAAACCAATAAAAATATATATTAAAAATATTAAGAAAACAAACAAAACTTTTACATCAAAAGGTTTTGCACATTTCTAATGCAATGTGGGTTTACTGGTAAATTATGTATTTCTACAACTCATTTTATACTCTTGAAATATTTGTCATATGCTGTTTGCAGTACATATTTTTATATCAAATATTTCAATATAACCATACATTTTTCAGCTATAAAGAGAATTACTTCAAATTGGGTAATTCAGAAAACTCAAGATTTAAAGTAATAAGTGGTTTGGACATGGATTTTTATACCTCCTTTGTTGTAACAAATACTCATTAAAGGAAGCTGAATAAATTTAGTGCTTCTTGAATTTTAAAACTATTGCTTTGAAAAAGAATCATTATATAATAAATCAATTATTAAACATGAGCTGAGTACCTAATATAACCCCAGAACTGTACTAAATTGCGAGGAGCAAATGATGAATTACACAGTCACTGTCCTCAAAGGGTAGGGACAAATCACCAATAACCCATAATGCACCACGGCCTTTAATCAGCACTATACAATCACAAATACATCAATTATTTTTTGTCTATGATTGAACTAGACATAGGAGTAACCACAGAGAACTCTGAACTGAAACTGAAGTAATATTAGAGTCCATTGCATGGCAAAAGAGGGAAGAAAAATATTTGTTTGTTGAGAATGATAAAGGTATCAGATTAATCTACCCAGATCTCAATAAGTGTCATTCTTGCTTGGACTAGTTGATATAAGAGCATTTAAGAAATAGAATGATTAGTGATTGTGTAATAAAATTATATCATGCATTGTAAATCAGTCATTGGGAAATTATAAAACTAAGGAGGGCCAAACTAAAGATATCAGTCTTGACTATACTTACCCAGCTTGGATCAGAGGTTCAGTTTTAAAGTACCACTACAGGACCTGGAAACTTTTTGGGTAGCTGAGAAGCAATTTGGGTGAGGAAATAAGACATAAAATTTTGATAATATTGCTTGGAGAAAAAGTGTTTGATAGCCTTGTTTTTCCAGAATGCTTTCTAGTCTGGGCCAGTGGTAAGATCAATGTCTAGTATTTAGAGACCTGGCCAGGAAATAAAATGTTGTACCAATTCACTACTCATATAACGAATCCTGGGACTTTAATGTCAATTGGATGGGGTGTGGCTGTGATCTCAAAATGATTCAGAGGAGGTGGACATAAGATGGTAATGGTAGAAAATACTAAACTATCATTAACACAGATGGTTATAATACAAACACATAGACTGTTGGTCAAGTTACTCTAGAACAGTGGTTCTCAACCTGTGGGTCGCGACCCCTTTGGGGGTTGAGCAACCCTTTCACAGGGGTCGCCTAAGACCATTGGAAAACACATATATAATTACATATTGTTTTTGTGATTAATCACTATGCTTTAATTATGTTCAATTTGTAACAATGAAAATACATCCTGCATATCAGATATTTACATTACAATTCATAACAGTAGCAAAATTACAGTTATGAAGTAGCAACGAAAATAATTTTATGGTTGGGGGTCACCACAACATGAGGAACTGTATTCAAGGGTTGTGGCATTAAGAAGGTTGAGAACCACTGCCCTAGAAGCTCATGAGTTAATTAAATGGACAAATGGAAAATATATTTATTCTGTTAGCCCTCTTCAGGGTTTTCATTTGATGATGAGCCAGGCGTTCCAGAGCTGGAATTTGAAAATCATAATTCAGGACAATAAAAATGAGGTTGAAAGGTTGAGGTCTTTTTAAAGATTTCTAACTTAAAGACTTTTTTTAACCACAGAAGAAAAAAAATAATAAGTATTGGCTCATCTTATCTAATAAAAGAGAAACATGCAAATTGACTGTACCTCCACTACACTCACAAGACACGCTCACAAGCCACACCCGCCAGCCAATCAGAGCAACTATATGCAAATTAACCCAACCAAGATGGAGGCCAGCAGCCAGGGAGCTGGAGCAAGCAGGAGGCTTGGTTGCCCCAGCGATGGAAGCCAAGCTTTGTGCCTGCCTTGGCCGGCTGTAGCCTCCAATCAAGGCAACAAAGTTTCAATTATAAAAAATAAATAAATTCCAGATACCTGCTTCCAGCCAGCCTCCACTGGCAGTTAGGGTGGCTGGGGGCCATGGCCAGCCTGCAAACTGCCATCAGCCCCTCACCCAGGTTGGCCAGGCACCCCAGCAAGACCACCCCACACTGAAGGGGCTGTGGGGAGTATGAAAATGGCCCTCAGCCCCTCACCCAGGCTGGCCTGGCACCCCAGGGGAACCCCCACCCTGAAGGGGTTGTGGCCAGCCTAAAAACAGCCATCAGCCCCTCACCCAGGCTGGCCACACACTCCTATATAATAAAAGGGTAATATGCACATTGACCCTAACAGCAGAACGACTGGGAATGACTGGTCACTATGACACACAGTGACCACCAGGGGGCAGATGCTCAATGCAGGAGTTGCCCCCTGGTGGTCAGTGTGCTCCCACAGCAGGAGCTCTGCTCAGCCACAAGACAGGCTGATGGCTGCCAGTACAGCAGTGATGGTGGGAGCCTCTCCCACCTCCTCAACAGCACTAAGGATGTCCGACTGCAGCTTAGGCCTGCTCCCCACTGGCAAGTGTACATCCCCCGAGGTCTCCTGGGCTGTCAGAGACATGTCTGACTGCCAGCTTAGGCCCGTTCCCCCAGGGATCAGGCCTAAGCCAGCAGGTGGTCATCCCCCAAAGGGTCCCAGACTGCGAGAGGGCACAGGCCGGGCTGAGGGACACCCCCCCAAGTGCACAAATTTTTGTGCACTGGGCCTCCAGTTTATTCATAAGCATAATGATTAATAATTGTCAGGTCTATGCACAAATCCCATACAAATGCATGGACACAATTCAAAAAGATATTAAATTTAATGCAGTATGCCATTTTTCTTAATTTGCTAAATTACCACAAACAGAAGATAAAAATTAATTAAAATGTTATGTTCTCATTATCTAACTGACTAAACATTACTTTCTAAATCAAATTTGTTAGTTTTTATATTCATGTGTTTATTATTCAAGACAGAAAACTAACTTATAATAAGTTGAACAAAACAATATAATTACTAGTTAGATATTTGTAAACATATTTTAAAAATTTCTAAATTTAGAGACGTAAGATGGCGGCAATATAGGCAGACGCGTCCCAGGTCGTGTCCGGGAGCAAATGGAATGAGCAGCTGAAACTAGTAACACCCACACCGAATTGGTGAAATTGCTCAGCTGGTGAGACGGTTTGCAGCCGGGAAGAGCAGAAATACCCTGGAAAGGTAAAAAAAAAACAGGGATTTGGGCAGGAAAGTTTGCCAGACCTCTGAGCCCAGAGGGTCGGAGGGAGACCGCGTGGCAGACAGCCGCGTCCCTTGGGACAGGCACAACCCCTGACAGGGGAAAGGAGAACCACGGGATTCCTGGCGCCGCCAGGGAAATTCAGAGCTGGGTTCTGTGATCAGGGAGGACTGAGCCTAAAGGGGACAGCCTGAAGGGCTGACCTGACCATGCAGTACCGGTAAGAGAAGAAGCTTACAGAAACCAAGCCTTCCCCGTTTCCGCGGCCTGCGTTTGTTTGTTTGTTTTCACTGAATCCTGTTCATGGGACATTTCGGATACAGACACTCACCTGTGCTGAAGAGAGGGAGTGTGTGCAGAGGAGTGGAATCTGGGGAGAGACTGGGGAGAGAGGGGGAGCCAGGAGAGGTGGCAGCCAATTGAGTGCTGAGACACCCCTGAGCCAAGGACTGGGGCAGCCATTCTCTCCAGAGAGTGAGACTCCTCCCCCCTGCCCCCAGGCAAGGAGCACAGCCACACCCATATTCCACCCTGTATGAGATCAAGGATTAAAATAACCTTATCAGTCCCTGGGAGTTCAGGATCTGGCCTATAGAGGGATTTTCAATCCCAGCAACAACACAGCGCCGGTAACTAACTATTACGCAGTCAGCTCTGGGCAGTGAACTTCCACTGGACAGAGAGGCCCTATAGCCTCAGAGGCCAACCCCAGAACACTGCCACCCAGAGGCTGACCCACAAACTGACTCTTTGCTAAACACAAAATAAGGCAGTCTGGGAAACAAATGCGGCCTGCTTTACAATAAGGACTGTGGTTTAAACACAGAGGAACAGTATATCGCAGGGAAACTCAACACTTTCCTGAATACCTGGCAGGTCTAAGGCGAGCCACACTGAAGAATAGAAGAACCGAAGGACCTTCACTACTGCAATTTTTTTTTCTTTTTTCACCTTTTAACTAAGAAACCAATTTTTTTCCTTTTTTTTTCTTTTCTTTTTTTTTTTCTTCTTTTTCCATCACCTGATTTTACCCTTTTAATTACTACCTTCTTATTTTTAACCAGTATTATTACTGCTACCATTTTACCATTTTTTAAAGTGCCATTTTATTTTCTCTTTATCTTATTTTGGGATTAGTGTTCTCCATTCTATTTTCATCATTATATTATTGGTTGTTTCTAGTTTGCATTCATCTCCAGGGAACTTTTCCTGGAATTTGTTGGAATTAATGGCTGTTCTATAGGAGTATTCTCCTCATATAAAAAGTCTATTCCCCTCTTCCACTTCATTCTCTCTTTTCGCTCTATTTTTTTTTCTTTTCTTTTCTTTTCTTGCTTTTATTTTCCCCCCTCACATTTCCCAATTTTATTTTTGCACTCCTTTTTTTTTTTTTTGGTCCCTACTTTTCTTTTCTTTTTTCTCTTTTATCTTTTTCTCTTCCTTCTTCCTTATCCCCTAATTATCTTAATTCGGGTGGTCACCTTTATTTGGGGTTATTAATATCGTGAATATATTTGTGTATATTGCCTGGTACATGGTGCCTTGTTGTGTTGTATTTTGTGCCTTTAAATCAACGCAGCAGATCCAAGCAACAGCAACCTCCTGAGCACCACACCCTCTGCTGAGGAAAAGCAGCTGTGCGTGAAACCTTGCCCCACAAGCCAGAAGAGCCAACACAGCTGTGAACAGCACCCACCAGAGGAGTTGCTGCCAACTGAAGAGCAGCTGATACTGCAACCACCCGAAGAGCAACCACAGACCAAGGAATCACTGCCACCAAGGGAGCAACAACTGAACGACTCAATGTCTAGATATGTCAGTGAGATCAAACATGGGTAGACAAAGAAACCCCCAAAGGAAAGAAAAAGAGGACTCGCCAGAAAAGCAGCTAAGTGATACAGAGGCATGCAACATGACAGAAAAAGAATTCAGAATAAGAGTCCTAGCGTGCATAAACCGGATGGAGGAAAAAATCGACAACCTCTGCAAGAAGCAAGAAAAAACAGATAAAAAAATCGACAACCTCTGCAAGAAGCAAGAAGAAACAGATGAAAAAATCGATAACATATGGAAGAAGTTAGAAGAAACAGATGAAAAAATCAACAACTTAAGTAAGACCCAAAAAGAAATGAAGAGTGATATAGCTGCAATGAAAAACTCCATTGAAAGTATCAACAATAGACTAGGATAAGCGGAAGACCGAATTAGTGAATTAGAAGACAAGGAAGCAAAACACACCCAAAATGTACTGCAATTGGAGAAAAAAATTAAAAGACAGGAGGAGAGCCTAAGGGAGCTTTGGGACAACATGAAAAGAAACAACATACAAATAATAGAAGTACCAGAACAACAGAAGGATGAACAAGGATTAGAAAACCTATTAGAAGAAATAATATCAGAAAACTTCCCTGAGGTGGGGAAGAAAAAAGTCACACAAGCCCAGAGAGTCCCAAACAAGGTGAACCCGAAAAGACCCACACCAAGACACATCATAATCACCATGGCAAATGTTCAGGACAAAGAGAGAATCTTACAGGCTGCAAGAGAGAGACGGAAAGTTACATACAAGGGATCTCCCATTAGATTGTCAAATGATTTCTCAACAGAAACACATCAGGCCAGATCAGAATGGACAGAAATTTACAAAGTGATGCAAAGCAAAGGACTGAATCCAAGAATACTCTATCCAGCAAGGCTATCATTCAAACTTGAAGGGGAAATAAGAAGCTTCACAGACAAAAAAAGGCTAAGGGAGTTTATCACCACCAACCCAGCAATGCAAGGAATGCTAAAGGGACTGGTATAAAAAGAAGAAATAAAAAGCTCAGGAAGAAAACAGCCACACAAAAAAAGAAATGGCTACAAACAAGTACCTTTCAATAATAACTTTAAATGTAAATGGACTAAATGCTCCAACCAAAAGACATCGAGTGGCTGAATGGATAGAAAAACATGACCCATACATCTGCTGTCTACAAGAAACCCACCTCATTAGAAGGGACTCACACAGACTGAAAGTGAAAGGATTGAAAAATATCTTTCAGGCAAATGGAAAGGAAAAGAAAGCTGGGGTAGCAATACTTATATCGGACAAAATAGACCTCAAAGTGAAGGCCATAACAAGAGATAAGGAAGGCCACTTCATAATACTAAAGGGTTCAATACAACAAGAAGATTTAACACTGGTAAACATATATGCACCCAATGCAGGAGCACCCAAATTCATAAAAAAACTCCTGGAAGATATCAAAGGAGAGATCGACAACAATACAATCATAGTAGGAGACTTTAATACACCACTGACAGCACTGGATAAGCCCTCTAAACAAACAATCAGCAAAGATACAGCAATCCTAAATGACTCACTAGATCAGATGGACTTAATAGACATCTTCAGAACACTTCACCCCAAAGCCAGGGAATATACATTCTACTCATGTGCTCATAAGACATATTCAAAAAAAGACCATATATTGGGTCACAAGCAAAGTATCCCCAAATTCAAGAAGATTGAAATCATAAAAAGCGTCTTCGCAGAACACGATGGTATAATATTAGAAATAAACTACAATAAAAACAACCCAAAATACTCAAACACCTGGAAACTATTAAATATTGATTGGGTTACCAATGAAATCAAAGAAGAAATTCAAAACATCCTGGAAACTAATGACAATGAAAACACAACAATCCAAAACCTATGGGACACAATGAAAGCAGTCCTGAGAGGGAAGTTTATAGCTCTACAGGCCTATATCAAAAAACAAGAAAAAATGGTAGTAAATCATCTAACTCTACAACTCAAAGAATTAGAAAGAGAGCAACAAGAAAACCCCAGAGTGAGCAGAAGGAAGGAGATAATAAAAATTTCTAAATTTAAAAAAAATAAAAATAAAAACCTACAGACAAGAACCATAGAACTAGAACTGCAAATTCAATTCAAATACACACTGGCTCAGGAATTTTGGGGTTTGTCTCTAGGTGTTCCCATGGTATGAAACATGGTTACTGATAATTCCTGTTGATACTCAAGAACTCAATTTTACCTAACCATACATGTTAAAATGTGCCATACCATTAAATTTTCATGCTGCTCATTCAAGTCTTACTCTCTTCATTAAAAATAGATTATCAGAAGGAAGATGGCGGCGATATAGGCAGACGCGTCCCAGGTTGAGTCCCGGAGCAAATGGAGTGAGCAGCTGAAACTAATAACATCCACCCCAAATTCGCGAAATTGCTCAGCTGGTGAGATGGTTTGCAGCCGGGAAGAGCAGAACTCCCCTGGAAAGGTAAAAAAACAACAACAGGGATTTGGACAGGAAAATTTGCCAGACCTCTGAGCCCAGAGAGTCGGAGGGAGACCGCGTGGCAGACAGCCGTGTCCCTTGGGACAGGCACAGCCACTGACGGGGGAATGGAGAACCGCGGGATTCCTGGCACCGCCGGGGGAATTGAGAGCTGGGTTCTGTGATCACAGAGGACTGAGCCTAAAGGGGGCAGCCTGAAGAGCTGACTAGACCATGCAGTCCCAGTAAGAGAAGAAGCTTACAGAAACCAAGCCTTCCCCGTTTCCGCGGCCGGCGTTTGTTTGTCTGTTTTCACTGAATCCTGTTCATGGGACATTTCGGATACAGACACTCACCTGTGCTGAAGAGAGGGAGAGTGTGCAGAGGAGTGGAATCTGGGGAGAGACTGAGGAGAGAAGGGGGGCCGGGATAGGTTGCAGCGAATTGAGTGCTGAGACACCCCTGAGCCCAGGACTGGGGCAGCCATTCTCTCCAGAGAGTGAGACTCCTCCCCCCAGCCCCAGGCAAGGAGCACAGCCACACCCATATTCCACCCTGTATGAGATCAAGGATTAAAATAACCTTATCAGTCCCTGGGAGTTCAGTGTCTGGCCTATAGAGGGATTTTCAATCCCAGCAACAACACAATCCCAGTAACTAACTATTACGCAGTCAGCTCTGGGCAGTGAACTTCCACTGGACAGAGAGGCCCTATAGCCTCAGAGGCCAGCCCCAGAACACTGCCACCCAGAGGCTGACCCACAAACTGACTCTTTGCTAAACACAAAATAAGGCAGTCTGTGAAACAAATGCAGCCTGCTTTAAAATAAGGACTCTGGTTTACAACACAGAGGAACAGTGTATCGCAGGGAAACTCAACACTCTCCTGAATACATGGCAGGTCTAAGGCGAGCCGCACTGAAAAATAGAAGAACCGAAGGACCTTCACTACTGCAATTTTTTATTTCATTCTTTCTTTTTTCACCTTTTAACTAAGAAACCAATTTTTTTCCTTTTTTCTTCTTCTTTTTTTCTTTTCTTTTTTCATCTTTTTTATTAACCTGATTTTACCCTTTTAATTACTACCTTCTTATTTTTAACCAGTATTATTACTGCTACCATTTTACCATTTTTTAAAGTGCCATTTTATTTTCTCTTTATTTTATTTTGGGATTAGGGTTCTCCATTCTATTTTCATCATTATATTATTGGTTGTTTCTAGTTTGCATTCATCTCCAGGGAGCTGTTGCTGGAATTTGTTGGGATTAATGGCTGTTCTATAGGAGTATTCTCCTCATATAAAAAGTCTCTTCCCCTCTTCCACTTCATTCTCTCTTTTCGCTATTTTTTTTTCTTTTCTTTTCTCGCTTTTATTTTCCCCCCTCCTTTTTCCCAACTTGATTTTTGAACTCCTTTTTTTGGTCCCTACTTTTCTTTTCTTTTTTCTCTTTTATCTTTTTCTCTTCCTTCTTCCTTATCCCCTAATTATCTTAATTCGGGTGGTCACCTTTATTTGGGGTTATTAATATCATGAATATATTTGTGTATAGTGCCTGGTACATGGTGCCTTGTTGTGTTGTATTTTGTGCCTTTAAATCAACGCAGCAGATCCAAGCAACAGCAACCTCCTGAGCACCACACCCTCTGCTGAGGAAAAGCAGCTGTGCGTGAAACCTTGCCCCACAAGCCAGAAGAGCCAACACAGCTGTGAACAGCATCCACCAGAGGAGCTGCTGCCAACTGAAGAGCAGCTGCTACTGCAACCACCCGAAGAGCAACCACAGACCAAGGTATCACTGCCACCAAGGGAGCAACGACTGAACGACTCAATGTCTAGATATGTCAGTGAGATCAAACATGGGTAGACAAAGAAACCCCCAAAGGAAAGAGAAGGAGGACTCTCCAGAAAAGCAGCTAAGTAATACAGAGGCATGCAACATGACAGAAAAAGAATTCAGAATAAGGGTCCAAGAGTGCATAAACTGGATGGAGGAAAAAATCGACAACCTCTGCAAGAAGCAAGAAGAAACAGATGAAAAAATCGATAACATATGGAAGAAGCTAGAAGAAACAGATGAAAAAATCAACAACTTAAGTAAGACCCAAGAAGAAATGAAGAGTGATATAGCTGCAATGAAAAACTCCATTGAAAGTATCAACAGTAGACTAGGATAAGCGGAAGACCGAATTAGTGAATTAGAAGACAAGGAAGCAAAACACACCCAAAATGTACTGCAATTGGAGAAAAAAATTAAAGACAGGAGGAGAGCCTAAGGGAGCTTTGGGACAACATGAAACGAAACAACAAACGAATCATTGGGGTACCAGAACAACAAAAGGATGAACAAGGATTAGAAAACCTATAAGAAGAAATAATATCAGAAAACTTCCCTGAGGTGGGGAAGAAAAAAGTCTCACAAGCCCAGAGAGTCCCAAACAAGGTGAACCCGAAAAGACCCACACCAAGACATATCATAATTACCATGGCAAATGTTCAGGACAAAGAGAGAATCTTACAGGCTGCAAGAGAGAGACGAAAAGTTACATACAAGGGATCTCCCATTAGACTGTCAAATGATTTCTCAACAGAAACACATCAGGCCAGAAAAGAATCTACAGAAATTTACAAAGTGATGCAAAGCAAAGGACTGAATCCAAGAATACTCTATCCAGCAAGGCTATCATTCAAACTTGAAGGGGAATTAAGAAGCTTCACAGACAAAAAAAAAGGCTAAGGGAGTTTATCACCACCAAGCCAGCAATGCAGGGAATGCTAAAGGGACTGGTATAAAAAGAAGAAATAAAAAGCTCAGAAAGTAAACAGCCACACACACACACACAAAGAAATGGCTACAAACAAGTACCTTTCAATAATAACTTTAAACATAAACGGACTAAATGCTCCAACCAAAAGACATTGAGTGGCTGAATGGATAAAAAAACATGACCCATACATCTGCTGTCTACAAGAAACCCACCTCATTAGAAGGGACTCACACAGACTGAAAGTGAAAGGATGGAAAAATATCTTTCAGGCAAATGGAAAGGAAAAGAAAGCTGGGGTAGCAATACTTATATCGGACAAAATAGACCTCAAAGTGAAGGCCATAACAAGAGATATGGAAGGCCACTTCATAATACTAAAGGGATCAATACAACAAGAAGATATAAATCTGGTAAACATATATGCACCCAATGCAGGAGCACCCAAATTCATAAAAAAACTCCTGGAAGATATCAAAGGAGAGATCGACAACACTACAATCATAGTAGGGGACTTTAATACACCACTGACAGCACTGGATAAGTCCTCTAGACAAACAATCAACAAAGATACAGCAATCCTAAATGACTCACTAGATCAGATGGACTTAATAGACATCTTCAGAACACTTCACCCCAACGCCACCGAATATACATTCTACTCATGTGCTCATAAGACATATTCAAAAATAGACCATATATTGGGTCACAAGCAAAGTATCCCCAAATTCAAGAAGATTGAAATCATAAAAAGCGTCTTCACAGAACACGATGGTATAATATTAGAAATAAACTACAATAAAAACAACCCAAAATACTCAAACACCTGGAAGCTGAAGAGCATGCTATTAAATATTGATTGGGTTACCAATGAGATCAAAGAAGAAATTCAAAACATCCTGGAAACTAATGACAATGAAAACACAACAATCCAAAACCTATGGGATACAATGAAAGCAGTCCTGAGAGGGAAGTTTATAGCTCTACAGGCCTATCTCAAAAAACAAGAAAAAATGGTAGTAAATCATCTAACTCTACAACTCAAAGAATTAGAAAGAGAGCAACAAGAAAACCCCAGAGTGAGCAGAAGGAAGGAGATAATAAAGATTAGAGCAGAAATAAATGGCATAGAGACCAAAAAAACAATATAGAAAATCAATGAAACCAAGAGCTGGTTCTTTGAAAGGATAAACAAGATTGACAAACCTCTAGCCAGACTCACCAAGAAGCAAAGAGAGAGGACCCAAATAAACAAAATCAGAAATGATAGAGGCGAAATAACAACAGACCCCACAGAAATACAAATGATTGTTAAAAAATACTATGGACAGCTCTATTCCAACAAACTAGACAACCTGGAAGAGATGGACAAATTCCTAGAAAAATACAACATTCCAAAACTCAATCAGGAAGAATCTAAAAATCTCAAAAGGCCAATAACTATGGAAGAAATTGAAGCAGTCATCAAAAAGCTTCCATCAAACAAAAGCCCAGGACCAGATGGCTTCACAGGGGAGTTTTACCAAACATTCAAGGAAGAACTAAAACCTATCCTCCTCAGACTACTACAAAAAATTCAAGATGAAGGAACACTTCCAAGCTCATTCTATGAAGCCAGCATCACCCTAATACCAAAACCAGGAAAAGACAACACAATGACAGATCTGGAGAACCAAGATGGCGGCGATATAGGCAGAGGCGTCCCAGGTCGTGTCCCGGAGCAAATGGAGCGAGCAGCTGAAGCTAGTAACACTCACACCGAATTGGCGAAATTGCTCAGCTGGTGAGAGGGTTTGCAGCCGGGAAGAGCAGAACTCCCCTGGAAAGGTAAAAAAAAAAAACAGGGATTTGGGCAGGAAAGTTTGCCTGACCTCTGAGCCCAGAGAGTCGGAGGGAGACCGCGTGGCAGACAGCCGAGTCCCTTGGGACAGGCACAGCCCCTGACGGGGGGAAAGGAGAACCGCGGGATTCCTGGCGCCACCAGGGAAATTGAGAGCTGGGTTCTGTGATCACGGAGGACTGAGCCTAAAGGGGGCAGCCTGAAGAGCTGACCTGACCATGAAGTCCCGGGAAGAGAAGAAGCTTACAGAAACCAAGCCTTCCCCGTTTCCGCGGCCGGCATTTGTTTGTTTGTTTACACTGAATCCTGTTCATGGGACATTTCGGATACAGACACTCACCTGTGCTGAAGAGAGGGAGAGTGTGCTGAGGAGTGGAATCAGGGGAGAGACTGGGGAAAGAGGGGGAGCCGGGAGAGGTGGTAGTAAATTGAGTGCTGAGACACCCCTGAGCCCAGGACTGGGGCAGCCACCCGCTCCTGAGAGTGAGTCTCCTCCCCCCAGCCCCCAGGCAAGGAGCACAGCCACACCCAGATTCCACCCTGTACGAGATCAAGGATTAAGATAACCTGATCAGTCCCTGGGAGTTAACAGGGTCTGGCCTATAGGGGGATTTTCAATCCCAGCAACAACATAGCGCCGGTAACTAACTATTATGCAGTCAGCTCTGGGCAGTGAACTTCCACTGGACAGAGAGGCCCTATAGCCTCAGAGGCCAACCCCAGAACACTGCCACCCAGAGGCTGACCCACAAACTGACTCTTTGCTAAACACAAAATAAGGCAGTCCGGGAAATAAATGCGGCATGCTTTAAAATAAGGACTGTGGTTTACAACACAGAGGAACAGTATATCGCAGGGAAACTCAACACTCTCCTGAATACCTGGAAGGTCTAAGGCGAGCCACACTGAAGAATAGAAGAAACGAAGGACATTCACTACGGCAATTTTTTTTTTTCTTTTTTCACTTTTTAACTAAGAAACCAATTTTTTTCACTTTTTTTCTGTTCTTTTTTTTTTTATCTTTTCTTCTTTTTCCATCACCTGATTTTACCCTTTTAATTACTACCTTCTTATTTTTAACCAGTATTACTACTGCTACCATTTTACCATTTTTTAAAGTGGCATTTTATTTTTTCTTTATTTTATTTTGGGATTAGTGTTCACCATTCTATTTTCATCGTTATATTATTGGTTGTTTCTAGTTTGCATTCATATCCAGGGAGCTGTTGCTGGAATTTGTTGGGATTAATGGCTGTTCTATAGGAGTATTCTCCTCATATAAAAAGTCTCTTCCCCTCTTCCACTTCATTCTCTCTTTTCGCTCTTTTTTTTTTCTTTTCTTTTCTCGCTTTTATTTTCCCCCTTCCTTTTTCCCAATTTCATTTTTGCACTCCCTTTTTTTGGTCCCTACTTTTCTTTTCCTTTCTCTCTTTTATCTTTTTCTCTTCCTTCTTCCTTATCCCCTAATTCTCTTAATTCAGGTGGTCACCTTCAATTGGGGTTATTAATATCATGAATATATTTGTGTATAGTGCCTGGTACGTGGTGCCTTGTTGTGTTGTATTTTGTGCCTTTAAATCAACGCAGCAGATCCAAGCAACAACAACCTCCTGAGCACCACATCCTCTGCTGAGGAACAGCAGCTGTACATGAAACCTCACCCCACCAGCCAGAAGAGCCACCGCAGCTGTGAACAGCACCCACCAGAGGAGCTGCTGACAACTGAAGAGCAGCTGCTACCGCAACCGCCCGAAGAGCAACCACAGACCAAGGAGTCACTGCCACCAAGGGAGCAACCACTGAACTCTCAACCTCTAGATATGTCAGTGAGATCAAACATGGGTAGACAAAGAAACCCCCAAAGGAAAGAGAAGGAGGACTCTCCAGAAAAGCAGCTAAGTAATACAGAGGCATGCAACATGACAGATAAAGAATTCAGAATAAGGATCCTAGAGTGCATAAACCGGATGGAGGAAAAAATCAACAACCTCTTCAAGAAGCAAGAAGAAACAGATGAAAAAATCGATAACATATGGAAGAAGCTAGAAGAAACAGATGAAAAAATCGATAACAAATGGAAGAAGCTAGAAGAAACAGATGAAAAAAATCAACAACCTAATTAAGACCCAAAAAGAAATGAAGAGTGATATAGCTGCAATGAAAAACTCCATTGAAAGTATCAACAGTAGACTAGGAGAAGCGGAGGACCGAATTAGTGAATTAGAAGACAAGGAAGAAAAACACACCCAAAATGTACTGCAATTGGAGAAAAAAATTAAAAGACAGGAGGAGAGCCTAAGGGAGCTTTGGGACAACATGAAACGAAACAACATACGAATAATAGGAGTACCAGAACAACAGAAGGATGAACAAGGATTAGAAAACCTACTTGAAGAAATAATATCAGAAAACTTTCCTGAGGTGGGGAAGAAAAAAGTCACACAAGCCCAGAGAGTCCCAAACAAGGTGAACCCGAAAAGACCCACACCAAGACACATCATAATCACCATGGCAAATGTTCAGGACAAAGAGAGAATCTTACAGGCTGCAAGAGAGAGACGGAAAGTTACATACAAGGGATCTCCCATTAGATTGTCAAGTGACTTCTCAACAGAAACACATCAGGCCAGAAAAGAATGGACTGAAATTTACAAAGTGATGCAAAGCAAAGGACTGAATCCAAGAATACTCTATCCAGCAAGGCTATCATTCAAACTTGAAGGGGAAATAAGAAGCTTCACAGACAAAAAAAGGCTAAGGGAGTTTGTCACTACCAAGCCAGCATTGCAAGGAATGCTAAAGGGACTGATATAAAAATAAGAAATAAAAAGCTCAGAAAGAAAACAGCCACACAAAAAAAGAAATGGCTACAAACAAGTACCTTTCAATAATAACTTTAAACCTAAACTGACTAAATGCTCCAACCAAAAGACATCGAGTGGCTGAATGGATAAAAAAACATGACCCATACATCTGCTGTCTACAAGAAACCCACCTCATTAGAAGGGACTCACACAGACTGAAAGTGAAAGGATGGAAAAATATCTTTCAGGCAAATGGAAAGGAAAAGAAAGCTGGGGTAGCAATACTTATATCGGACGAAATAGACCTCAAAGTGAAGGCCTTAACAAGAGATAAGGAAGGCCACTTCATAATACTAAAGGGATCAATACAACAAGAAGATATAACCCTGGTAAACATATATGCACCCAATGTAGGAGCACCCAAATTCATAAAAAAACTCCTGGAAGATATCAAAGGAGAGATCGACAACAATACAATCATAGTAGGGGACTTTAATACACCACTGACAGCACTGGATAAGTCCTATAGACAAACAACCAGCAAAGATATAGCAATCCTAAATGACTCACTAGATCAGATGGACTTAATAGACATCTTCAGAACACTTCACCCCAAAGCCAGAGAATATACGTTCTCAGGTGCTCATGGGACATATTCAAAAATAGACCACATATTGGGTCACAAGCAAAGTATCCCCAATTTCAAGAAGATTGAAATCATAAAAAGCGTCTTCGCAGACCACGATGGCATAATATTAGAAATAAACTACAATAAAAACAACCCAAAATACTCAAACACCTGGAAGCTGAAGAGCATGCTATTAAATATTGATTGGGTTACCAATGAGATCAAAGAAGAAATTCAAAACATCCTGGAAACTAATGACAATGAAAACACAACAATCCAAAACCTATGGGACACATTGAAAGCAGTCCTGAGAGGGAAGTTTATAGCTCTACAGGCCTATCTCAAAAAACAAGAAAAAATGGTAGTAAATCATCTAACTCTACAACTCAAAGAATTAGAAAGAGAGCAACAAGAAAACCCCAGAGTGAGCAGAAGGAAGGAGATAATAAAGATTAGAGCAGAAATAAATGACATAGAGACCAAAAAAACAATACAGAAAATCAATGAAACCAAGAGCTGGTTCTTTGAAAGGATAAACAAGATTGACAAACCTCTAGCCAGACTCACCAAGAAGCAGAGAGAGAGGACCCAAATAAATAAAATCAGAAACGATAGAGGCGAAATAACAACAGACCCCACAGAAATACAAATGATTGTTAAAAAATACTATGGACAGCTTTACTCCAACAAACTAGACAACCTGGAGGAAATGGACAAATTCCTAGAAAAATACAACATTCCAAAACTCAATCAGGAAGAATCTAAAAATCTCAACAGGCCAATAACTATGGAAGAAATTGAAGCAGTCATCAAAAAGCTTCCATCAAACAAAAGCCCAGGACCAGATGGCTTCACAGGGGAGTTTTACCAAACATTCAAGGAAGAACTAAAACCTATCCTCCTCAGACTACTAGAAAAAATTCAAGACGAAGGAACACTTCCAAGCTCATTCTATGAAGCCAGCATCACCCTAATACCAAAACCAGGTAAAGACAACACAATGAAAGAGAATTACAGGCCAATATCCCTCATGAACATAGATGCCAAAATCCTCAACAAAATCTTAGCAAATCGGATCCAGCAGTACATCAGAAAGATCATACACCATGACCAAGTAGGATTTATCCCAGGGATGCAAGGATGGTACAATATCCGCAAATCAATAAACGTGATACATCACATAAACAAATTGAAAGAAAAAAAACCACATGGTCATATCAATTGATGCAGAAAAAGCATTTGACAAAATTCAACACCCATTTTTGATAAAAACTCTCAGCAAGGTGGGAGTAGAAGGATCATACCTCAACATAATAAAAGCCATATATGAAAGGCCCACAGCCAACATCATACTCAACGGACAAAAACTAACACCATTTCCCCTAAGAACAGGAACAAGACAGGGATGCCCCCTCTCACCACTCCTGTTCAACATTGTACTGGAAGTGTTAGCCATTGCAATTCGGCAAGAAGAAGAAATAAAAGGCATCCAAATTGGAAAAGAGGAAGTAAAACTGTCCTTATTTGCAGACGACATGATATTATACATACAAAACGGTAGAGATTCCATCAAAAAGCTACTAGACTTAATACATGAATTTGGCAATGTAGCAGGATACAAAATTAACCCCAAGAAATCTGAGGCATTTCTATACACCAATAGTGAACTTTCAGAAAGAGAGATTATAAAAACAATCCCGTTTACCATTGCACCAAAAAAATTAAGCTACCTAGGAATAAACTTAACTAAAGAGGTAAAAGACCTCTACTCAGAAAACTACAGGACGTTGAAAAAAGACATAGAGGAAGACATAAACAGATGGAAGAACATACCGTGTTCATGGATTGGTAGAATCAACATCATTAAAATGTCCATACTACCCAAAGCAATCTATAAATTCAACGCACTTCCCAGTAAAATACCAACAGCATACTTCAGAGATCTAGAACGAACTTTCCAAAAATTCATCTGGAATAAAAGAAGACCCCGAATAGCTGCAGCAATCCTGAAAAAGAACAAAGTAGGTGGGATCTCAATACCAGATATCAAGTTGTATTACAAAGCCACTGTTCTCAAAACTGCCTGGTACTGGCACAAGAATAGGCATACAGATCAATGGAATAGAATAGAGAGCCCAGAAATCGGCCCGAACCAATATGCTCAATTAATATTTGACAAAGGAGGCAAGAACATACAATGGAGCCAAGATAGTCTCTTCAATAAATCGTGTTGGGAAAATTGGACAGATATATGCAAGAAAATGAAACTAGACCACCAACTTACACCATATACAAAAATAAACTCAAAATGGATAAAGGACTTAAATGTACGACAGGATACCATAAAAATTCTAGAAGAATCCAAAGGCAACAAAATCTCAGACATATGTCGAAGCAATTTCTTCACTGATACAGCTCCTAGGGCACTTGAAACTAAAGAAAAAATGAACAAATGGGACTACATCAAAATAAAAAGCTTCTGCACAGCAAAAGAAACCATCAACAAAACAACCAGAAAACCCACTGTGTGGGAAAACATATTTGCCAATGACATATCTGATAAGGGCCTAATCTCCAAAATTTATAGGGAACTCATACAACTTAACAAAAGGAAGATAAACAATCCAATCAAAAAATGGGCAAAGGACCTAAATAGACACCTTTCAAAAGAGGACATTCAGAAAGCCAAGAGACATATGAAAACATGCTCAAAGTCACTAATCATCTGAGAGATGCAAATCAAAACAGCAATGAGGTACCATCTCACACCTGTCAGACTGGCTATCATCAACAAATCAACAAACGACAAGTGCTGGAGAGGATGTGGAGAAAAAGGAACACTTGTGCACTGCTGGTGGGAATGCAGACTGGTGCAGCCACTATGGAAGACAGTATGGAGTTTCCTTAAAAAACTGAAAATGGAACTCCCATTTGACCCTGTGATCCCACTTCTAGGAATATATCCCAAGAAACCAGAAACACCAATCAGAAAGGATATATGCACCCCTATGTTCATAGCAGCACAATTCACCATAGCTAAGATCTGGAAACAGCCTAAGTGCCCATCAGTAGATGAATGGATTAGAAAACTGTGGTACATCTACACGATGGAATACTATGCTGCTCTAAAAAGGAAGGAACTCTTACCATTTGCAACGTCATGGATGGAACTGGAGAGCATTATGCTAAGTGAAATAAGCCAGTCAATAAAGGAAAAATACCACATGATCTCACTCATTCATGGACAATAGAGACCATTATAAACTTTTGAACAATAATAGATACAGAGGCAGAGTTGCCTCAAACAGATTGTCAAACTGCAGCGGGAAGGCCGGGGAGGGTTGGGGGACAGGAGGTAGTGGGGTAAGAGATCAACTAAAGGACTTGTATGCATGCATATAAGCATAACCAATGGACATAAGACACTGGGTGATAGGGGAGGCTAGGGGACTGTCTAGGGCTGGGGGATAAAATGGATACATATGTAATACCCTTTGTAATACTTTAAGCAATAAAAATAAATAAATAAATAAATAAATAAATAAATAAATAAATAAATAAATAAATAAATAAAAAAGACAACACAATGAAAGAGAACTACAGGCCAATATCCCTCATGAACATAGATGCCAAAATCCTCAACAAAATCTTAGCAAATCGGATCCAGCAGTACATCAGAAAGATCATACACCATGACCAAGTAGGATTTATCTCAGGGATGCAAGGATGGTACAATATCCCCAAATCAATAAACGTGATACATCACATAAACAAATTGAAAGAAAAAAACCACATGGTCATATCAATTGATGCAGAAAAAGCATTTGACAAAATCCAACACCCATTTTTGATAAAAACTCTCAGCAAGGTGGGAGTAGAAGGATCATACCTCAACATAATAAAAGCCATATATGACAGGCCCACAGCCAACATCATACTCAATGGACAAAAACTAACACCATTTCCCCTAAGAACAGGAACAAGACAGGGATGCCCCCTCTCACCACTCCTGTTCAACATAGTACTGGAAGTGTTAGCCATTGCAATTTGGCAAGAAAAAATAAAAGGCATCCAAATTGCAGAAGAGGAAGTAAAACTGTCCTTATTTGCAGACGACATGATATTATACATACAAAACCCTAGAGACTCCATCAAAAAGCTACTAGACTTAATACATGAATTTGGCAATGTAGCAGGATACAAAATTAACCCCAAGAAATCTGAGGCATTTCTTTACACCAATAGTGAACTTTCAGAAAGAGAGATTATAAAAACAATCCCGTTTACCATCGCACCAAAAAAAATTAAGCTACCTAGGAATAAACTTAACTAAAGAGGAAAAAGACCTCTACTCAGAAAACTACAGGACATTGAAAAAAGATATAGAGGAAGACATAAACAGATGGAAGAACGTACCGTGTTCATGGATTGGTAGAATCAACATCCTTAAAATCTCCATACTACCCAAAGCAATCTATAAATTCAACGCACTTCCCAGTAAAATACCAACGGCATACTTCAGAGATCTAGAACGAACTCTCCAAAAATTCATCTGGAATAAAAAAAGAGCCCGAATAGCTGCAGCAATCCTGAAAAAGAACAAAGTCGGTGGGATCTCAATACCAGATATCAAGTTGTATTACAAAGCCACTGTTCTCAAAACTGCCTGGTACTGGCACAAGAATAGGCATATAGATCAATGGAATAGAATAGAGAGCCCAGAAATCGGCCCGAACCAATATGCTCAATTAATATTTGACAAAGGAGGCAAGAACATACAATGGAGCCAAGATAGTCTCTTCAATAAATGGTGTTGGGAAAATTGGACGGATATATGCAAGAAAATGGAACTAGACCAGCAACTTACACCATACACAAAAATAAACTCAAAATGGATAAAGAACTTAAATGTACGACAGGAAACCATAAAAATTCTAGAAGAATCCAAAGGCAACAAAATCTCAGACATATGCCGAAGCAATTTCTTCACTGATACAGCTCCTAGGGCACTTGAAACTAAAGAGAAAATGAATAAATGGGACTACATCAAAATAAAAAGCTTCTGCACAGCAAAAGAAACCATCTACAAAACAATGAGAAAACCCACTGTGTGGGAAAACATATTTGCCAATGTCATATCTGATAAGGGCCTAATCTCCAAAATTTATAGGGAACTCATACAACTTAACAAAAGGAAGATAAACAATCCAATCAAAAAATGGGCAAATGACCTAAATAGACACCTTTCAAAAGAGGACATTCAGAAAGCCAAGAGACATATGAAAACATGCTCAAAGTCACTAATCATCTGAGAGATGCAAATCAAAACAGCAATGAGGTACCATCTCACACCTGTCAGACTGGCTATCATCAACAAATCAACAAACAACAAGTGCTGGACAGGATGTGGAGAAAAAGGAACACTTGTGCACTGCTGGTGGGAATGCAGACTGGTGCAGCCACTATGGAAGACAGTATGGAGTTTCCTTAAAAAACTGAAAATGGAACTCCCATTTGACCCTGTGATCCCACTTCTAGGAATATATCCCAAGAAACCAGAAACACCAATCAGAAAGGATATATGCACCCCTATGTTCATAGCAGCACAATTCACCATAGCTAAGTTCTGGAAACAGCCTAAGTGCCCATCAGTAGATGAATGGATTAGAAAACTGTGGTACATCTACACGATGGAATACTATGCTGCTGTAAAAAGGAAGGAACTCTTACCATTTGCAACGTCATGGATGGAACTGGAGAGCATTATGCTAAATGAAATAAGCCAGTCAATGAAGGAAAAATACCACATGATCTCACTCATTCATGAATAATAGAGACCATTATAAACTTTTGAACAATAATAGATACAGAGGCAGAGCTGCCTCAAACAGATTGTCAAACTGCAGCGGGAAGGCCGGGGAGGGTTGGGGGGCAGGAGGTAGAGGGGTAAGAGATCAACTAAAGGACTTGTATGCATGCATATAAGCATAACCAATGGACATAAGACACTGGGGTATAGGGGAGGCTAGGGGACTGTCTAGGGCGGGGGGATAAAATGGACTCCTATGTAATACCCTTTGTAATACTTTAAGCAATAAATAAAAAAAATAAAAAAATAAATAGATTATCTTCATTACTCTCCTCTATTATTTTGCACTTTCTCTGCTGACTTGAGCTGAGAAATCCCCAACATGTTACATGTTGTTGTACATTGTGGTAATTTTTTCTTAGGAGATGTCTGGGTCTTCATAAAGTTATGTGCATTATTATTACCACATTTTCTAACCCAGAGTGCTTCATCCAATGAGTAAACACATAACTCATGGAAGATCAATTAGTCTCCATTCTGAGGACTAAAATATAAAATCATTCTTTCTTCTGGGATTTCTGGATAGATTTATCAGTAACCATGTCCCATCTATATCCACAACTCAAGACAAGATATGAATTGTACAGTGGATTTCTGTAGCAGCCTCCCCATCTGTTGCTACAGATGTTGCTTCCATCCTAGGCAGCAATAGTGCTTTTACCTTATGTCCCTTGTACCTGCCTTCATTGCTTTTCTAAACAAATATCCTTGATCCAGGTAAGATAAAGTGATCCATGAAACCTTTTATTACAATTTTGTATTCTTAAAGTAATTTAATCTCTTAGAACACAAATCACTTCCAAAATATAAGAAGCATGTGAAGATATACATTAACTGTATTTGAGTGTCCTTTATTTATATCTGGGTATTCCAAAAAATCACTACCAATTTCATTTATCTTTCCAACTATAAAATATTTTAAAGGAATGTATCATAATTTGAAGAAAAAACTATCTCTCCAACTTTAGATAATACTTGTTGGAATTTATTTTTCATACTCACCACCAAAAACATAAGATCTAACTTCTTAGCCAAAGGCAAATTTCCAAAGAACTATCAAATCTATATTGTCACAAACTGAGATTTATACAAGCTATCGTCTGCTTAGTAGAATATTATTTTTCTTATGAATTTTAAACATTTACCCTAACACTTGCCACTGAAATTTATGTGTTTGTGGCCACCACACACTTAAGATAGCAGGTAACAATTTTCTGATATTTTGGTACTGAGAGTAGGAAAATTATCCATATTACAGAAGTTACAAAATATTTTATAATAGTAAGTTTAGTAATGTTTTTCACAAGATGTGGTTGTTCTTGTTTGTTTCTTCTCACCCTCACCCTGATATTGCATCTGGGAAGCCTCACACTCTAGTGGTAAAAGCACAATAAGGCCCAGCTTTTCTAGGGGTCATTTTGAATTAAAAACATGCCAAACCTTTGGCCCAGTAGTTTAGCTTGCTTTTTCAAAGGAACTAAACAGAGAAGCACACTATACACTTATTTAAAATGTTTACTATATAGCCCTAGTTGGTTTGGCTCAGTGGATAGAGCGTTGGCTCACAGACTGAAGGTTCGATTCTGTTCAAGGGCAAGTACCTCAGTTGTAGGCTTGATCCCTGGCCCTGGGGCACATGCGGGAAGGCAACCAATCGCTGTGTCTCTCTCACATCAATGTTTCTTTATCTCCGTTTCTCCTTCTCCCTTCCACTCTCTCTGGAAATCAATGGAAAAATATCCTCCAGTGAGGATTAACAACACCAATAAAAATGTTTACTGTAGTTACTTATAATAGTGGAAAATGGAAATAACCTTCATGTCAGACTTCAAAAGATACTTAAATTATGGCTATTAGAAAATTATTTAGGCAGAAAATGTTTTAATATGTTTTTTTCTTGAAGATTCTGACAAAATGATAGACCAATAGAATAATATGTTACACAGCATGCTACTAAAGAGAATATTCCACATGGGGAATGCAAGATGGCTGCAGAGTAGCTCAGGGTTGTTTGTTCTGAGCTATGGACCAGATTTACAGCTAAAATACAGACCAACCAACTTGAAAACCCAATTGAATTGTAGCTGAACTGAAATATTGTACGTAAGGAGCACTGAAGAAGCCATAAGAGACCGGTAAGGGAAGTGGAGACACAGAAAGGGAAAGCCCCCTTTGAGCAGGTGAAGAAGCTGAAAGGCCAGAGGGATACCACAGCTTCCAAACTTACTCCCCATGAGAGTGTGGGGTCTCAACCCTACACAGATATCCCCAACCAAGAGCAACTGAGATGAGAAGAGTTCATGTAGCATTTGACAGAGGGAATCATGGGTTCTGTCTGCCTGGGAGGCTTAGACCTCACCTTATCAGTAAATGGCTCCTAATGTTAGCAGTCCCAGCCGAGAAGTTTGTTCTGGACTCTGACTACTTGAAAATCTACACAGCTGTCTTTGGGACCAGCAGAGTGATCTGCATAGAGAAATCGAAGTCCTGTGCAGAGCTGATTTTCTGCCCTTTTCTGCTTGGTTTGGTGGTATGGGTGAATTGGTGCCATGCAGAGCTGGGAATTTTTACTGTATTTCTGAGGGAGGTTTCTGTCAGGGAGACTGACAGGCAGGTCCTGAGCTCTGTGACTTCACTGTGGGCAGACATATCTGAGCTTACTGAGAGTTACACTGCAAAGCACCAGAAAAAAGTAATAGTGCTTGTCACCCCTCCTGCAGGCTGTGGGCTCCACCCCCAACAGGAGAGTGTTTGGTTCAGCTCTGTGAAGTCCAAGATACCCCTACTGGGTGCAGTTCTGTGAGGTATAGGGGTTCCTCTCAGAGCAGGCCTTGACAAAGTGAGACACTTGGAGGCTGTTATCTGAGACCAGCAGAAAGTGCTTAGCCCTCTCCTGTGGGTTGGGCCAGAAATATCTTCAATGGGAGACTCTTTTGACCTCTCCCCCTGTGCCCATGGTGACTGAATCTGCTTCGGCAGAGGAGACAGCAAGCTGTGCCCAACCTGAACCTGCAGTGAGTCCCATTAGGGGAAACTAGAGTTGGACACTCCGGCAGAGACTGAGATTAACTTTGAAGCATGGACTAATTTTCCCCCCTTGAGTACCTGACTGTGTAATCCCCAAGCAGGGAGCCAACTAGCCAAGCTAGGCTAGCCAGGGTTCATCCTAAAGACTCTTTGGAAGACTCTGGAAGAAGGCCAGGCAACTCAGGGGGAATGTGGAGTGGAGTAGCTGACAGGTGGAGGTGGATCTCAGGGAGCCTTGGTCTGATCACAGATCTTCCCCCAGCCCTAACCTGGAAGGAGCTGAACCATTTACATAAATTGGCCCCTCCCATGTACACAATGTCTGACAGTGACCTGCATCTAAAACACACACTAGAGAATGCAGAATTAACACAACAAGGTATGAGCTTCAGACCAAACCAGAGCTCGACCCAACTAGACACACAAACAGCACACCCAAAAAAGGATCCCAGCAGGTTCCAGACCCTGATGGCAAGAACACTGCCTAAGGGGGAAGTCCCTGCACATCATCTTATACAAGGTGATCAAGGTTTGCCTCTCTAGGCACCCAGCCTAAAGGGTTTATGATTGTGCCACTGCATTCAAATAAGGTAGCTAGAGACTGTACCTGAATAGCAGTTTGCATGCCAGAGTTCAGGTTGAGCCTCATAGTCAACCATCGTGAGGTTCAATTCCACCCACAAATGGGCCAACAACAAGCAAGACCAAATTAAACAGAAAGATCCAAATAATAAAGAGACATTTCTAGAGCACCCAGCTCAGGAGATCAATGAGACTGTATTACTGAGACCCACAGAACATGCACTACAGAAGGCCACACCACCAAAACTGGGAGTCTTAGCAGTTCTACCTAATAAAAAGAAACAAACACAAAGAGACAGCCAAAATGAGAAGACAAAGGATCAGACCTTAAATGAAAGAACAGGAGGAATCTCAAAAAAAAAAAAAAAGAGCTAAGTTATGGAGGCAAAAAATTTATCAGAAACAGAGCTCAAAGTAATGAATATAAGAATGTTCAGAAGAATGAAAAAGAACATGGAAACCATGTAAAACAACCAGTCAGAAGTAAAGAATGAAATAGCTGATATACAGAATACACTGAAAGAAATAGCCAGTAGGCTGGAGGAAACAGAAGGAACAAATTAGTGAATTAAAATAAAAGATAGAAAAAATATCACTCAATAAAGCAGAAAAGGAAAAAATAATTAGTTTGTTAAAGGCAACTTTGGAAAAATGTAAAACAAAACAACATCCTTATCATAGGAGTATTAGAGGGAGAAGAAAGTGAGCAAGGGATAAAGAACCTTTTTGAAGACACGAAAGAAAACTCTCCTAACATGGTGAAGAAAAAGACACACAAGTTTAGGAAGTACAAAGCCCCAATCAAGATGAACCCAAAGAGAACCACAGCAAGACACATCATAATTAAAATGGCAAACTTTAAAGACCAAGAGAGAATCTTAAAGGCAGCAAGACAAAGATAGTCAGTTACCTAAAAGGGAGCAATCATATGGCTGTCAGTTGATTTCTCAACAGAAACACTACAGGTCAGAAGGCAATGGCATGTAGTATTCAAAATAATGAAAGTGAGGCGAAACCAAGATGGCGGCATAGGTTAACGCCAGAGATTGCTGCCTCGAACAACCACTTCAAAAAACAACTAAACAACGGAATTGACATCATCCAGAACCACAAGAAGGCTGGCTGAGTGGAAATTCTACAACTAGGAGGAAAGAGAATATCATACCCAGACTCAGAGGAGGCTCAGTGCTGAAGTGAAATACTCAGGTGCGGAGTGCGCGCCGAGCGGACTGGCAGCGGAGGGCGCGGTTATTGTTTGCAATCGGGAGGGAGTTTCAGACTCTGAACTCCAGATCCGGGCGAGTCTCTAGGGACCCAGACTCAAAGGGGAGAAGCGGGACTATCTGGCTTGGGTCGGAACTCCAAGGCAGCTTTATCTCTGAGGTTTGCAGTGGTTGCTGGGACTATGTGAGGCAGAGCCCCTAGGGACGGGACTGAGATCAGCCATAACTGCTCGCTCTGGCCTGCCCTGTAGACCCCCGGGGACCCGCCCCGCCCAAGCCCTGCGCAGAGCCATTTGCAGGATAGCCTCAGGCAAATGCTAGATTAGCACCGCCCTAGAGATCCAGCACAGAAGCTCTCCCACTGCAGACACAGCTGACTCTCATAGCCAGTTAGCCTGGAGGTCAAATCACCCCCGGTATTGCCTACAACAATCAAGGCTTAACTACAACAAGACTGCGCACAAAGACCACTAGGGGGTGCACCAAGAAAGCATAAAAAATGCGGAGACAAAGAAACAGGACAAAACTGTCAATGGAGGATATTGAGTTCAGAACCACACTTTTAAGGTCTCTTAAGAACTGTCTAGAAGCCGCCGATAAATGTAGTGAGATCCTCAAGAAATCTAATGAGACCCTCGATGTTATGATAAAGAACCAACTAGAAATTAAGCATACACGGACTGAAATAACAAATACTATACAGATTCCCAACAGCAGACCAGAGGAGCGCAAGAATCAAGGCAAAGATTTGAAATGCGAAGAAGCAAAAAACACCCAACCAGAAAAGCAAAATGAAAAGAGAATCCAAAAATATGAAGATAGTGTAAGGAGCCTCTGGGACAGCTTCAAGCGTACCAACATCAGAATTATAGGGGTGCCAGAAGATGAGAGAGAGCAAGATACTGAAAACCTATTTGAAGAAATAATGACAGAAAACTTCCCCCACCTGGTGAAAGAAATAGACTTATGGGTCCAGGAAGCACAGAGAACCCCAAACAAATGGAATCCAAAGAGGACCACACCAAGACACATCATAATTAAAATGCCAAGAGCAAAAGACAAAGAGAGAATCTTAAAAGCAGCAAGAGAAAGAAACTCAGTTACCTACAAGGGAATACCCGTACGACTGTCAGCTGATTTCTCAACAGAAACTTTGCAGGCCAGAAGGGAGTGGCAAGAAATATTCAAAGTGATGAATACCAAGAACCTACAACCAAGATTACTTTATCCAGCAAAGCTATCATTCAGAACTGAAGGTCAGATAAAGAGCTTCACAGATAAGGAAAAGCTAAAGGAGTTCATCACCACCAAACCAGTATTATATGAAATGCTGAAAGGTATCCTTTAAGAAGAGGAAGAAGAAGAAAAAGGTAAAGATACAAATTATGAACAACAAACATGCATCTATCAACAAGTGAATCTAAGAATCAAGTGAATAAATAATCTGGTGATCATAATAGAATCAGGGACATAGAAAGGGAATGGACTGACTATTCTTGGGGGGAAAGGGGTGTGGGAGATGCGGAAAGAGACTGGACAAAAATCGTGCACCTATGGATGAGGACAGTGGGTGGGGAGTGAGGGCGGAGGGTGGGGCGAGAACTGGGAGGAGGGGAGTTATGGGGGCAAAAAAGAGGAACAAATGTAATAATCTGAACAATAAAGATTTAATTTAAAAAAATAATGAAAGCAAGGATCTGAAACAAAGACTAATCTATCCAGCAAGGCTGTCATTCAAAACATGTGGTAAAATAAAGAACTTCCCAGCAAAAAAAAAAAAAAAAAAATAAGGCTAAACAAGCTTATTACCACTGTTGGGTCTGAGCTCCTCTGCTAGGGACTGAACCTTCTTTGACACTGGGAATTGGGAAAAAACATGAGCTACCACAAGTACATGGGATGTGCTTTATTGCAAACAAAGCAGCCATTACAAACAAAGCAATCACTGCCTAGAAAGCAGCCAACCAGTGGCTGGTCAGTAGCAGATTTTTATACTAACTCAGACAAAAGAGGCTTCTCACCAAATAGTGGCATCAGTGTTACATGAACTAGTTACATACTATATAGGTGTGCCTACACAGTGGGTACAGTGAAACACTGTGTCATTGCCTTTGCACATGCCTATGGCAAACAGGCCTTTAACATTCTGCTTCCTCTGGTCAGGGTCCCCACAACCACCAAACCACCTTTGCAAGAAAGGTTAAAGGGACTGCTATAAGAAGAAGGAGAAATAAGAGGGTGAGAGAGAGGGGGAGGGAGAGAGAGAAGAATATAGGCATAAAGAGATAGGGAAAAATTCGTGCAAATGGAAACAAACAAAAAAGCTGAGGTAACAATACTAACAAAATAGACTTCAGAACAAGGGGCATAAAAGAAATAAAGATCCCTGACCCCTGTGGCTCAGTTGGTTGACATTGGTTCTATTCACCAAATACGTCACTGATTTGGTTCCAGTTCAGGGCACATGTATGAGTTGTGGGCCCTGATAAGGGATGTATAGGAGGCAGCTGGTAGATGTTTCTCTCTCAGTCTCACTCTTCCATCCTCTCTCCCTAAAATCAATTAAAAAAACATATTTTAAAAAAGAGAGACAAAGATCACTACATAATACTAAATGAATCAATCCAACAAGAAAATATAACCCTGATAAACATATATGCACCCAATATAGGAGCACCTAAACAATATATATATATCTATATATCTATATATAGATATATATATCTATATATGTAGATATCTATATAGATATAGATATATAGATATTAAATGCCTAATATGCTAATTAGACCGGACAGCTGAACGACCTTTTAGACGTCATTCCGGATGTCCTTCCAGATGAAGCCATGGTGGCGGGGCCATAGCAGAGCCTGTTAGGAGCGATCAGGAAGGCAGGCAAGAGGTTAGGGGTGATGAGGCAGGCAGACAGGCAGGCGAGTGGTTAGGAGCCAGCAGTCCCGGATTGTGTGAGGGTGCAGTCCAGGCTGAGGGACCCCCACTTCTCATATATATATATATTATAGTGTCTTAAAATGGCAAACTTTTTTCCCTTTTTTTACTCACAATTTTGTGGTTGGCTGAGCAGTTCAGGTGTTCAGGCTTGGGGTATCTCATGAGGATGCATTCACATGGGAGCATGGCTGGGATTAGAATATTCAAGATGGCCTCTCTACATCTAGAGTTAGGACTTTGAAAGCAAGCTCTGACACCACTCCCCAGACCAGATGCCAAAGGCTAAGAATCATTTTACATTTTTAGATGGTTGGGGAGAAAAAGAAAATATATATATGGTGTATCATGAAAATTATAGGAAATTCAAATTTTGGTGTCCAAAAACTTTTATTAGCACACAGCCATGCTCATATGCTTACATACTGTGTGTGGCTGCTTTTGCACTATAGTGGCAGAGCTGAGTAGTCGCAACAGTCAATAGAGGCCACAGAGCTTGTAAAGATGAAAATATTTACTATCTGGCTCTTCATAGAGTGCTGGGGTCCAACCCCATCAGGTTCAGGGGTCCCCAAAGGTGTGGACGGAGTCGGCGAAGAAGGAATGACACGGAGACAGCGTTCAGTTGATCAGCAGCCTAGCCAGGATCTCTAGCCAGGATCTCCAGCCAAGTTCTGGTCCTGGATCTCTAGCCAAGTTCTGTGTCCATGTTCTCTTGCTAGGTTCTCCAGCCAGGTTCTCCAGGTTCTCCAGCCAGGTTCAGTCACCAGGTTCTAGTCAGGTTCTCTTGCCATGTTCTATCCAGGTTCTCTGACCCCTGCTCCTGAGCCTCTCTCCACAGATATCTCTTCATTAAATATCAGTAAGTTATTTTTAGAAATTTTAAGGTTTTATTTCTTTCTAACTGATGAGATTAGAGATAAGTTAACCTGTCATTTGCTAGCATTATATGCAAACTAGAGGCCCAATGCACGAAATTCATGTGTGTGTATGGGGGGGGGGGGGGGGCTGTGTGTCCCTCTGCCAAGCCTGCACCCTCTCTAATCTGGGACCCCTCAAGTGATGTCCAACTGCCCTAAATGAAGTCGGACTGCTGGCTCCCAACCGCTCGCCTGCCTGCCTGCCTGATTGTCCCTAACTACTCCCCTGCTGGCCTGGTCCTTCCCAACTGCCCTACCCTGCTGGCCTGATCACCCACAACTGCCCTCCCCTGCTGGCCATCTTGTGGTGGCCATCTTGTGTCCACATGGGGGTGGCCATTTTGTGTATTGGAGTGATGGTCAATTTGCATATTACTCTTTTATTAGATAGGATAACATTGCAGTTGTGAATAATTTTTGGCTTAAAAGTCAAACTGAATGCAATTTTTATTATATTTACTCTGTTTTATATCATTTTTCAGCCCACTGGAGTAATTCTGAGGCCATGCCCAATATTTTTTTCAGATACATGCAAATAATGGGATCATTAATGATCATACAGATAAAGTTGCAGAATTGGAGAGTTTTTTAATACTCCTTGTTAACTTGGTGTTGCAACATCATAATTCCTTATCCTTCTTATCTTTACTAAAATACATATTTTGAAAATAACTAAGTGTTTAAAATAAAACAATTTTAACTGTTTAACTGTCAAAGCTACATTTACTACTTCTGTGCAACTGCATATGTAATGCTGACCCTTCAATAACATAGGTTTGAATTGTGTGGATCCACTTACATGTGGATGTTTTTCCAATACATATGTATGTATAGGACTTAAATATATATATTAGAGACCCACTGCACAAAATTTGTGCACTCGTCTAGGTCTCTCAGCCTGCACCCTATCCAAGTCCAGCTGCACCCTCCAAGTCCAGGAGTCCGACTGCTGCGGAGGTGAAAGAGGCTACAGCCACCACCACTGCTCTTGCCAGCCGTGAGCCAGGCTTCTGGCTGAGAGGCACTCTCCCTGTGGAAGCGCACTGACCACCAGGGGGCAGCTCCCGCATTGAGTGTCTGCCCCCTGGTGGCCAGTGCATATCATAGCAACCAGTCGTTCTGTTCAGTTGATTTGCATATTAGCCTTTTATTATATAGGACTAGAGACCCAGTGCACAAAAATTTGTGCACTCAGGAGGGAGGAGGGGTCCCTCAGCCCGGCCTGTGCCCTCTCGCAGTCTGGGACCCCTTGGGAGATAATGACCTGCTGGCTTAGGCCTGCTCCCGGGTGGCAGAGAGCAGGCCCAATCCCTAGGTGCAGCCCCTGCTCGGGCTCAGAGCAGGGCCAATTGGGGAGTTGGGGCACCGTCCCCTGTCATACACAGAGCAGGGCAGATTGGGAGGTTGAGACGCCACCCTCAGTTACGCTCAGGGTAGGGCAGATTGGGGGGTTGGGGCACTGCCCCTTGTCACACTCAAGGCAGGGTTGATGGGGAGGTTGCAGCGCCACCCACTGTCACACACAGAGCAGGGCCCATCAGGGGGTTTGGGGCTCTGTACCCTGTCACGCACAGAGCAGGGTTGATCAGGGGGGTGGGGAGCTCCCCCCTGTCACGCACAGAGCAGGGCTAATCAGGGGGTTGAGGAGCTCCCCCCTCTTACTTACAGAGTAGGACTGATAGGGGAGTTGGGGCACCGCCCCCTGTCACACACAGAACAGGGCATCTCAGGGGGTTGGGGCGCCGCACCCTGTCACACACAGAGCCACAGGGCGATCATGGAGTTGGGGAGTTCCCCCTATCAGGCACAGAGCAGGGCTGCTCAGGGGGTTGGGGCACCTCCCCCTGTCACGAACAGAGCAGGGCTGATAGGGAGGTTGTGGCCCCACCCCCGGTCACACACAGAGCCGCAGGGTGATCAGGGGGTTTGGGTGCTGCCCCCTGTCACACTGATCCCAGTGCTGGGAGGTCTCTTGGCTCCGCTGTTCCCGGTACTGGGAGGCATATTACCCTTTTACTATATAGGATAGAGGCCTGATGAACTGGTTGGGGTCAGCTGGTTTGCCCTGAAGGGTGTCCTGGATCAGGGTGGGGGTCAACACTGGGGGGCCTGGCCAGCCTGGGTGAGGGGATGATGGCTGTTTGCAGCTGGTCACACACCCTTCAGGGTGGGGGTCCCCACTGGGGTGCCTGGCCTGTCTGGGTGAGGGGCTGAGGGCTGTTTTCAGGCTGGCGAGTGACTGAAGCTCCCAACCGCTCCTTTTTTTATTTTTATTTTTTTATTCTGGGCCAGCTTTAGCTTTGAGGCTTGGCTCCAGCTCTTAGGCTTCCGCTGCTGAAAGCATGTTTCTGGCCTTTGTTTACCTTCTGTATTTGAAACAATGTTGCGATCCTGCTGGCTGAAGCCCGAGACTAAAGCAGGTTTCTGGGGTTTTGTTTAGCTTCTATATTTGTAACATAGTTGCTTAGAGTTGCAGCTCAGAGGCCTGCAGCGGCAAGTGGGGAACGTTGGAGTCCTCCGTCACTGAAGCAAGCAAGCCTCATGTTCACTGTAATCTGCCTGGCTGCTAGCCGCCATCTTGGCTGGCAGTTAATTTGCATATTGCCCTGATTAGCCAATGGGAAGGGTAGCGGCCGTATGCTAATTACCATGTTTCTCTTTTATTAGATAGGAGATATATATATATATATATATATATACTCTTGGAGGATATCAAGGGAGAGATAAACAACAATACAGACATGATAGGGGAATTTAATATCCCACTGACCCACTGACATCACTGGATACATCTTCCAGACCAAAAAAATAAATAAATAAATAATCAGATAATCTGTATAGGCTTATGAAATTGAAGCAGAAAAAAAAAAAACTCTCAGTAAACGAAAGTTCTACACTGAAAGGCTTCACAGGCAAGTTTTACCAAATATTTAGAGAAGAACTAACACCTATCCTCCTCAAACTGTCCCAAAATTCAAGAAGAAGGAAGACTTCCAAGCTCTTTTTACAAGGCCAGCATTATCCTAATTTCAAAACAAGATAAAGACACTACAAAAGAAAAGAAAAGGAAATTATAGGCTAATATACTGATGTACATAGATGATAAAATCCTCTACAAAATGTTAGCAAATCAGATCCATCAGATACATTAAAAAGATCATACACCATGACCAAGTGGAATTCATTCTGGGAATGCAAGTCTATACAATATTTGCAAATCAATGAATGTGATAATATCACATAAACAAGATGAAGGGGGGAAAATCACATGATCATATCAATAGATGCAGAAAAGATATTCAACAAAATGTAGCATCCATGTATGATAAAAACTCTCAGCAAAGTGGGAATAGAGGGAACATACCTCAATGTAATAAAGGCCATATAGGACAAACCCACAGCCAACATCATTCTCAATGGGCTGAAACTGAAACTATTTCTCTTAATAAGTGGAACAGGCAGGGATGTCTGGTTTTGTCACTCTTATTCAGAATAGTACTGGAAGTACCAGTCAAAGCCATCATACAAAAAGAAAAAAGAAGGCATTTTATTTTGAAAGGAGGATGTAAAACTGTCATTATTTGCAGATGACATGATATTGAATATAAGTATTCTCTCTTTACCATGACCAGCACAGCTAGAGAGCGGACACGAGTCCTGAATAGGGGCAATGGGGGTTTAAGAAAATGAAAGAGACAGACACAGAGACAGTAGAGAAAGCTGGGATGGGATGGGACAGCTGGCCCTCTGATGGAGAGACAGTGATCCAGAGCTGGTGCAGCGCATTTATTTCACAGAGTATGATTCCAGGAAGTTTTACTAGAGTTTAAGGCAAAGGAAATTATGTGAAATCATGGTTAAAGATCAAGCTGCAATTGTTCATT
Source organism: Myotis daubentonii (assembly GCF_963259705.1). Lineage (NCBI taxonomy): Eukaryota > Metazoa > Chordata > Mammalia > Chiroptera > Vespertilionidae > Myotis > Myotis daubentonii. The sequence continues at coordinate 115,714,646 of NC_081841.1, forward strand.
CTTGTGGCATCTTTGTAATTGTCACTCCTGGCTGAGCCTGGATAATTGCATCTGTTTCTTGCTCCTGGTTGAACTTAAATAATGAAACCCACCCCTGGCACTTGAACTAAGGGTCAGGCTGACAACATACCTGCCTCTGGCACGGTATGTTTCCAGGACATGGCTCTGCCAATGCTACTGGACTCAGCTAACAGTAACCAAAGAAATGCTCATGTGCCTTCCTAGGCACTCTCTACAATTGTGCATAGAAAACCCTAAAGACTACCAAAAAACTACTATATTTAATAAATGAATTTAGCAACATACAAAATTAACATCCATATATTGATGGCACTTTTATACACCAACAAAGGCCTGATGCACAAAATTCATGCAAGAGTAGGCCTTCCTCCCCCAGCTGCTGGCATCAGCTTCCCTCTAGCACCCGGGACCCGGGCTTCCCTTCAGCCACTGGCAGGCACCTGGGACCCAGGCTTCCCTCCAGACGCCAGCAGGCATCCGGGACTCAGGCAGCCCCAGCTTCATCTGGAAGGTCGTCCAAAAGGATGTCCAGTCTAGTTAGCATATTGTGCTTTTATTATTATAGATAATGAACTCTCAGAAAGAAAAACTAAAAAATAAGCCTATTACCACTGAAACAACAACAACAAAATAAGGTACCTGGGTATAAACTTAATCAAGGAGGTAAAAAGACCTGTACTCAAAAAACTGCAGGACATTGAACAAAGAAATACAGGATGTTACAAAAAGTGGAAGGATGTACCCTATTCATGGGTTGATAGAATTAAAGTCACTAAAATGTCTATACTACCCAAAGTAATCTATAGATTCAACACAATCCCTATTAAAATACAAACAGCATATTTCACAGATCTAGATCAAATATTCTGAATAGCCTCAGCAATCTTGAGAAAGAATAAAGTTGGAAGGATCACAATACAAATATCAAACTATACTATAAATCCATACTATAAATCAAACAGCCTTGTACTGGTACAAGAGCAGGCATATGGATCAATGGACCAGATCAGAGTCCCTAGAAATTGACACACACCATTATAGCCACTAATATTTGACAAAGGAGGCAAGCGTATCCAGTGGAGTATGATAATCTCTTCAATAAATGGTATTGGGAAAAGCAAAAAAAAAGAAAGAAAAAGAAACTAGACCACCATTTATACCACACACAAGAATAAACTCAAAATTGGTAAAAGACTTAAATATATGTTATGAAACCATAAAAAATCCTACATGAAAACATAGGCAGTGAAGCTCAGACATCTCATATAGCGGTATTTTCACCGATATGTCTTCTAAGGAAAGTGAAACAAACAAAATAAACGAATGGGACTATAACAAACTAAAAGATTCTGCATAGCAAAAGAAACCATCAACAAAATGAAAAAGTAACCTACTATATGAGAACATATTCATCAATGACAAATCTGATAATGGGTTAATTTCCAAAATGTACAAAGAACTCATACAACTCAACACCAGAAATAAAATCCAATTAAAAAATAGGAGCCCCAGCTGGATTGGCTCAGTGGATAGAGCGTCAGCCTGAGGACTGAAGGGTCCCAGGTTTGATTCCAGTCAAAGGCACATGCCTGGGTTGCAGACTTGATCCCCTGTGGGAGGCATGCAGGAGGCAGCCAACCAATGATTCTCCCTCATCATTGATGTTTCTATTCTCTCTCCCTCACCCTTCCTCTCTGAAATAAATAAAAAATATATTTTTTAAAAATGGGAAAATACCTGATTAGAAACTTCTCCGAAGAGGACATACAGATGGCTAAGAGACATAAGATAAAATGCTCAACATCTTTAATCATCACAGAGATGCAAATTAAAACTACAATGAATTATCACCTCACACCTGCCAGAATGGCTACAATCAACAAGTCAACAAACAAGTGCTGGCAAGGATGCAGAGAAAAAGAAACCCTAGTAGACTGCTGGTGAGAATGCAGACTGGTACAGCCATCATGGAAAACAGTATGGAGTTTCCTCAAAAAATTATTAATGGAACTGCCCTTTGACCCAACATTATCACTCTTGGGAATACATCCTAAAAATGCTGAAACACCAATCAGAGAGAATATATGCACCCCTAGGTTCATAGAAATATTATTTGCAATATCCAAGATCTGGAAATAGCCCAAGTGCCCACGAGTAGATGAGTGGATAAAAAGCTGTAGTACATTTACAATGGAATACTATGCTGCTGTATAAAAGAAGGTGCTCTGCCCAACCAGCGTGACTCAGTGGTTGAGCATTGACCTATGAACCAGGAAGTCATGATTTTTTAAAACATATTTTATTGATTTTTTTACAGAAAGGAAGGGAGAGGGATAGAGAGTCAGAAACATCGATGAGAGAGAAACATCGATTAGCTGCCTTCTGCACACCCCCTACTGGGGATGTGCCCACAACCAAGGTACATGCCCTTAACTGGAATCAAACCCAGGACCCTTAAGTCCCCAGGCCGACGCTCTATCCACTGAGCCAAACCAATCAAGGCGGAAGTCATGATTTCATTCCTGATCAGGGCACATGCCCAGGTTGTGGGCTTGATCCCCCGTGGGGGACGTGCAGGAGACAGCCAATCAATGATTCTCCCTTATCATTGATGTTTCTATCTCTCTTCCTCTCTTTCTTTTTCAATCAATAAAAATATTAAATAAACAGATGATGATGATGATGATAGATAGATAGATAGATAGATAGATGATAGATAGATAGATAGATAGATAGATAGATAGATAGATAGATAGATAGATAATAAAAGAAGGAGCTCTTACCCTTTTCTTACCCTTTGCAACAGCATGGATAAATCTGGAGAGTATTATTTTAAGCAAAATAAGCCAGAGAGAGAAAGACAAATATTGCATTATCTCACTTCTATGTGGAATCTAATGAAGAAAATAAATAGGTCCAGAGGAGCATGGATGCATAGAACAGACTGACAAATCTCAGAGGGGAGATTGTTGGGTAGACAGGAAGAGATTAAACAAAGAACATATATGCATATATGTATACCCCATAAATAGAGAGTAGTGTGGTGAAGATCCTGCGTGGGGCAGAGGCTGAGTGGAGGGGGGCAAAGGTGGGAAAAAATGGGGGATATATGTAATACTGTCAGCAATAAGAAAATAATAACAAATTTTAAAAATATGCAGCATAGATCTATTTGAGAAACATATGAATGCACAGGAAAAACACTTTGGCAATCTTCTGCTTTTCAGAAGTTCACTTTATGCCACTTTACTTTTATGAAAGACCTACATTAGTACCTGTTTCGACTGAGACATAAATTAATACTTATTTGATATGAAAAAGGCAAAAAAAGTGAAACTAGTCTTTTGCATTTATTTTACAGTGAGCCCTCAGAGAGGCAATTACACCCCAACAGAAAGAATGACACCACCAAGCTCCTTCCAGGGAACCACACTCAGCATCTCAGCATCAAGCCACCGGAAATTTGAACTGTGTCTGTGACCATCTGGGCTTGACCTAGAATCTGGGATTGATCTAGATTTATGCTGTGTATCTGTTAGAAAGATGTGTCCTAAGGATGTGTCCTTCCTTGCTTTATGCCATTTTGGGTTACAAAACGTTACATAAGAACATTCTATTTTTCCAAAATGGGAAAAAAAACTCTATCTTACAAGGTATAAGTGGTAAAATTGTATTATTTATGTTACAAAATTTTTAAAAACTAAGATGCATAACTATTAGAATAAAAAATTAGTTGTAAAAATTAATTTTCAGTTAGTTAATTTTGTTCTCTAATATATTTATGTGTAACCCATCTAAATGTGAAATAATATATGGTGATGATTATAAAGGCAGGTAGAGATTATTTTTTTTCCAAATTACAAAGTGGAAGGTAAGGGCAGTATTATTTTCTGTTTATGGAGATGTAAACTACCATTTGATTATAAAAACAAGAAGTAGTTGCAAATACTCTTTAAAGATTTCTGTGAATGGGATAGAGTTAGGAACATCTGGTATATTGTCCACTACAAAAGAAAAATGAAAACCAGTTTAAAAAAAAAAAAAGGCTCCTAAATCAATCTGGATAAGAAATCCTGGTGCCTTGAACAAAGCTAGTGGCAATGAAGATGAAGAGGAGATGATGGTTTAAAAATGAATTTGAAGGTATAAATTACAGGTCTTAGTGATGGATTGGGTTTAAAGTGGAAGGAGAGAAAGAAATGAAAAATTATCTTGATCCTCAGGTTTTTGGCCTGAGCAACTGCCTGGATGATGGTGCCATTTTATAAAATAGGAAAGCCTGGGAGAAAAAGAAAAAAACACACCCAGAAAAACCAAGAGAACAATTTTTAAAAATATGTGTTTTTATTGATTTGGAGACAGAGAGGAAGGGAGTGGGGAAAAAGATAGAAGCATCAATGATGAAAGAGAATCATTGATCAGCTACGTCCTGCATACCCCTACTGGGGATCGATCCCACAACTTAGGAATCAAACTGGTGACCTCTTGGTTCATGGGTCATGTTCAACCACTAAGCCGCACCGGCAGGCCCACAGAACAATTTTGAATGTGATAAGTGTTGGGTTCTCTATAAATGTACAAGTGGATATATAAAATAGGTTTTTGGACACCAAATTTAGAATTCAGAGAAGATATCCTAATTAGAGTAGATATAAGTTACACATGAATTGCCATAGTGATTTTTTTTATTATTATTGTAAAATGGATTAGAGTTAAGAGAAAGAAAAAAGTTAGGTCCATCCTGAAGAACTTAGTTAGCTACAGATTGGTTGGAAGAAGAGGAGATAGGGAAGAAGATTGAGACAGAGTGGCAACAGAGATGGGAGAGAAATGATGATCATAGATATAAGGGAGCAGATATCTCAAAAAGAGCAGAGTGAACGGATATGTTGAGCAATGGGAGGAAAATAAAAAGGAGAATAGCAGAAAGGTGCTCATTGAGTATTTAAATGTAGATGTCAGAGGGGGCCCTAGAAGGTTAGTGCTGGGGTCCAACCCCAGCATGTCCAGGGGTCCGCAAAGGTGTGGACGGAGTCGGCGAAGAAGGAATGACACGGAGGCAGTGTTCAGGTGATCATCATAGCCAGGTTCTCTTGTCTGGATCTCCAGCCAGGTTCTGTAGCCAGTTCTCCAGCCAAGTTCTGTCTAGGTTCTCCAGCCAGGTTCAGTCACCAGGTTCTAGTCAGGTTCTCTTGCCAATTTCTGTAGTCAGGTTCAGTCCAAGATCTTTTGCCATGTTCTCTCGCTAGGTTCTGTCTCTAGGTTCTGAGGCCAGTTTCTGTCCAGGATCTTTTGCCATGTTCTCTCCAGTGAAGTTCTTCTGTCTCTAGAGAACGTTCTGTGTAGGTTCTGTGCCTAGGTTCTGTCTCCTAAGTTCTGTGCTCTAAGTTCTGTCTCCTAAGTTCTGTGTCTTGCTGTCTAGTTACATCTGTATTTATACCAGTTGATTCAATCCTATCAATCTCTATTACAAAGGTTAGGGCGTTTCTTATCTCCATTCCAGGGAGTAAAGATTATGTAGCTTAAGCATGATTGTTCGTAGTTAAAGTGATTAATTACCTGCCTGGCACTTAGTTGAGGGGTTTTATTCCCTCCCTAACTTCAGGGGAAAATCCCTACCTGGGGATTCAACCTTTCTCGGAGAGGTGAACTTGGTTAAAACACATAGTGCCAAGAAGGTGAGCAAACATATTAAGAACCGTATGCCATATATGCCAGGTCCCTTGAAACAGCAAGGATGGACCGGCTCCCGGCAGGTTAGTACTGGGAGCAGAAGCCAAGAGTGGCTTGATAAGAAGATCACAAGTAAGATAATGAAGACATCCGTAATACACCCATTTTTTTCGACAAATTTGTCTTTGGAGGAAACAAAAAAAAAATGAGGCAGAAATTGTAGAGGACTGAGGAATAAAGAGAAGTGATTTCTTAAGAAAAAAGCTATTATTATTATTATTTTATTAAGATGATTCAGTAGAGGGATCCTATCTAATAAAAGAGAAACATGGTAATTGGCGTACAACCACTACCCTTCCCATTGGCTAATCAGGGCGATATGCAAATTAACTGCCAGCCAAGATGGCAGCCGGCAGCCAGGCAGCTTGAAACTAACATGAGGCTTGCTTGCTTCAGTGACGGAGGACTCCAACGTTCCCTGCCTGCTGCTGCAGGCCTCTGAGCTGGCAGTTTGAAACATAGTTACAAAAATAGAAGCAAAACAAAACCCCAGAAACCAGCTTTCAGCTAGCCAGGATCTCAGACCTGGAGTTGATACAGAGTTTTGATTGTAGAACCTAAAAAAACCAGATACCTGCTTTCAGGAGTGGAGGCCTAAGAGCTGGAGCCTCAGAGCTAAAGCTGGCTCAGATTTTAAAAAAAAAGAAAGAAAAAAAGGAGCAGTTGGGAGCTTCAGTCCCAGCCTGAAAACAGCCCTCAGCCCCTCACCCAGACTGGCCAGGCACCCCAGTGGGGACCCCCACCCTGAAGGGTGTGTGACCAGCTGCAAACAGCCATCATCCCCTCATCCAGGCTGGCCAGGCACCCCAGTGGGGACCCCCACCCTGACCCAGGACACCCTTCAGGGCAAACGAGCCAGCCCCCACCCATGCACCAGGCCTCTATTCTATGTAGTAAAAGGGTAATATGCCTCCCAACACCGGATCAGCGGAGCCACGAGGTCTCCCGGCACCGGGATCAGCATGACAGGGGGCAGCGCCCAAACCCCCTGATCGCCCTGTGGCTCTGTGTGTGACAGGGGGTGGGGCCACAACCTCCCTATGGACCCTGCTCTGTTCCTGACAGGGGAAGGCGCCAAAACCCCTGATCGGCCCTGCTCTGTGCCTGATAGGAGGGAGCTCTCCAACCTCCTGATCGCCCTGCGGCTCTGTATGTGACAGGGTGCGGCGCCCCAACCACCCCCCACCCCACGGGCCCTGCTCTGTGTGTGATGGGGTAGAGCCATAACCTCCCCATCGGCCCTGCCCTGAGTGTGACAGTGGAAGCACCCCAACCCCCTGATCAGCCCTGCTCTGTGGGTGATAGAGGGTGGCACCCCAACGCCCTGATCCACCCTGCTCTGTGCTAGACAGGGGGGAGCTCCCCAAACCCCTGATGGGCCCTGCTCTGTGCATGACAGGGGGGAGCTCCCCAACCCCTGATCAGCCCTGCTTTGCGCGTGACAGGGGGCAGAACCCCAACCCCCTGATTGGCCCTGCTCTGTGTGTGACAGGGGGTGGTGCCGCAACTTCCCCATCGACCCTGCCTTGAGTGTGACAGGGGGCGGTGCCCCAACCCCCCAATTGGCCCTACCCTGAGCGTGACTGAGTGTGGCATCGCAACCTCCCAATCCGCCCTGCTCTGTGCATGAAGGGGGCGGCGCCCCAACTCCCCAATTGGCCCTGCTCTGAACCCGAACAGGGGCTGCACTTAGGGATTGGGCCTGCCCTCTGCCACCCGGGAGCAGGCCTAAGCCAGCAGGTCGTTATCTCCCGAGGGGTCCCAGACTGCGAGAGGGCATAGGCCGGGCTGAGGGAACCCCCCTCCCTTCCGAGTGCACAAATTTTTGTGCACCGGGTCTCTAGTATTAATATAAAAAGAAATATGCTTTATATCATAAACCATCAATGAAAAATTTCTGTCAACTAGAAAGCTTAATAAGGTATCTAAAAGAACTCATTAAAACCCTTTATACATCCCATTGAGGTAAATATGGATTCAACATTTTGTTTTCATAATCTTTTTTTCATTAATATTCTTATGATATTAAATTTTTCTACCATAATTTCTGATTTGTATTACTTACTACATTAGCCTCTCACTTCCTCTAGTGTTGTTTCTGTGTTATCAGTAATCTTTCAAAATTCCAAATACAATTATACCATTGCTTAAATTCATCCCTAAGCTTTCAGAATAAAGGCTGAACTCCTTACTTAAGCTATTCACATCAGTCTCTATCTCCTGAACATCTTCCATTTCATTCATCATGCACCACTTCCCCAAACTACAATGACATCTACACTAATAAAAGAGAAAAATGGTAATTGGCGTACGACGATACCCTTTTCATTGGCTAATCAGGGCTATATGCAAATTAACTGCCAACTATGATTGGCAGTTAACTGCCAACTAAGATTGGCAGTTAACTGCCAACAAGATGGCGGTTAATTTGCATATGTAGGCACAATGCAGGGAGGCGAAAGGGAAAGCAGGAAGAAGCCCCCTGCCACTGACAGTGATCGGAAACACAGGGGGGAGCTAAGAGCTGCCCCCCAGCCATGATCAGAGAATCAGGTGCCTTTTCCGCCCTGGCCAGTGATAGCAGGAAGTAGGGGTGGAGCCAGCGATGGGAACTGGGCACTGTCGAAGCTGGCAGTCCCAGGAGCTAGGGGTCCCTTGCTTGGGCCTAAAGCGGAGCCCAAGATCGCGGGGCCGCTGCAGCTGCGGGTCCCTGCTGCTTGGGCCGGACGCCTCAGCCAGAGGTGTTAGGCCTGGGCAGGGGCGGAGCCTGCAACCGTGGGGAGCTGGGGGTCCCCTGCCCAGGCCTGACACCTCTGCCAGAGGCCTCAGGCCTGGTCAAGGAGCCGATCCGGTGATTGGTGATCAGAGGGTGATGAGGGTCAACTCCTCTGGCCGAGGCATCAGGCCTGGGCGGGGGGCGGAGCCAGGGATTGGGGGGATATGATGGTCCCCTTGCCTAGGCCTGAAGCCTGGGTCAGAGGCGTCAGGCTTGGGCGGGGGGTGGAGCAAGCGATCAGAGGGAGATGGGGGTCCCCTGCCCAGGCATGATTCCTGGGCCAGAGGCCTCAGGCCTGGGCGGGGGCCAGAGCCAGTGATCGGGGGGAGATGGGGGTCCCCTATACAAGCCTGACTCCTCTGGCGGAGGCGTCAGGCCTGGGCAAGGGGCCGATCAGGTGATCAGAGGGTGATGGGGGTCTACGCCTCTGGCTGAGGCATCAGGCCTGGGCAAGGGGAAGAGCCAGCAATCAGAGGGGTCTGGGGGTCCCCTGCCCAGGCCTAATGCCTGGGCCAGAGGCATCAGGCCTGGGCTGGGGGCAGAACCAGTGATGGGGGGAAATGAGGGTCCCCTGCCCAGGCCTGACACCTCTGTCAGAGGCGTCAGGCCTGGGCAAGGGGCCGATCCTGCGATTGGAGGGTGATGGGGGTCAACGCCTGAGGGCTCCCAGTATGTGAGAGGGGGCAGGCTGGGCTGAGGGACACTCCCCCCACACACACCCAGTGCACGAATTTCGTGCACCGGGCCCCTAGTACTATATAATAAAAGGCTAATATGCAAATAGACCAACAGCAGAACAACCAAACAACCGAACAACCTGTTGCTATGTTATGTGGTGACCACCAGGGGGCATGAGCAGGCATCAGCTGTGGTGGGGTGGTGAAGCAGGTGAGCGGGCACACCAGACCAAGACATGGCACCTGTCACTGTCATCAGGGCGAGCCTCTGGTGGTTACTGAAAATTCTTTGCTCCCATGCGCCGCAGTCTTGTCTGGCACTTGCATCTGCTGCTGGTGCTGGAGCCACTGCTCACACCCACTTCCAGTGCCGGCCCCACTCTCACCTGCAGCCAGCACTGGAGCTGCCACTTGCACCCACTGCCGGTGCCCGACGCCGGTTCCAATCACTCGGTGTCATCAGCGGGTATGAGTGGTGGCTGCTGCCCCTGATCACCCCTGAGGGCTTCTCCACCTCCCCCTGCTCCTGAGGGGCAATCAGAGCAGCAGCCACTGCTCACCCCTGCTGATGGCTCCGGCCCCAATCACTCCACGCTGTCAGCGGGTGCATGTGGGGCCAGTGCCATCAGTGCATGGGAGTGGGGGCGATGTGAACAGGGCTGCTGGTGGACAGAAGACCAGGGGCCCCAGTGGGAGAGGCCAGGCAGGGGCATAGAGGATAGGCCAAGACCCACCCCTGTGCCTACCACAGCCTCACAGCCCACAGTTCCTTTCAAGGAGCACGAATTCATGCTCTTGGCCCCTAGTCTATATATATAAAAGCCCAGCGACCATTATGGTGGAATGACTAGAATGACCGGTCGCTATGACACGCACTGACAACCAGGGGCAGATACTCAATGCAGGAGCTGCCCTCTGGTAGTCAGTGTGCTCCCACAGCAGGAGCGTCACTCAGCCAGAAGCCAGGCTCATGCTACCGAGCATAGCAGTGGTGGCAGGTGCCTCTCCCGAACTCTATGGAAGCACTAGGAGTGGCAAGCCAAGCAGTAAGGAGCGAGCAGGCGGGTGGTAAGGAGCAGCAAGCCAAGTGGTGAGGAGCAAGCAGGCAGGCGGTAAGGAGCAGCAAGCCAAGTGGTAAGGAGTGAGCTGGTGGGCAGTAAGGAGTGAGCACGCATATGCTTAGAATACACATTTGTTTTGAATGTTCTCTGCAATAATCCCAATTCTCAAACCATACCCATAAGTACATACACTCTCATGCATAAAAAACCCTTGTACATCTAGCTTACATCTAGTCATCTTTCAACTTTCACCTCAAATGTCACCTCTTCTGGTAAGCTTTTCTTATTCTGTTAGCTTGTTTTATATCAATCATAGCACTAATCCTACTATATCATATCATTAGTGTTCTTGTCAGAATTAGAAAAAAATAGAAGGTTCTTGAAGGCATTACATAATACCTGTCAATTGTTCTTAACATAGGATATAACAAAGAGCTGGAATGAACCCTGAAAAAGTAGTGAGAAGAGGAAAGAGGATTTACAATGTATAGACATTCCCCAGCTGAACCTTAGTTCCAATATGATAACTTCTGTGAGAACTACTGATCTGGGTGAACATACTTTCCTGAGAAGCAAAGGAAAAAATTACTTCATTGTTTTGTCTGTAGATCTGAAATCATACCTAATTAAAAAAACACTCTGTTTTTCTTAACAGAGCATATACTAAGAACTGCAGATGTTAAATTTTGGCACATTTGTGATAAACTTACCAAACAAAAATTTAAAATTCATTACTTGAACCAGATAGACAATTGGAGAAAAATAAAAAATAACATTTAATGATAACTGTATTTTCTTTTGAAGAAAACTGATATTTCTTATTGTTTCAGTAATCACTACAAGTTTTGCCTTGGCATGTTTTTTGGGTGTTTTTTTTTTTTTGGTTTTACTATTAAAAATAAAAAGTTTAAAAGCTCTTCACCTTCTAAAAAAATGGCAAAATAACAAAAATATCCTTGGGAGCAATCTTATGTATACGTTTTTAAAACTGATTAGGCCTTCAAAATAGCTATTTTATTCATCTCTGTTTCCCTACTGAAGAGATCTATTAATATCTTTTGTTCTCTTCAAATGAACAACAGATAAAAAAACAATTTACCTGCTGCAAATAAACTCAGAAATTTTTTTCTCACTCTCAGATTGCCATAAAAGGGGAAGGGAGAAGAAAGAGTATATTTTAGTTCTTATTCTGTTTTCTAATTAGTTTATAGACTTCAGACTTACTATACTTGACTTTCATTTTCAAAATTACTTTATCATGATATATGCATGTTGATAGTTGGTTTTTAAAAGGACATGCCATCTTGCTACACAAATACTTAAATGAAACCACAGTAAAAAAACAAAAGCAAAAGAACTTAGAAGTTTTGGTGCTCTCAGACAACACAATTCTAGAGCTACAGTTCTTAAAGTCTATTGACTTTAGTCTCCTGCCTTTCCACTTCTGAAATGTCTGGATGAATTTATTTCTGATCTTTTCTGCATCCTTGAGTCCATCTGTTTTATTTGCCTGTGTTTCCCTTTGCCTTTCCTCATGATATCTAAGCCTTCCTGCATCTCACCTCATAATCACATACATACTCAGTTTTTATCCTATTCCTAAGATAGGTTCAAGGCTAAATGAGAAAATAATTGAGAAACCTAATTTCTGATTGTCCTCAAAACAGGTATGTCATTTTGGTCATATTCAAGACAGAATTATCAAGTTCCATAACAATTAGATTACACTATTTCATAAACAACAAGAAATAAATCTTCCTTCTGAGAATATAATTTGCATGTCAAGAAATACAGTAAACATATGAAATTTATTTATTTATTTTTTAAAATATATTTTATTGATTTTTTACAGAGAGGAAGGGAGAGGGATAGAGACTCAGAAACATCGATGAGAGAGAAACATCGATCAGCTGCCTCCTGCACATCCCCCACTGGGGAAGTGCCTGCAACCCAGGTACATGCCCTTGACCAGGATCGAACCCGGGACCCTTCAGTCCACAGGCCGACGCTCTATCCGCTGAGCCAAACCGGCTTTGGCTGAAATTTATTTTTTATAATTACTAGAATAAATTAGGGAAATAAAAATCATTAAATTAAATTCAGAAAATAATTTTTCTAAACAATTTCCTCTAACCATGCATGCATTTTGAAATATTTGTTTTAGATATGTGGCTTTTGAGGCAAGTTAGGGAGAAACAAAGAAAATTCCCTGGCAAGTGGAATGAGGAAACTGAGACAAATGGTTGAACAAAAAGCAGGAAAGGCTGAACAATTAACATCCAGCTAATAAATCACAAGATCTTATTATCCCTCACTGACGATGCCTAAGAACAGATGGTTTAAATCATCATAGTTAGGGGGGTAGATAACAAAAAACAAGCAGAGCCAAACTAATCCAGATCAAAGGTGAAACTAACCAAAAAAGATAACCGAAGCTCATTGTACCATCTACACTAATAAAAGAGAAAAATGGTAATTGGTGTACGGCGATACCCTTTTCATTGGCTAATCAGGGCTATATGCAAATTAACTGCCAACAAGATGGCGGTTAATTTGCATATGTAGGCACAATGCAGGGAGGCGAAAGGGAAAGCAGGAAGAAGCCCCCTGCCACTGACAGTGATCAGAAACACAGGGGGGAGCTAAGAGCTGGGGGGCAGGGCAAAGGCGGCCCTGGGGCCGCCTTTGCCTTGCCCCCCAGCCATGATCGGAGAATCAGGCGCCTTTTCCACCCTGGCCAGTGATAGCAGGAAGTAGGGGTGGAGCCAGCGATGGGAGCTGGGCACTGTCGAAGCTGGCAGTCCCAGGAGCTAGGGGTCCCTTGCCTGGGCCTAAAGCGGAGCCCACGATAGCGGGGCCGCTGCAACTACGGGTCCCCGCTGCCCGGGCCGGACGCCTAGGCCAGAGGCGTTAGGCCTGGGCAGGGGTGGAGCCTGCAACCGCTGGGAGCTGGGGGTCCCCTGCCCGGGCCTGACACCTCTGCCGGAGGCCTCAGGCCTGGTCAAGGGGCCGATCCGGTGATTGGTGATTGGAGGGTGATGAGGGTCAACTCCTCTGGCCGAGGCATCAGGCCTGGGCGGGGGCCAGAGCCAGTGATCGGGGGGAGATGGGGGTCCCCTGTCCAAGCCTGACACCTCTGGAGGAGGCATCAGGCCTGGGCAAGGGGAAGAGCCAGCAATCAGAGGGGTCTGGGGGTCCCCTGCCCAGGCTTGACGCCTGGGCCAGAGGCATCAGGCCTGGGCTGGCGGCAGAACCAGTGATGGGGGGGAAATGAGGGTCCCCTGCCCAGGCCTGACGCCTCTGGCCCAGGCGTCATGCTGGGCAAGGGGCTGATCCTGCGATTGGACTCCTGAGGGCTCCCAGTATGTGAGAGGGGGCAGGCTGGGCTGAGGGACACTCCCCGCCACACACCCAGTCACGAATTTCGTGCACCGGGCCCGTAGTTATCATAATAAAACTTGACACCATATGTAGGAGGGGACCTCAGAGGATAAACACCATGATTTCTAGAAGGGATCATATTAAGAACAACACCCCACTTTCAACCAGAAGTTGGAGTCAGAATTTGGTGCCACAAAGCTTGAAGACAACCCCCTACACACACAACTTGGAAACACATAAAATCCAAAGAACTAGCTAACCATGAGAGCAACTCACTAGTGAATTGGCCCTCATCCACTTAGGCATGTACTCATTGCTTCTGTCACAGTTGAGTCTGCACACTGGCCTCTTTCTTTTCCCCTTTTTTTTAGTTCTTCATTACTAAATGCAATCCTTATTTTTCCTTTTTTTTTTTTTAATTAATTTTTACTTTTGAAAGTATTAAAATATCCCCTTATTTTTTCCCCATTAACCCACTCCACCCCACAACCCCTGACCAGGCCTTCACCACACTATTTTCTGTGTCCAGGGGTTATGCATACATGTATATAAATTCTTTGGTTAATCTCTTCCCACCCCCACCTCCAAACCTGCCTTCCCTCTGAGATTTGTCAGTCTGTTCCATGCTTCCATGTCTCTGGATCTATTTTGTTCTTCAGTTTATTTTGTTCATGTGAGTGAGATCATGTAATACTTGCCTTTCTCTGACTGGCTTGTTTTGCTTAGCATAATACTATCCAGGTCCCTCCACATTGCCTTAAAGGGTAAGAGATCTTTTTTTTTTTAAAGCTGCATAGTATCCCATTGTGTAAATGTACCACAATGAGGCATCACCTCACACCTGCCAGAATGGCTACCATCAACAAATCAACAAACAAGTGCTGGCGAGGATGTGGAGAAAAAGGAACCCTAGTACACTGCTGGTGAGAATGCAGACTGGTGCAGCCACTATGAAAAACAGTATGGAGTTTCCTCAAAAAATTAAAAATGGAATTGCCTTTTGACCCAGCAACCTCACTTCTAGGAATATATTCTAAAAATTCTGAAGCACCAATTAGGAAGAATATATGCACCCCTATGTTCATAGCATCATTAGTTACAATAATTAAGATCTGGAAACAGCCCATCAATAGATGAGTAGATAAAAAAGGTGTGGCACATTTATATAATGGAATACTATGCAGCTGTTTAAAAGAGGCCTCTTTCTTTTTCTCTGTCTGAATAAAACTTGCTTTGTTCTCACTTTCACCTGAACTGGGTCTTCAGTGTTTCCTGCACGAGTCAAGAAACTAGAGGTTTCCTGACTGCAAAAGGGCCAGCCACTGGCACAGAAGTGGTCAGGTAACATACTTCTTTTTTTTTCTCTTTTTATATGCTTTATATTTATTTTTCAACATTATTCTATTTATGGTTAGAGTCACTTAGGACAGACAAATCTGTATTTGGATAATCTAGGTAAATGCAAATTTTTAAAAACCATATTATTGAAACAGAATAATTTTTATAAAAATATTTTCTGATTAAAATTATACTAAATCTTTATGTCATTTAATGTAATAATGTAAATGGATAATTTGAATACTAAGTCAGTTTTATATTTCATTGGTTCTAAAAGTAAGAGAAAAGAGTAAACAAAAAGCAGAGGAAAATGCTCTAAAGGATACATTTATCTCCATTCTTGTGATAAGCTCTTTAAAGTGTTTTCTAGAGATGGCTTTTATATATATGCAACATTTAGTCTCTTAAGTTTGGATCCCTTTATAGTTCTCTAAAAAAATAACTGCATTACTTTCGAACATCGACAAAGTTTCATGAGCTATCATTTAAAAAATAATTATTACATTTTGAGATCTTCTATTTAGGTCAAGACAACCTAAGCATCACTTGATACCATCTGTACCAGCTTATACAAATCACTTCCAAGTTTCAGAAGCCATGGAGTAACCTACTCAAGCCAAATCCTGAGAACATATGATAGACTATATCAACAGCCATAAATGCTGTGGTAAAAAGTATATTAATTACATCAAGAAAGGCAGCACTGCTCTTCCTTGGCACTGCCAGTGGAGGTGGCATCCATCTCTTACTTAGCATGATGGCTGCCCTCAGACCCCTTGTGAAACCCAAAATTGTCCAAAAGAGGACCAAGAAGTTCATCCAGCACCAGTCAGACCGATATGTCAAAATTAAGTGCAACTGGTGTAAACCCAGAGGCATTTACAATAGGGTGCACAGAAGATTCAAGGGCCAGATCTTGATGCCCAACATTGGCTATGGGAGCAACAAGAAAACAAAGCACATGCTGTCCAGGGGCTTTCAGAAGTTTCTGATCCATAACGTCAAGGAGCTTGAAGTGTTGCTGGTGTGGAACAAATCTTACTGTGCTGAGATTGCTCACAACGTCTCCTCAAAGAACCACAAAGCCATTGTGGAAAGAGTAGCCCAGCTGGCCATCAGTCACTAATCTCAATGCCAGACTGTGCAGCAAAGAAAATGAATAGAGAAATTGTGTACACATTGTATTTGTGTTAATAAAATCATAAATTCTGCCCCCAAAAAAAGAAAGAAAAAGAAAGGCAGTACTGATTTGGGAATGTCTGACGTAATAAAGAAACAGAATCTGCTAAGAGTTCACAATGCAAAGGGACATCATAAGTTACTTAGTATAAAGAATTTATCTCCAACATATTTAATTTCTAAAGAAAAGCAGGTATTTTTGTAAGTGTCTATAGTTTGATTGTGAGTATCTACCAACATGAAAAAGTCAGAATATTCTTTATGAATAGGAAGCAAGTTCATCTAGAACAGTGGTTCTCAACCTGTGGGTCGCGACCCCTTTGGGGGTCAAATGACCCTTTCACAGGGGTTGCCTAAGACCATCGGAAAACACATATATAATTACATGTTCTTTTTGTGATTAATCACTATGCTTTAATTATGTTCAATTTGTAACAATGAAAATACATCCTGCATATCAGATATTTACATTACGATTCATAACAGTAGCAACATTACAGTTATGAAGTATCAACGAAAATAATTTTATAGTTGGGGGTCACCACAACATGAGGAACTGTATTAAAGGGTTGCGGGATTAGGAGGGTTGAGAACCACTGCTCTAGATGATGTCATCTTCCACTAACCAGTGGTTCTCAACCTTCTGGCCCTTTAAATACAGTTCCTCATGTTGTGACCCAACCATAAAATTATTTTCGTTGCTACTTCATAACTGTAATGTTGCTACTGTTATGAATCGTAATGTAAATATCTGATATGCAGGATGGTCTTAGGCGAACCCTGTGAAAGGGTCATTCGACCGCCAAAAGGGTTGCAACCCACAGGTTGAGAACCACTGCACTAGACTGTTTTTCTTTTCCTCTGTTTGGCAAATAATCTGAGTTGTTGATCATTTCAATTAAATCTGAGACTAAGCTTGTTCTGAATTCCTAAAGATTTAGTTTGAGTCTATCTACTCCTGGGTCAACTCTGTCGTTTTAGTATATGCCATTTTGCCTTTGGATAAAAAACATAGTAGGTATCTATCTCAATAGTCTTGAAATTCTGCACAAGATGGAACTTTGAATATTAAAAATGTCCAGCCCAGATTTCCAATTTCTTGCCAGTATCACTTCAGAATCTGGCAAATGTCTTAAGATGGGAGTTGGTAATTAGTTTCAGGCTGGTTTCCTCCCCCTTCCTAAGTTGATATAACTGCTGGAGATTTCATTATGCCTTTTTAGAAGTTTAGTCCCAACTCTCCAGACTTCTACAGAGTGCCAGGGTCAAAAAACAGCCCCTGCAAATCAGTCTCAATTTTCACTGTAGCTTAGCATAACCACTAAAATGACTAATTTAGCTTCCTGCACCCCTACCAAGTTTTGTCAAGAATAAGCTCAATAGTTAGCTTTCCTGCAGAATCAACAAATGTCTCCAAGTTTGGTGAAATAGGTCCTCCACTCTCTAGAACATTATTTCATCTAGTATTCATTCTTTCTAAGCTTTCATGAGATATGATTTATGTAATTTATCTACTTTTCTTATTTTAATGGAAACATTTGTCCACCATTAACTATTTCTCACCCAGAAGTAAAAATTTTCTGTTTTTTTAAGCTTTAACATTTTGTGGCAAATGACTCTGATATGTATTACCAAAACAAACTAATATGAATTTGTGATTTTATTTCAGTCTTTTAAATATTGAATTACTTTTTATCAAATAGTAGAGGCCCAATGCATGAAAATTCATGCAAGAGTAGGCCTTCCTTCCCCCAGCTACTGGCACTGGCTTCGCTCCTCTGGCTGCTGGCAGGCACCCAGAACCCGGGCTTGCTGAACCCAGGCCACCCGCAGGCACCTGGGACCCAGACTGCTGCCCTCAGGCCCTGGCTTCCTTGGGAAGGACATTTGGAATGATGTCCGGAAGACATTCTGTCTAATTAGCATATAACCCTTTTATTATCATAGATGCCACACCAGCCTTCTTGATTCTTATATGTCTGCCTTATAAGGGTGCCCCTATACCCTCTGCTCTTGGTAATCACTTTCCAGTTTAGACCACATATTTATCCTGGAAATGATCCCTTGCTATTGTGATATACTTGTTTAGCTATTGGCCAATATCTTAAATCTTCCCATAATTGACATCTTTTTATGTTTACCACATATAACAAATGACAGTTTCAAAATCAGCATAATTTACTTTAGTTGTACTTTATTAATTCAAATGTTGGAGAAACATGATTTTGAATAATGTGTGACTGTCTTCCAGTTTTGAAAATACTCTGCTGTTAGAAGAATTGAGAGAAATCTGGAGAAACAATTACTGGGCTAAAACTGAAATCCATCCAGAAGGCAAGTTCCCCAGCTAATAGGCTGTTATAAATTTCACATCCATTAACTCTGAGAGACTTTACAAATATCATTTACATGTGTGTACAGTCTCATGGGGGTTTGGTTTCTGACTTGACCAGTTTTGAAAGCTGACAAGTACAGATTTTTTAAGAGAAGTGCTTCCAAACTAAACTGTAATCCTTCTAGGCTAGTCATCCATTTAAATAAAAATAGCCAAGTCTCCTGTAACTGTTGGAACAGGAAAAAATCACCATATAAAGAATACTGAGTTGCATTCTGCTAGATTCTGTGAACTACATGATCAACTTGAATTATGCAATTAAAGTATTAATTGACTAAAAAACTAAGAAAGAAAATCATTAGTAATATCAGTTTACAGTCTTTGCTCATCAGGTCAATGAAGAGTAAAATAATAATTACTAGTATTTCCACTATGTATTTTAGGTTTACAAAATACTTTCACAAATATGGATTCAATAAATATTTGGAAGTTTGTGTACTCCAAATGTATGTGTAAACTCACAAAGAGAATTCAGTGATTTGCACATTAACATAATACCATATATTCATACAGACCTCTACCCAAGACTGAAAGTAATACCTTTAAGAAAATGGGGGATTCCAAGATGGATACAAAGTAGGTGGAAGCTGCGCTCACCTGCTCCTAGTGCCAAACTGGATTTACAGTTAGCTTATAGAGCAATCAACCTGAATATTTGATTAGCTAAACCAAAATATTATAATGAAGGATTTACAGCAGAAGCTGTTAAGCCCAGATTTCAAGACCCCCCAAAGATCCACCAGGGAGCACCAAATCCGATGCAAAAGCAGAGAGTCTCTTATACAAGCTCGCTTGGTCCCCCCCTTGCCTCCATTACTGGATGCAAGAGAGAGCCCCGAGTCCCAAGAGAACAAAGAATTTATAGGGCTTGGGGTCGGGGGTTGGGGCAGGGTGCAGCTAGGGTCTGGTTACACAAAGACAGGGGGGTAGCCAGCATACTTTTGGCCTTGGGCTAGTTTCCCCCGCTTTCCCATTGGCCGAGATAAGGGCAGGCTGAGTAACTGATACACCCTGCGGCTTTTTCTTGGAAGAGGGGTTAAGGACACAGCCATCAGTCCTGCTCTGTCCTTTCAAAGCCACACAGATATGGTTAAGATGGTGGAGACACAGAAAGGACTGGCCTTAACACCCATGTGCAGCAGCCAAGAAGCTGGGGGTTATTCTTAACTGCAAAACTACCTCCCCCTAGGAATGCGGGGTCTCAACCACACACAGGTATTCCCAACTCAGAGCAGCAGAAATGGAAAGAAGAGTCTGTCACACATCTGGTGGTGTCAATCAGTGAAGATTTAGTTGGCCTGGAAAAGAAGGGAATCTGCTACAGATCTTTTTGGGATGCCACAAAATCTGTTCTTCAGTTACATTCTTATAGTATTACATTCGGAAAAGCTGTCAAATATACTGAATTTAAAGATTATTAAAAACTTAAACTGGTCTTTAACATTAAAGATTTGGTCTTGACCACAGAATTAATTATTTTCAATATGGTCATTAAATTTTCATATGATATACTTTTAATATTGGAGAAACTGCTGGAAGAACACGCCTACCGCCGCCCATTTTCTTGCTGCCTGCCCCCAAGGGTGCAGAAGCTGCAAAGCTGTGGTCACCTCATAGATAACCTTAGTTCCTGCTACGGGATGGCCTGCGCGGGTTTGTGACATCACAGCCAGGTGTGGACCACCCAGTACCTTTAAAGAACATTTTTATCTGGAAGCTTTTAAGAAGATGAACTTCTATTGTCAGCTTTTATTAAAGTCAACTGCTTAAAACATTGATCTGTCATATAACTGAAATTATATGAGACCTTGGTTATATTTTAAAAACTAATTTGTTAAGCAATCAAAATAAGCATCATTATTGAAAAAACATAGTAAATAAATCCACGAGGCATGCATGCGGTCCCATCCTGAAGTTTCTGTCCTAAAACTCCACTTTTAAAAACTCAGCTCAAATATCCGCCTTTAACTCTGCCTCTGAAATTCCATTCTAGCTAAAAGGGATCTAGCAATTTTGCCTTGCTCTAGCATAGTGAAGGAAACTCCCACAATTAAAATATGTAAAGCACATACAGGAGGCAGGCAGTAAGCAAATATTCCTTTTGCAATTGGCTAATTCAAAGGGGGGGGAGGGGTGCCTTTACTGTTTCAAAATGGCTGCCCCCAGGAAAGCTGCAAGTCAAGGCGGCTGCTTAAACCTTTTCTCAGACATAAAAGATGACTTACTTATCATTACACTTGGTTGAATTACAGAATTAATCCTCCTTTCTAACTAGATTTAGATTGAAAATTCACTAGGATTATATGACTTCTTTTTTTAAAATATATTTCTTTATTGATTTCAGAGAGGAAGGGAGAAGGAGAGATAGAAACATCAATGATGAGAGAGAATCATTGTTCGGCTGCCTCCTGCACACCCCCCACTGGGGATCAAGCCTGCAACTCAGGCATATGCCCTTGGCAGGAATCGAACCTGGGACCCCCTCAGTCCTCAGGCTGACGCTCCATCCACTGAGCCAAGCAGGCCAGGGCTATATGACTTCTTAAATATTAACTTTAATCTTAAACTCTTAAAAATTTCAATCCTCTTTTGACAGCGAGACAAAACTCAGACAAACAATATACAAAACAAATCTCAAGACATACGAAACACATCTGACGAACAAATTCAATTTTATACTGTAGATATTTTATAAGGGAAATTTAGATCAACGCTTCTATCTGTTAACGTAAAAAAAAAAACCATTGAAACCTGTAAAGAATTTTTGTGAGTTTATTTGAGCCAAACTGTCGACATATGCTGGATAGGAAAACCTCAACGAATTGAGATAGTGCTCTGGAGAATGGCAGGGTTACATCCGTATTTATACATGAAATTCATTGGTGACAGATTTAAGGAGGTGGGATTAATCGAAGTGGGGAAACCTCTGTGATAGGATAAAAAGTACAATGATGGACACATACTTAGGTGGGTGCAGGAACAATTAACATGACAAATGAAAGAATCTGCTGCATCTGTCCTGGGCCCAGCACACCTGGCCGTGCCCCAGGGGC
Source organism: Myotis daubentonii (assembly GCF_963259705.1). Taxonomy (NCBI): domain Eukaryota; kingdom Metazoa; phylum Chordata; class Mammalia; order Chiroptera; family Vespertilionidae; genus Myotis; species Myotis daubentonii. Next base: position 115,736,260 of record NC_081841.1, read on the forward strand.
TCCAGATACAGGGAAATCACAAGTTACCCAGACATTAAAAGGGTATGTTATCATAGATGCAAAAAGACAGATAGGCTCAGTTACAGTAAAGGTTGACCTTATCAGTGAAGATATCGGCTTAGGACGTAACTGCCCACCATAATTGCTTTTAGTTAAGGTTTAATTTCAGACCATCCTTTGTGGTTACTTTAGGTCTGCAAAACTGCCATGCAGGCCTCTCCTGAGTTTGTCAGGTCAGCATGTGGCCCCTTTCATCCACATATTCGAGAGAATAGCCTTAACTGCCTGATTGCAAGCCAGTGAGTTTGCTGGAGGCACGGGGAATTCAAATGCAAATTAACCACATTATCTCTTGCCACGGCCTGGGCTGCTCCGCGCTGCTCAGGCTGGAGATTGAAAGGATATCTTTCTTTGTCTGGGAATGACGGAGAAGCTCCTCTGACATTTTTCCTAGATCTTTAATCCGTCCACAGCACCGTGAGGATACCAAGCCACGTCAAAACTACCTGGCATAATTTCCTCTGGGCTAGTTGCTGTCCAGACAATCTTGGAGAAATTCCAGACACAGTTGTAAATCAGGCTCTGGGGGAAAGTGAGACAATACGCATCCGCTCTCCCCGGATAAAGACCTCAGTGTTAGGTTAGGTGGCTCAGGAGGCGGCATAAGAAATAAAGAGTCAAGTGAATCAGAAAAGAAAAGAAAAAGAAAGGTTTATTGCATCCCCGGGAGACCCACATACCCCAAAGACAGGGCACTTGGATTCAGGCCAACACAGAGGGGGGAGCTTTTTTTATACTGCAGTTGGGTGAGGGGCAGGGACATGAGCTGAGGTATTCAGTTGAGGAAGTTTCAGCTGCAGGGGGTCCGAAAGGTATTCAGGAAGGAGCCAGTATCTGTGTGGGGGTCGTGTTGATTCAGGGAGAAGCCTGTATCTGTGTCTGGCATGCTGATCTGTTAGAAATGCCAGGGGGAGTCCATTATCTCGTCCCACATCTGGATGTATCTGATCCTGGGCTCTCTCCGACCTAACACTCAGTAGTTTAGTTGAATTCCCATTTCCAATTAAATCAACAGCATGCTTTTAAAGACCAGATTAAGCCAAACAACAAGCAGATTAAGCAATAATACACACAAGACATACACAGGACTTAATGGAACATGCTCTAGCCAGTGATGGCGAACCTTTTGAACTCGGTGTGTCAAAATTTTGAAAAACCCTAACTTACCTCTGCTGCCATGTCATATATAGAAATATTCATAATTTTTTTTAATATTTGCAACCATAGTAAAAAAAAGATTTATATTTTTGCTATTTATTTTATATATTTAAATACCATTTAACAAAAATCAACCAAAAATATGTATAAAATGAACAAAAACAGAAAAACAATGTACATTTAGGAAAAAATAATAATAAAAACAATGATAATCAAATGGTACGAAAACTAGAAATTAGTGACTTTTTTGGTGCTGAAGTTTGTCTGCTAATTCTTCAATTGCAGGTTCATACTTGGTGCACTTCAAGGCCAAGCAAGAGCCACTAACTTCATCTGCTAACCAATTTCTTTTGTTCGTTTTAATATTATTTAATGCTGAGAACAAAGTCTCACAAAAATATGTTGATGATGCCGAAACCGGTTTGGCTCAGTGGATAGAGCGTCGGCCTGTGGACTGAAAGGTCCCAGGTTCGATTCTGGTCAAGGGCATGTACCTTGGTTGCGGGCACATCCCCAGTGGGGAGTGTGCAGGAGGCAGCTGGTCGATGTTTCTCTCTCATCGATGTTTCTGAGTCTCTATCCCTCTCCCTTCCTCTCTGTAAAAAATCAATAAAATATATTTAAAAAAAAACCAAAACATCAAATTGCTGACCCACTTATGATCATGAATCTGAGGAAAGTTTGCCAGATCCTTATTCTCAATAAATACCCTAATTTCTTCAAAGCACTCCACAAATCACTCAAGCACTTTACCTCGACTCAGCCATCTCACATTGTTGAACATCAGTAGTCCACTGTAGGTTGAATCAACTTCCTGTAAAAGTGCAGAAAATTCTCGCTTGTGAAGGGGTTGAGAAGCTATAAAATTCAAATTTTTGTTACAACTGACATTAAATCATTCAATCCTGAGAATCCCTATTTGGCACACAACACCTCCTGATGGATAATGCCATGAAAAGGTACAAGTGGATGTCTGATAGCTTCCATAAACAATTTCAGGAATCCCACATTTTTTCCCACCATATTTGGTGCCCCATCTGTCGTGACTGACACAATTTTAGAGATATCAATGTTTAGGTCACTGAATGTTTTTATAACAACCTTACATATTTTGTTTCCCGATGTACTTATTGGCACTGATTCTAACTTTATCAACTCTTCTCTCATAGTGAGACCACCAGAATATCTAGCAATAATGGCCAACCGAGCATTTGATGTGACATCAGTAGTTTCATCAAGCGAAATCAAAAAATATTTACAACTATTTAAGTCTTTTTTTAATTGATGTATGTTTTTGTTAATATCTATTTTTCTGTCTTTGAAAGTATTTCTACTGAGTGGTAACTCGGAAATTCTTTTAATAATATCATCTTTATCTTTCATATCTTGAAATAGAGCTGGTGCACATCTTAGAAATGTTTCCTTAATAAATTCTTCGTCACTGAGGGCTTTTCCATGCTGAGCTATGGAGTGAGCAATACAGTAACTTGCTGATGTTAAATTTGTAGAGCGTCTTACAAATTTAATGATAAAGTTTAATTGACTTTTATAGAGGTGTAGCTGCCTAGAAATGTATTCCTTCCTTTCATCGATACTTTTTTTCAAGAGCTGACAATGATTAGTTTCAAAATGTCTCTTTACATTCCACAATCTGCTTACTACTGTTTCATTACACAGTATGCACAATGATCTGTTGTTTCTGTCGACAATCCCGTACATCTCGGTCCCTATGTCTTGAAAGGGTCGGCTACTGCTACTTCCACTTCCTTTATCATTCAATCTTGCTTTTTTATTTTCTTGATTCTCCATCACAAGGCTGCAAAAATAAATAAATAAAAATCACGGCATTTTTTATAAAAGGTTGATAGGTTTCTTACCTATTAACTTTTTGCAGTGTTGTTGCACTGACTCCTGGTGCAAAACAATTCAAAGATAGTATGTATAACCAACAAATATATGGTGCTGTAATCAATTATCTGACACGCAGAATGTCTCGTCAAGCACTGTTCCACTGTATATCTTTTTCTTCTAACTCTCCCATTCCTCTCTCCTAACAATCATGGCGATAAAGTGTGTCCATTTGCCGAATGCACCTGAACACACGGGAAGCTTACCTGAGGCACATGTTGACAATAACGAGGCCGTTTCCAGAATTGGGCATTTTGTCATTCGAGTAAAAACAAAATGTCATGAGTAAAGATTAATCTCTTTATAGTGCAATTCATAACCTTTTTATATTAATGTCAATATTGGAACAATGTATCTTGGATGTTTTCACTATGTATCTTTGCTACGCAACACCGATGTACATGTTTACATCCGGTTTTAGAATTGCATTATTGATCATGAGTAACATGAGTAATAATATTACTTGAGTGATGCCCAACTCTGGTCGTTGCGAGAGACAAATATTTGAATTACGCAATTTTTTGTCTCTGTCGATGTGTGTCACCCAAAATGAGTTCACATGTCACCTCTGACACGCGTGTCATAGGTTTGCCATCACTGCTTTAGCCTTTTAAGCTTTCAAATAGAGTAGAGACTTCTTCCCTGAGTCCCTGAATATCCCAAGTTTTACACCCAGTTAATACAACTTGCAACAATCCGCTCCCTACCTTATTCCTTTAATCTGTGGCACGCACATTTCTTGGAGCGATCCCTTTTGCCTTGCCTCTGTACTTTGCCCCACGTTGGGTGCCAGATATCGCAGGGGGTCTCTCTTCTCAGTGAGCAGCACGGAAAGAGAGCGAACTGGTTCTTTGAGTAGAGGCGCTTGGGATTGAGAAATGAAATAAAGAGATGAGACACAGAAATAGAAGGAGGATCTGGGACCCAGTGGGCTTCTGCCCTCTGATGGAGGGACAGACAGGGGGCCCAGCACCAGAACCACATGTTTAATTTATACTCAAAGTAACAGGAAGTTACATCACATCTGGGTAGGCTTTGAGTTTCTGGTGACATAGTGAGATCTACCCCCTAGCGTCTGGGCTGGAAAAGTCAGACTGATTGTCATCCTTGCCTTTGGGCTAGGACCGCCTCCAGGGCATGGCTCTGCCTATACCGTGGGTTCAGTTGACAATATTTTTAAGAACGCCTGTTGTGCCTCGCAATGGGGCCCCCCACAGATCCATATGCCTCTTTCCCAGGAATGAGCACTTTTATTGTTACAGCACCAACCTGGGGAGTGCATTACCCAGTTCCCCAGTTGTTGGCAATACCACTCTGTTGTGCACAGATTCTGTGGATGGTCTGCTGGCTGCACCCAGTAGTGACCATGTGGGTGCTCTTATTCTAGAGAAGCTCTTAGTGGAGAGTCAGTGCTTGAACTATGTAGCTTTTTTTTTTTTTAAAATATATTTTATTGATTTTTTACAGAGAGGAAGGGAGAGGGATAGAGAGCCAGAAACATCGATGAGAGAGAAACATCGATCAGCTGCCTCCTGCACGCCCCCCACCGGGGACGTGCCCGCAACCAAGGTACACGCCCCTGACCGGAATTGAACCCTGGACCCTTGAGTCCGCAGGCCGACGCTCTATCCACTGAGCCAAACCGGTTCTGGCAACTGTAGCTTTTAAAAGTGGGCCAATCTTGAGCTCACAGCTGAAGCCCCCTCCCCCATCCATTGAATAAGTTGGCTGGCTCTGCCCTGCTGAGTACAGTCAGGCAGGGACTTCAGAGTATTACACAGAACTGGAAGTTTTTGTGATTATCTCCCAAGAAGGCTTTTGTGCAGGAATTAGATGTGCTGGTGGTGGGCTGTGTGGCTACATCACCGGGGATACACACCTATCTCCCCTACAGGTTCAGCCCATGCTACCCTGGAAGGAGAAGAAGTTCCTTCCCCTGTCCTGTAGGCTTACAGGCACCATCCCAAAAGAGACTGTTTGGATCTGCCCTACTAAGTACTAAATATCCTGCTCTGCTTAGCTCAGTTACACATGGGGAAAGGGAGTGCTATTTAAAGCTGGGGCATTTGAAGTGTGGGTCCCTCAAAAGCTATAGTCTGAGATCAGGAAAAAGTGCTTAACCCACTCCTGCATGCTTGGTTGGCACCATCCTCAATGGGCAACTTTTTAAATCTGCCTTCATGCATCCAGAGGTCTCCACTCTTTTGAGCTTGGCTACACCCAACATGAACTTGAGATGTACTCCTCTGAGGAAGCTAGAGTTGGAAACTCTGACAGACACTTAGTGGTTTGCCTCTGGAGTAGGGACCACATTCCTCTTGTTGCAGAAGACCAAAGAAATACCAAGCATGCTTCCTAGAGAAAGGGAGGGAGCCCGCTTATTAACAGTAGTGGACTCTGGGAATAATTTCCAAATCAGAGTGAAGAAACACGAAGAGGGCTTCACTTTTTATAACCTTCTGGGGTCTTTGTCTTGCACACATGGTTCTGCCTCCTTTTGTGGGATTACAGGAAGGTGCCCAGATGTTGAGGTCCCCAGGCAATATCCGATGATCTGTCCTGGGGCCAGCAATAATGACCTTTCACCCCCTACCCCCACCCCAGGACAGTGAATTGTTCACAGTTTTTATAGCCTGACAAGCCTTGCAAGACCAGTTTCCTCCTCATTCCCTGCTCGTGTCCCACAAGCTTCATTTAGCCTTGTGGAGCAACGACCACGGGATGTTAGGGTGAACAGGGGGGATGACCGCTCTTAGCTACTTCCTGCTGGAAACAGATAATGACCAAGGGGTTAGCATCCCCCTTCTTCCTCTCAGAGGGGTTTGTAGGGAGTTCTTCTGGTTTCAGGCAGGTAGAGGTAAGCAGTGGTCCCACCCGTGTAGAATGTTCCTACAGGGGGCACCAGGGGTAGGTGGTGTTTTCAGCCTTGGGGGTAGAGTTGCATAGCTCATCTGGGAGGTGACCTGTTGGATGTTGGCCCTGTGTATTGCTGAAACAAATAGGAGCAACATTAGTTAGTTACACATTGGCCGTGACAGGTCCTCTCCAATACAATCCCTCCCCCCCCCCTGTGCATTTGGTAGTAGAGTCATAACATGCAACAGGCTGATAAGTTTAGCTTACAAAAATCTGGCTTGATTGGGTTTTCTCATGGACTACCTGGTCTAGCATATTTGGGTAGTGAGTTTCTAAGCAAGGAGCAAAGGATGGCATGACAAGGTGTAATCCAACAATTTATGATAAGGCCTTTGTTTCCTTGCTGTGTGGGGAGCAGTGATTTTGTGGTGCTTCTGTGTCCCAGCAAGAGCAGATGGGTTCTCCTCCTGGTACTAGTCTCAGATCCTGCTGGCACTCATAAAAAGACAAAATAAGAATTATTAGAAAAAAAACAGTGATTATCCAGAAATACTAGAGCATGTTAAATTAGGAGGAGATAAGAAAGAAAGATTAGTATTAGGGAGAATTCAGCAGGGTGTTATCTGAATTCCTTGGAGCAGGTTGCTCAGCCAGGTCTGCTGTCTTCTTGAGGGTGATCCACAGGGAGTGTTTCTGGTCAGAGGTCACGTTCCACTCAGACTGGATGTCACTCGGCTGCTGGGCTGCCTTCACCTGGGAGTGTGGTGTATCCAGGTGTTTAGTCCTGCAACCTTAAGAGCTATGGTGGTTAATATGACTGGATAGGGTCCCTTCCAGTAGGCTTGAGGGGTTCCTTTTTCCAATCCTTTACCCAAACCTGTTCTCCAGGTTTATAAGGATGTACAACTGTTCCTAGAGAGATGAATAGTTGATCAATAACCCACCTTGGACCTCGTAGACAGTTTTTACAAGTCCTTGTAGTCATTTCTGGATTTCTAAGTTCCCTATTTCCCCCAAATCTCCTTTTGGCTAAATTAAAGAAGGGGATCTACCATATAGAATTTCAAAGGGGGGGGGGAACCTACCCTGGCCCTTGGGGCACAGCGTATCTGAAGGAGTACAAGAGGCAAGATATCTATCCAGGGTAAGGTTGTCTCTTCTAATAGCTTAGCCATAGCCTGCTTTAGAGTCCAGTTCATGTGCTCCACTTTCCCTGAACTCTGAGGCCTGTAAGCTATATGTAGATTCCATTTAATTCCTAAAGCCTTAGTTACCTGTTGTACTATTTCTGCTACAAATGCTAGGCCATTATCAGACACTATGGTCAGAAACATTCCATACCGTGGAATTATATCCTTCAGCAATGCCTTAGTGACTTCTCTCGCCTTTTCAGTGCGAGTGGGATATGCCTCGACCCAACCTGAAAAGGTGGAAACAAAGACTAGCAGGTATTTATTCCCTCTGCTAGGCCCTATTTCTGTAAAATCTACTTCTAAGTCCTCAAAAGGAGCTTGGCCATAGCGCTGAACTCCTATCATTCCCACTGGACCCTGTTTAGCATTGTTCTGAGCACAGAGGAGGCAACACTGAGAGACTGAGGCAGACAAGGAGGGTAGACAGGCAATTAGGTAGAACCTGCCTAACAAAGCTTCCAGGGAAGCCTTTCCTAAATGAGTGAGTTCATGCTGCAAGAGGACTACCTTATGGGCTAACTGTTCTGGGACATGGACCCTATGATCTGGGAGTATCCACCAGCCTTCCATTGTTCTCTTGCTCCCTTCTTTCTGGGCCCATTTCTCTTCCTGAGGAGTGTATTTTGGAGGTTCAGGTAACTCGGGGGCCAACATGATCTGTGCTGGTGCTGCTTGTTCTTTAGCTGCCAGCTTTGCTTTGGCATCAGCACGCTGGTTTCCTTCTGATACTGAGTCTTTACCTTTCTGGTGACCTTTGCAATGGATGACAGCTATTTCTTTAGGCTCCCAGACTGCTTCTAGTAACTTTAAAATATCATTCTGATTTTTGATTCCTTTTCCTCCTGCTGTAAAGAGCCCCCTTTCCTTATATATGGCCCCATGGACATGCAGGGTAAGAAAGACATAGTGGGAGTCAGTGTAGATGTTGGCATGCTTATTCTTATTGAGTTCTAGGGCTCTTACTAGGGCCCAAAGTTCTGCCCTCTGTGCTGACCATCCTTCAGGCAGGGCCTGAGCTTCAATTGTCTCAAAGTTTGATGCCACTGCATATCTGGCTCACCTTTTTCCTTCATCTAAGAAGCTGCTGCCATCTGTGAACAATACCAAGTCCACATTTTGCAGGGGCCTATTCCTTAGGTCTCGCAGGCTGGAATAAACCTCCTCTAGGACTTCCAGGCAATCATGCTCAGGGCACCCTCAGTGATGGGTAGAAAGGTGGCAGGATTAAGTGTTCTCACTGTTTCTAATCGTACCCATGGATTTTCACATAACAGCCCTTGATACTGAGTCATTCGAGCATGAGTCAGCCAGTGTTGCCCCCTTGCTTCCATCAGGGTGACAAAAGCATGAGGTACTTTTACATTTGGGTTTTGTCCTAAGGTAAGCTTATCCAATTCCTTGACTAATAATGCCGTGGCTACAAGGGCCCTGAGTAACAGGGGCCACCTAGAGGCAACTGGGTCAATTCGCTTGGAGAGATAGGCTACTGGTCTTTGCCAGGGTCCAAACTCCTGGGTTAGAACTCCTAGGGCTACCCTGCTGTTCTGGTGAACAAAATGATTAAAGTCTCGCATCAAATATGGTAGCCCTAGTGCCAGGGCCTCAGTGAGCTTCACCTTTATAGTGACGAAGGCTTTCTCCTGTTCAGGACCCCAGTCGATGGGTGCCTCCTTTTCTCCTCTTAAAGCTTCATAGAGAGGCTTGGCCAGGTCTGAAAACCCTGGGATCCAGATTTGACAGAATCTTGTCGCTCCCAGAAATTCCCCAATCTGCTGTCGGGTGCTAGGGACTGGGATGGCACATACTGCCTGCTTCCTTTCAGTCCCTAGACTTTGTTTCCTTTAGGTGATCCAGAAACCTAGATACTTAACTTCTTTCTGACATATCTGTGCCTTTTTCTTAGACACCCGATAACCTGTTTCAGTTAGTAGTCTCAGAAGGGCTTATGTTCCCTCCCAGCACTGAGCTTGAGTGGAGCTGGTCGTCTACATACTGGAGAAGAACACACCCCAAGTCCTGTCCTGGGAACTTAGACAGATCAGATGCTAGTGCTCCACTAAAAAGAGTAGGGGAGTTCTTGAACCCTTGTGGCAGTCTGGTCCAGGTGAACTGCTCCTTGGCCCCTGTATTTGGGTTTTCCCATTCGAAAGCGAAGAGAGGCTGACTAGAAGGCACTAATCTAAGACAGAAAAAGGCATCTTTCAGATATAGGCATGTTAACCATTACGCCTCTGATGGGATGAGTGCCAGAAGAGTGTAGGGGTTCGGCAGTGCTGAATGCAGGGTTATAACAGCCTCATTATCAGCCCGTAGATCCTGCACCAGGCGGTAGCCATTAGTCCCTGGCTTTTTGACAGGCAAGAGAGGCGTGTTCCATGGAGACCTGCATCATTTAACAAGTCCTCACTGAATCAGCCAGTCTAAGTGAACCTGGATTCCTAGGCATGCTTCCCTTGGAATTGGATATTGGCAGATTTTAACAGGCTGTGCCCAAGGCTTTAACTCAATTAGCCCCAGGGTGTGGTCCTTAGCCAGGCCTGGAGGGTTCCCTTCTGCCCAGACCAGCGGGAATTCCTTCTCTAATTCAGGTTCTAATAGTGAGGCCTTTGTCTGGAGGGTATAAAGTCTCCATTCTTCCTCTCTTGGCACTGCTAAGGACAGGATCATTGGGGAGGTCTCCTCACCTAGGCGAAGCTGTGCTGAGCCATCTGGAGCAAAAGTGATTTCTGCCCCCATTTTGGCTAAAAGGTCTCTACCCATTAGACGCACTGGACAGTCTGGCAAGTACAGGAATTCATGAATTACTTGATGACCACCAAGTTGGCATTGGCGAGGGCGACAGAATGGCCTATGGGTCTAGTCCCCAGTAGCTCCAGTAATGATGACCTCCTTTCCTGAGAGAGGCGCTACTTTCTGAGTGACTACTGAGTGCTCAGCTCCCGTATCAACCATAAAGTCCACAGTCTGGCCCCCAATTTTCATTCTGACCATGGGCTCGTGGAGGCCTAGCTGAAGTGAGCCCAGTCTGTCCTAGTCGGAATCAGCCATTGCTAGCCCAATGAAATCTGCTTCAGGTGGCTCTGGTTGATAGCAACTGGGCAGAAAAGGGGGCCCAGTCTTTTTACTTTGCCTTTTGAGACATTCATTTTTCCAGTGTCCAGTTTCCTTACAATAGACACACTGGTCTCGTCTCAGGCTCACTCTTCCTTTTCCCCCTGGTCTGTATCCTTGCTGATCTGTCTGGGAGCCTGAGCCTCTAAAAGCCGCTGCTATTATATTGGCCCTTCTTTGTATTCTCTTTTCTTCCTCCTTCCTTGCTTCACTGTCTCAATTGATGAAAACCTTGTTAGCTATCTCTAGCAGTTCAGTAACATTCTTTCCTGTAAACCCTTCCAGTTTCTGTAATTTTCTCCTGATGTCTGGCTGGGCTTGGCCTACAAAAATGGCATTTACCATGATTTGATTTTCTGGAGCCTCAGGTATAAGGGGGTGTAGATTCAATACGCCTCACATAGTCTCTCATAGAAAACTGCTGAACTTTCATCAGGCTCTGGAAAACCTCAGAGATTTTAGCCATGTCGGTGCGCTTCTTGGCTCCGGCCCTGACCCCCTGGAGGAAGGCTAGCTGATATCTTTCTAGCCTAGTCCTTCCATCTTCTGAGTTTGGGTTCCAATCGGGTTCCTCATCTGGGAAGGCCTCCCTGGCCCATCTGTCTGTATCTAATATTCCTGCCGGGGCCTGGGTCTGGAGCCACTTCTGAGCCTCTGTTACTACTCTCATGGGCTCCTCAGTGTTAAAGAATGTGAAAAGGAGCTGCTTGCAGTCCACCCAAGTGGGCTTCTGGGTCTGGAAGATCATTTCTAGGAGGTCTATCATGGCCTGAGGTTTTTCAGAATAAGCTGGGGTGTGATGATTCCAATTCAAGATGTCACTGGTGGTAAAGGGCTGATAATAATAGACTGGCCCTCCCTCCTGACAGGTCCCATCTTTGCCAACTACTTTGGCACCCCGAATCTACCTTAGAGGCATCTGATGTGCTGGTTGTGGCCTGGGCCCTTGATAGGCTGAACGCAAGTGCCACCCAACTGGCTCTGGAGAGCCTGGTTGAGGAGAAAGGAAGCAGGCAGTGTCTCTGGACCTTTCAGACCAGATGGGTGTCCCGACCCGCAGGACAACAACGGGGGAACGAAGAGACACCCTAGGAGAATGAAACAAACAAGGGACACCAAAGAATGGAGGCAAGACAGTGCTCTGATCAAGCCTCCAAATTTTATTCTTACCGTGGCAGGATATATACTGTTTTAGGGACGGGTGGTGGTGGTGGGGGGGGGGGGGTGGAGAAGCCTATTAGCTTATCAGCAAGGTTGTAGCAGGCTCCGATGTGGCGGTAGTTGCTTCAGGGAATAGGATGGTTATCTTTAGCTGCTGGCCAAATCGCAGGACACACGTAGTTTCTGGTAATTAGGAGTTACTGGAGGAACCAGAAACTTATATTTCTTTTTTTTTTTTTTTATTGCTTAAAGTATTACAAAGGGTATTACATATGTATCCATTTTATCCCCCCGCCCTAGACAGTCCCCTAACCTCCCCTATCCCCCAGTGTCTTATGTCCATTGGTTATGCTTATATGCATGCATACAAGTCCTTTAGTTGATCTCTTACCCCCCTACCTCCTGCCCCCCAACCCTCCCCGGCCTTCCCGCTGCAGTTTGACAATCTGTTTGAGGCAGCTCTGCCTCTGTATCTATTATTGTTCAAAAGTTTATAATGGTCTCTATTGTCCATGAATGAGTGAGATCATGTGGTATTTTTCCTTTATTGACTGGCTTATTTCACTTAGCATAATGCTCTCCAGTTCCATCCATGACGTTGCAAATGGTAAGAGTTCCTTCCTTTTTACAGCAGCATAGTATTCCATCGTGTAGATGTACCACAGTTTTCTAATCCATTCATCTACTGATGGGCACTTAGGCTGTTTCCAGAACTTAGCTATGGTGAATTGTGCTGCTATGAACATAGGGGTGCATATATCCTTTCTGATTGGTGTTTCTGGTTTCTTGGGATATATTCCTAGAAGTGGGATCACAGGGTCAAATGGGAGTTCCATTTTCAGTTTTTTAAGGAAACTCCATACTGTCTTCCATAGTGGCTGCACCAGTCTGCATTCCCACCAGCAGTGCACAAGTGTTCCTTTTTCTCCACATCCTCTCCAGCACTTGTCGTTTGTTGTTTTGTTGATGATAGCCAGTCTGACAGGTGTGAGATGGTACCTCATTGTTGTTTTGATTTGCATCTCTCAGATGATTAGTGACTTTGAGCATGTTTTCATATGTCTCTTGGCTTTCTGGATGTCCTCTTTTGAAAGGTGTCTATTTAGGTCCTTTGCCCATTTTTTGATTGGATTGTTTATCTTTCTTTTGTTAAGTTGTATGAGTTCCCTATAAATTTTGGAGATTAGGCCCTTATCAGATATGTCATTAGCAAATATGTTTTCCCACACAGTGGGTTTCTCATTGTTTTGTTGATGGTTTCTTTTGCTGTGCAGAAGCTTTTTATTTTGATGTAGTCCCATTTGTTCATTTTTTCTTTAGTTTCAAGTGCCCTAGGAGCTGTATCAGTGAAGAAATTGCTTCGGCATATGTCTGAGATGTTGTTGCCTTTGGATTCTTCTAGAATTTTTATGGTTTCCTGTCGTACATTTAAGTCCTTTATCCATTTTGAGTTTATTTTTGTGTATGGTGTAAGTTGGTGGTCTAGTTTCATTTCCTTGCATATATCTGTCCAATTTTCCCAGCACCATTTATTGAAGAGACTATCTTGGCTCCATTGTATGTTCTTGCCTCCTTTGTCAAATATTAATTGAGCATATTGGTTCGGGCCGATTTCTGGGGTCTCTATTCTATTCCATTGATCTATATGCCTATTCTTGTGCCAGTACCAGGCAGTTTTGAGAACAGTGGCTTTGTAATACAACTTGATATCTGGTATTGACATCCCACCGACTTTGTTCTTTTTCAGGATTGCTGCAGCTATTCGGGCTCTTTTTATATTCCAGATGAATTTTTGGAGAGTTCGTTCTAGATCTCTGAAGTATGCCGTTGGTATTTTAATGGGAAGTGCGTTGAATTTATAGATTGCTTTGGGTAGTATGGACATTTAAATGATGTTGATTCTACCAATCCATGAACACGGTATGTTCTTCCATCTGTTTATGTCTTCCTCTATATCTTTTTTCAACGTCTTGTAGTTTTCTGAGTAGGGTCTTTTACCTCTTTAGTTAAGTTTATTCCTAGGTAGCTTAATTTTTTTGGTGCAATGGTAAACGGGATTGTTTTTATAATCTCTCTTTCTGAAAGTTCACTATTGGTGTATAGAAATGCCTCAGATTTCTTGGGGTTAATTTTGTATCCTGCTACATTGCCAAATTCATGTATTAAGTCTAGTAGCTTTTTGATGGAATCTCTACGGTTTTGTATGTATAATATCATGTCGTCTGCAAATAAGGACAGTTTTACTTCCTCTTTTCCAATTTGGATGCCTTTTATTTCTTCTTCTTGCCGAATTGCAATGGCTAACACTTCCGGTACTATGTTGAACAGGAGTGGTGAGAGGGGGCATCCCTGTCTTGTTCCTGTTCTTAGGGGAAATGGTGTTAGTTTTTGACCATTGAGTATGATGTTGGCTGTGGGCCTGTCATATATGGCTTTTATTATGTTGAGGTATGATCCTTCTACTCCCACCTTGCTGAGAGTTTTTATCAAAAATGGGTGTTGAATTTTGTCAAATGCTTTTTCTGCATCAATTGATATGACCATGTGGTTTTTTTCTTTCAATTTGTTTATGTGATGTATCACGTTTATTGATTTGCGGATATTGTACCATCCTTGCATCCCTGGGATAAATCCTACTTGGTCATGGTGTATGATCTTTCTGATGTACTTCTGGATCCGATTTGCTAAGATTTTGTTGAGGATTTTGGCATCTATGTTCATGAGGGATATTGGCCTGTAATTCTCTTACATTGTGTTGTCTTTACCTGGTTTTGGTATTAGGGTGATGCTGGCTTCATAGAATGAGCTTGGAAGTGTTCCTTCGTCTTGAATTTTTTGTAGTAGTCTGAGGAGGATAGGTTTTAGTTCTTCCTTGAATGTTTGGTAAAACTCCCCTGTGAAGCCATCTGGTCCTGGGCTTTTGTCTGCTGGAAGGTTTTTGATGACTGCTTCAATTTCTTCCATAGTTATTGGCCTGTTGAGATTTTTAGATTCTTCCTGATTGAGTTTTGGAATGTTGTATTTTTCTAGGAATTTGTCCATTTCCTCCATGTTGTCTAGTTTGTTGGAGTAGAGCTGTCCATAGTATTTTTTACCAATCATTTGTATTTCTGTGGGGTCTGTTTTTATTTCGCCTCTATTGTTTCTGATTTTATTTATTTGGGTTCTCTCTCTCTGCTTCTTGGTGAGTCTGGCTAGAGGTTTGTCAATCTTGTTTATCCTTTCAAAGAACCAGCTCTTGGTTTCATTGATTTTCTGTATTGTTTTTTGGTCTCTATGTCATTTATTTCTGCTCTAATCTTTATTATCTCCTTCCTTCGGCTCACTCTGGGGTTTTCTTGTTGCTCTCTTTCTAATTTTTTGAGTTGTAGAGTTAGATGATTTACTACCATTTTTTCTTGTTTTTTGAGATAGGCCTGTAGAGCTATAAACTTCCCTCTCAGGACTGCTTTCATTGTGTCCCATAGGTTTTGGATTGTTGTGTTTTCATTGTCATTAGTTTCCAGGATGTTTTTAATTTCTTCTTTGATCTCATTGGTAACCCAATCAGTATTTAATAGCATGCTATTCAGCTTCCAGGTGTTTGAGTATTTTGGGTTGTTTTTATTGTAGTTTATTTCTAGTATTATGCCATCGTGGTCTGCGAAGATGCTTTTTATGATTTCAATCTTCTTGAATTTGGGGATACTTTGCTTGTGACCCAATATGTGGTCTATTTTTGAAGATGTACCATGAGCACCTGAGAAGAACGTATATTCCCTGGCTTTGGGGTGAAGTGTTCTGAAGATGTCTATTAAGTCCATCTGATCTAGTGAGTCATTTAGGATTGCTGTATCTTTGCTGATTGTTTGTCTAGAGGACTTATCCAGTGCTGTCAATGGTGTATTAAAGTCCCCTACTATGATTGTATTGTTGTCGATCTCTCCTTTGATATCTTCCAGGAGTTTTTTTATGAATTTGGGTGCTCCTACATTGGGTGCATATATGTTTACCAGGGTTATATCTTCTTGTTGTATTGATCCCTTTAGTATTATGAAGTGGCCTTCCTTATCTCTTGTTATGGCCTTCACTTTGAGGTCTATTTTGTCCGATATAAGTATTGCTACCCCAGCTTTCTTTTCCTTTCCATTTGCCTGAAAGATATTTTTCCATCCTTTCACTTTCAGTCTGTGTGAGTCCCTTCTAATGAGGTGGGTTTCTTGTAGACAGCAGATGTATGGGTCATGGTTTTTTATCCATTCAGCCACTCGATGTCTTTTGGTTGGAGCATTTAGTCCATTTACGTTTAAAGTTATTATTGAAAGGTACTTGTTTGTAGCCATTTCTTTTTGTGTGTGTGTTTGTGGCTGTTTTCTTTCTGAGCTTTTTATTTCTTCTTTTTATACCAGTCCCTTTAGCATTCCTTGCATTGCTGGCTTGGTGGTGACAAACTCCCTTAGCCTTTTTTTGTCTGTGAAGCTTCTTATTTCCCCTTCAAGTTTGAATGATAGCCTTGCTGGATAGAGTATTCTTGGATTCAGTCCTTTGCTTTGCATCACTTTGTAAATTTCAGTCCATTCTTTTCTGGCCTGATGTGTTTCTGTTGAGAAATCATTTGACAGTCTAATGGGAGATCCCTTGTATGTAACTTTCCGTCTCTCTCTTGCAGCCTGTAAGATTCTCTCTTTGTCCTGAACATTTGCCATGGTGATTATGATGTGTCTTGGTGTGGGTCTTTTCGGGTTCACCTTGTTTGGGACTCTCTGGGCTTGTGTGACTTTTTTCTTCCCCACCTCAGGAAAGTTTTCTGATATTATTTCTTCGAGTAGGTTTTCTAATCCTTGTTCATCCTTCTGTTGTTCTGGTACTCCTATTATTCATATGTTGTTTCGTTTCATGTTGTCCCAAAGCTCCCTTAGGCTCTCCTCCTGTCTTTTAATTTTTTTCTCCAATTGCAGTACATTTTGGGTGTGTTTTGCTTCCTTGTCTTCTAATTCACTAATTCGGTCCTCCGCTTCTCCTAGTCTACTGTTGATACTTTCAATGGAGTTTTTCATTGCAGCTATATCACTCTTCATTTCTTCTTGGGTCTTACTTAGGTTGTTGATTTTTTCATCTGTTTCTTCTAGCTTCTTCCATATGTTATCGATTTTTTCATCTGTTTCTTCTAGCTTCTTCCATATGTTATCGATTTTTTCATCTGTTTCTTCTTGCTTCTTGAAGAGGTTGTCAATTTTTTCCTCCATCCGGTTTATGCACTCTAGGACCCTTATTCTGAATTCTTTATCTGTCATGTTGCATGCCTCTGTATTACTTAGCTGCTTTTCTGGAGAGTCCTCCTTCTCTTTCCTTTGGGGGTTTCTTTGTCTACCCATGTTTGATCTCACTGACATATCTAGATGTTGAGTCGTTCAGTGGTTGCTCCCTGAGTGGCAGTGACTCCTTGGTCTGTGGTTGCTCTTCGGGCGGTTGCGGTAGCTGCTGCTCTTCAGTTGGCAGCAGCTCCTCTGGTGGGTGCTGTTCACAGCTGTGGTGGCTCTTCTGGCTGGTGGGGCGAGGTTTCATGTACAGCTGCTGTTCCTCAGCAGAGGATGTGGTGCTCAGGAGGTTGCTGTTGCTTGGATCTGCTGCATTGATTTAAAGGCACAAAATACAACACAACAAGGCACCACGTACCATGCACTATACACAAATATATTCACGATATTAATAACCCCAATTGAAGGTGACCACCTGAATTAAGAGAATTAGGGGATAAGGAAGAAGGAAGGGAAAAAGATAAAAGAAAAAAAAGAAAAGAAAAGTTGGGACCAAAAAAAAGAGTGCAAAAATGAAATCGGGAAAAAGGAGGGGGGAAAATAAAAGCGAGAAAGGAAAAGAAAAAAAAAAAAGTGAAAAGAGAGAATGAAGTGGAAGAGGGGAAGAGACTTTTTATATGAGGAGAATACTCCTATAGAACAGCCATTAATCCCAACAAATTCCAGCAACAGCTCCCTGGATATGGATGCAAACTAGAATCAAGCAATAATATAACAATGAAAATAGAATGAAGAACACTAATCCCAAAAAAAAAATAAAGAGAAAATAAAATGGCACTATAAAAAATGGTAAAATGGTAGCAGTAATAATACTGGTTAAAAAATAAGAAGGTAGTAATTAAAAGGGTAAAATCAGGTGATGGAAAAAGAGAAAAAAAAAAGTACAGAAAAAAAATAAAAATAAATTGATTTCTTAGTTAAAAAGTGAAAAAAGAAAAAAAAAATGCAGTAGTGAAGGTCCTTCGGTTCTTCTATTCTTCAGTGTGGCTCGCCTTAGACCTTCCAGGTATTCAGGAGAGTGTTGAGTTTCCCTGCGATATACTGTTCCTCTGTGTTGTGAACCACAGTCCTTATTTTAAAGCAGGTCGCATTTATTTCCCAGACTGCCTTATTTTGTGTTTAGCAAAGAGTCAGTTTGTGGGTCAGCCTCTGGGTGGCAGTGTTATGGGGTTGGCCTCTGAGGCTATAGGGCCTCTCTGTCCAGTGGAAGTTCACTGCCCAGAGCTGACTGCATAATAGTTAGTTACTGGCGCTATGTTGTTGCTGGGATTGAAAATCCCTCTATAGGCCAGACCCTGTTAACTCCCAGGGACTGATAAGGTTATTCTAATCCTTGATCTCATACAGGGTGGAATCTGGGTGTGGCTGTGCTCCTTGCCTGGGGGCCGGGGGGAGGAGTCTCATTCTCTGGAGAGAATGGCTGCCCCAGTCTTGGGCTCAGGGGTGTCTCAGCACTCAATTGGCTGCCACCTCTCCTGGCTCCCCCTCTCTCCCCAGTCTCTCCCCAGATTCCACTCCTCCGCACACTCTCCCTCTTTTCAGCACAGGTGAGTGTCTGTATCCGAAATGTCCCATGAACAGGATTCAGTGAAAACAGACAAACAAACGCCGGCTGCGGAAACGGGGAAGGCTTGGTTTCTGTAAGCTTCTTCTCTTACCGGGACTGCATGGTCAGGTCAGCTCTTCAGGCTGTCCCCTTTAGGCTCAGTCCTCCCTGATCACAGAACCCAGCTCTGAATTTCCCTGGCGGCGCCAGGAATCCCGAGGTTCTCCTTTCCCCCGTCAGGGGCTGTGCCTGTCCCAGGGGACGCAGCTGTCTGCCACGCGGTCTCCCTCCGACCCTCTGGGCTCAGAGGTCTGGCAAACTTTCCTGCCCAAATCCCTGGTTTTTTTTTACCTTTCCAGGGGAGTTCTGCCTTTCCCGGCTGCAAACCCTCTCACCAGCTGAGCAATTTCGCCAATTCAGTGTGGGTGTTACTAGTTTCAGCTGCTCATTTCATTTGCTCAGGGACACGACCTGGGACGCGTCTGCCTATATCGCCGCCATCTTGGTTCCGAGGCGAAACTTATAATTCTTAAGATGGCTTTGTCTAAGCCAATATCTCTAATGGCTCCCAACAGATGGGGAAGCACTTGGTGCTGCCTGTGGCACATATGGAGATGGTAAAATTAGCGAGACTTCCTCAGGGGATTTTGGCAGAACAAGGTGTTGGGTTCCCTTATGAGAGACCTGTTTCTTTTCTCCTACTACTAAAACCTTACAGAACTGCATCCAAGGCCGCAAGGTTTGAGCAATTCCTAACCAGCTGTCTATGTAAGGGAACTGATCTGAGTGTCCGGGGTCTGTTGTGACTACATTCCAGACTGACCTGACCAGTCCTACATCTAAAGAGCCTTCTGGGGGCCAGCCAACCCCAAAGGCTGGCCATTCTAATTCACAGAATTTCCTCAGTGTTTGGGGGTTCACTTTAATACCATAGTCCTCAATAAAACCCTTATCAAAATTTTCCAACATGCAATTGAGAACAGTGGGTTTACTTTGTCCCAACCCCATGATGATCAGTGGCAAGAGATAGACAAGGGTGCAAGGAAATTGACTAAAAGCCTGGAGGGTCTCCTTAAAGAAAAGATCCTTAATCAGTACAGGCAGGGGCAGGGCGGTAAAATCTCTCCACCCTGCGGAGCTGTGAGCCCTGCCCCTGAAAGAGCCAGCCACAGGAGACAAGAAGAGCTGCAAATATCTTTAAATCTACCCCAGAATTCCAAAATGTCAACCTAACACAGGAAAATCACAGAGAAAACCAAAGCCCCTAGTACACAAACATAGACAGAAATTTTTATCAACTATCCCTCTTTGATAGAGAGCCAACATTTCTGAGAAAACTTAACAGCACTGCTTGAGACTTTTGAAGACCATCATGGGTTCAGCCTTCAGTAAATCAAATGTTTTAACCAGATGAGCAAACAGAAAATCAAAGTAGCTTTTGCTTTCACACAGACCAGTTAATCAGCAATAATTATGCCAAGACAGACAAACATCCATAATCACACTCTCTCCGTAGACTAGCCCAGAGTGGAGCTGAGCAGATAATGCCCAAGTCCCCAGATGGGCATGGGGGCACGCCCAGCACTCACACCCCAGAACAGAATTCTTGACCGACATCTCAGTGAGAACCTACTGGAGAAATTAAGACTGTGTCCAGCCCCCCTTCTCAGTAGCAAATTGGCTATTCCCACACACAAACAAATAGAAGAGTGAACCCAAAATTCCTTAATCAAATCTGAATTCACTCCCCTCCTGAGTCATGATTCCTGATTTACCTGACGAAGTCCTATGACTTCTGGAGAGGTGATCAAGCTCTCCCTTCCACTCACTTGGAATAGTCCTGACTGACTGGGTCCCCTATCTTACAAATTCTGTCGACAAGTCCAGAGGTGTCCATCCACTTTCTCCAGATGCTGGCCAGGTCCTGGTCTGAGGTCTGGGAGTGCCTGGAGTTCCCCCTGGTTCAATTTTGCTAAAATCAGCAGCGCGTGCCTTCCGGAGGCCTGTCCCATACCCCATACCCCGGGCCCCAAACCCCATCCACTCAGTGGAGGCAAGAGCCAAACACAGTTAGCTTCGCGATCAGGGAACCAAATGTTGCAGAAGACCAAAGAAAGATCAAGCACACTTCCTAGAGAAAGGGAGGGACCCTGTTTATTAACACTAGTGGACTCCGGGAATAATTTCCAAATCAGAGTGAAGTAACACATAGAGGGTTTCACTTTTTGTAACCTTCTGGGGTCTTTGTCTTGCAGATATAATTCTGTCCCCTTTTGTGGGCTTACAGGAAGGCCCACAGGTATTGGGGGTCCCAGGGCCATATCTGATGATTTGTCCTGAGGCTATCGATAACGACCTCCCCCTCAGGGCAGTGCATTGTTCACAGTTTTTATGGCCTGGCATGCCTTGCAAGACCAGTTTGCTCCTCAAGACTACAGATATCCAAAATAAAAAATATAACATGAGAAACTGTGCCTCCAAGGCCAGAAGCTTTCAAAACCTCAGCCCTCATTTAATACTCTGGATAGGAAGCATTTATTTGCAAGTGCTTTACAGAAATGGAAAAATTTAACTAGAAAAACTTAACTGAGAAATGGCCAAAATGCAGTTTGTTTGGGGTACCTATGTTAATATTTTGCATGCAGAAATTAGAAAATGCTGGCTCTGAAATTAAACTGAATGACTATATGGGAAGCATATCTTGATTTGGAAATTAGAAGCTTCTAAAGAAAAGCATAGAAAAAAAATTTCTTCTAATAAGATGGAAATTAATAAACAATTTTAGAGTCTGTCTCAGAACTATTCTGAAGTTAATAAATGTCTACACCCTGTTTTTCCCCATAGGAAGCATGCCTCTTATTTATCTTCATAGAAGATTCCCCCAGACAAAGGGAGGTAGAGGCAACTAGAAAAGACCCCAGCCCATTTTTGTTCCTTTGTTTGTTTGTTTGTTTTGAATAGTCCATTGGGAATATACTGAAATTCTAGAGAGGGGCAGTTCCCGAACCAGGGACAAAAGACACTGCTTTGGTAATTTTAAATGCTGGACAATGTCTGGTAAACTTTTAGTGTGTTCTGCATGCCTGCATAAGAGTGTTGATGTTTTTCTGTCTCTTTTTTTTTTTTTTTAATTTGTATAAAGAAGAGGCAAGTCCAGCTTTGGGGAAGCCTAGTTATGTGTGGTGGGGTTGAAAGCATGAGAGAGATTGCAAGAATGTCCCAGCAGCTGCCAAGAATTCTTAGTCTTGGGGGCTCTTCTTGCTCTCCCTCTCAGGGTTGTCACCAGAAACAGCTAGTGAGATTTCTGTTTGTCTGCAATATAATGCTGGCTGTCTATCTTTTAGGGATTTTGGTTTTCTCTGCCCTTTTTTATTGTAAGAACAAACAAATTATCTTTTCTGTCGAAGAACAGTTTAGATAGCCACCATGTTGGCCACATGGCTTGTCGCTCCCCTGGGGGCTGCCAGCTTGAAACAAGAATTAGCCAATCAGGAAAGACCGTGCACCTGAGCTCCAATCAAGAGCAAGGGACAGGTCACCTGCATTGTTGAGGCACTCTGCTTCAGAAAGTAACTTGCAAAGATTCAGAGCCAAGTTCAAACAGGAAACTTTCAGGGGGGTAGCATGTGTCCAGTCAGGGATACCGGGCAAGCCAAGAGTCATGATTCCCTGTGGGGATGTCTGCCAGTGATGCTCTGGGTATTTATGTGTCACAGATTGGGAGTTTATGAATTATTTACAATGCTTAATACACTGCTTGCAATAAGCCATGTGCCTCGTTTTAAAATCTTACATATTATTTATTCTTTATATGCTAAAATTATAATTGAATCTAAAGGTATACAAATTTTATATTCTCTATGTCATTTTACAGGGATTATTACTTACTAAGAAATTGTTGTCTTGGAATGTTATATTTTATAGGAAAGCAAAGTTTTTTATCAAATCTATAACCATGCCACTTTTAAATTTTGTCATTCATGGACAGCTTTATTCTGATGCATTTGTAGGTATATTATATGTTTAGAAAAATATGAAAAGAACTCTGACTTACTCTAAATTACAGGCTTCTAAGCAGGTCATAATTTTGAACTGGATGAAGATTTATAGAACTTTAAGGAATAACTGAATTCAAAAACTACTGGCAAATAATCAGGATAAACAAAAATAACTATGGGACTAAATGAATTGAGGATAATTATTCTTATGACTATTTAAAATATTGTTGACTTTTAAATCTTTTGTTTCCCAAATATAAGGAAAAATAAAAGCAGACATTCTGCATTGTAGGAAATAACAAATTGGTAACAGGTTCATTTCACAGTGCACTCCCAGGAGACGAAGATTTCAAAGATCATGGCTTACAACCAGGAGATTTGGTGTATTGGAAAAGACAACAAATAAAAGACTCTCTCCAACCTCATTGGAGGGGACCTTACCAGGTATTACTAACTAACCCATGTGCAGCTAAACTTAAAGGAGTTACCTCATGGATTCACATTTCTTATTTTTAAAAAGGCACCTGATTGTAAATAGACATCTACTCCCATCTCTGACATCCATCTCCGTCGCAGAGATCAAAGACTTTTCAAGGACGAGAAACAGCTGACACTTTTCTAGGATGAGAAATCGCTGACTACAGAGGCAGACAGCTATTCCCAAGACGACGTCAACAAGGCCTGTATGCTCACAAATTGATACTGCTTGAACCTTGTTTTTATATCATCTGATTGTTATTGATTGAATGTACATAAAATGATTTTCATATTATTATTATCCTCCTTATGGTTTCCTAGTGGAAACAATATGTGCCTCCCCCGAACTCCTCCCTTATTAGATATGAAAAATTTAACTTGGATACCTGCTAATCTTTCCCACCTACTACACAATGATGTTCTGATTATCAGGTATGATAGTGAA
This sequence comes from Myotis daubentonii, assembly GCF_963259705.1. Lineage (NCBI taxonomy): Eukaryota > Metazoa > Chordata > Mammalia > Chiroptera > Vespertilionidae > Myotis > Myotis daubentonii. The sequence continues at coordinate 115,759,470 of NC_081841.1, forward strand.
ATTAATGCTTTGTTAGCCACACATTGGTCTTCTCCTACTATCAATATAATAATCTTTGGTGCATTTTTTTCCTACTGTATCTGCTATAAAGGACCCACCTTAGGCAACTACCTCCAAGAATACCTCCTTAATAATTCCACTAGTAGAATTGTATATGGATCTAATCTGGATGAATATTGTATAGCTATAGAGATGGATGATGAATAGCTAAGAAAAACACCTGGATATGATGGCCAAAGGCTTGCAGTAGCCTGTGCTATCTGTCATAGTATATCTTGTCCTCGGACTTACCAGCCATGCTCCTGCGGCTGGATGTCTGTGAAACAAGAAAGAATTCAATGGATCTCCATTTCAGAAATTATTGGCATCAGTTGGTGGATAGATATGTAACTACCCCACCATCCTTGCATCCTGGATGCTTGTTAGAAGCCCTATGGAAAACTTAAACTCTAGCTCATTTGGGGGTCATCTTCACCCATTTAACTATGACATGGGAAACTCAACATTTTTGGCTCCACTCAATATATCCTAACTGCTCCCAAGCCATAATTACCCAATGGCAACAATATTCTTGGTGGGTCCACCAACATTGGCCCCCTAAGACAAGAAAAAGGGGAATACTTGGAATAATAGGGGCTGCCTTGGTATCCTGGGTCAAGCTGAACTTGCAGCTAATGAAGAACGTCATTCATCAGGAAAAGGTTTTTATCTCAAATAGGTCATATAGAGGGAATGCTGTTTCAGGAAGAATGAAAAGGGTGGGAGGCAGCATGGAAAGACAATAAAGCCTTAGTTTCATGGATAGAACAGACTGAACAGATTATAAAAACTCATGCACAAACCCAACAATGGGAACGTGCTTATAACCTAACTCAACAGGGCCTATTGTCTATGCTAATGCAAATGGAATCTGAAGTGGCTATGAAACAGTGGCCAACTATAATGGCTGCAGAAGCCCAGGCCAGACACTTATGGGACTCATATGGTTCCCCAGGAATTTGGAAAATTTTGGATGGGAAATGCAATCTACGATGTTGTATTTTAAAAGCCCAGGTGTCTCAGTTAAATCCTAAGCTCCAATTCCCAGTAGTTCAACTGGCCAGCATAGAGACTATCCTCAATAATACTAGAATACTTCCAATGGGAAGTAGATGGGCCATATTTAAAAATAATAAACAATGTAAACCCAACTCACCGTCTTATTGTGAAAGTCGGAAAGCTAAATGTTTATGCCCCCAATCCATATGGAATACTGAATTCACCCAGTCCTGGCCTATTGTATCTACCCCCAATGAATAACAATATATGGTATATGAGAAAGGGGCATTTTTGCTGGGAAGGGTTAAAAAACTCTTCTGTTATACTAAGCAATTTTTACTGTAATATCACCAAGTTTACATTCAATAATACTGGAATATGGTGTAATACTGAAATTATAGGCAGAATGACTTTGCCTGAGGTTCATAAAACCTATGATAATATTGATACTGAAAAACCAATGTATTGAGAAATTGAACTCCTCCCCATGTAGACATTTCTATGGAAACCAACTGAACACAAGAAAATTAGTGCTTCTAGGTAATGAAATAGTAGAGTCTTAATTCTTCTGACCAAACATATAAGGTACAACTGACAGTGGATGAAGGAGGAAAACACACAATTAGCTTAATAAAAAAAAAAATATGATAATACATGTAAAATGTTTTTTGGTTGGTTGGAATGCTTGCTGACCTCAGACCCTTCCTTGTCTAGTATTAGACATTTTTGGTTCCTAATGAGTGTTACTGGTTTAGTGTTGTTACTTTTGTTCCTGATATGGAAAATGTTATACCAGATGTAGAAAAACAAAACTTAACAAACAGCAAAAAAGACTCGGATCATGGTAGCTCAAAAATTAGAAATGATCCAGAATACTTTTTAACAAGGACATATAGGACCAGACTGTCTCCCATTTACCTGCCCTTTTTGAATAATAATAATTCGACCTTAATGCCATCTAAAGTTATGGTCTTGCCCATCTCCAGTGGTCCACCTGTTCAGCAAGACATGCTGACACTGAGACATCCTAGGAATGAGCCTTCCTAGCACTGTGGGACTTCATTATCCAACCAAAAGGTTGTTCATCAATGCATCCTTTAGATTGATTTATGACCAAAAGGGGGATGTGTGGACAAAAGGGGCCACATGCTGACCTGACAAGCTCAGGGGAGGCCTGCATGCCAGTCTTGCAAACTCAGAGACCTAAAGTAACCACAAAGGATGGTCTGAAATTAAACTTTAACTAAAGCAGTTATGGTGGGCAGTTACGTCCTAGGCTGGTATCTTCACTGACAAGGTCAACCTTTACCTTAACTGAGCCTATCTGTCTTTTTGCATCTATGATAACATACCCTTGAAGTGTCTGGGTAACTTGTAACTTCCCTTTTTCTGGAACCCCTGGGGCACAACCAAATGTGCTGAGCACCAGGACAGATACTCTTACAGAGAACCGGAACAAATCAATCAATGCTCAGAGAGTTTGGAGTTACACTTTATTCACTGTGGTGGGCTTAGAGAAAATGAATTCAAATTCTAAGCAGAGCTACAAGCAAAACTTCCTTTTTTATGAAAGAGCCAGTCCTATGTGTGCTTAGTGGTTATCTCACTGGTGGCCTTGAAAACTACACAGTTCTATCCAATTAAAAAATGCACCTGGCATGGCATTGAGAGTATGGGTGTATCTAGTTTCTGGCGTACAAGGTCAGACAGCTAAGTTTATCTTCCTCATTATTCAAGCAAGCTAGAAAGGAAAGTTATTTTTTAGAATAAGAGGCCATCTAAAGAATAGCAGAGAATTCCAAACAGTAGTTTTACAAAATAGGGGTTAGCCTTCTCATTCTCACCTCCCCTCCCCCCTGCCTTGTCCCACAAGCTTTTTAGCCTTGTGATACAATAACTACTGGATGTTATGGTGAACAGGGGTTTTGATCAATCTTTTACTGCTTCCTGCTGAAAAGAGGAAACGTCCAAGGAGTTAAATCCCATTTCTTCCTCTTGGAGAGGTTAATAGGGAATTCTTCTGGCTTGTAGGACCAGTTGAAGTTTAAAGGCATCTAGACAGGATGAGATAAAGTGAGTTAACAGATTTAGAAGACATCGTCCTGGGGTTATGGTTATGAGTATCATTAACAGTGGTCCTGTCAATGGAAAGAGCCATTTCCAGATACCCCCCACCGCGCCCCCCCCCCCCCCCCCCATGCAGCCCAGGTCTCAGATAACTCCTGTCTTATTTTCGAAGCTCCTTCAGCTAGTTTCTTGGCCCCATCCCTTACAATACCAGACTGGTTAGCATAAAAACAGCACTCTTCCTCAAGGAACAGGCACGGTCCCCCTTTCTCCACTGTGAGAAGGTCTAGTCCTCTTTGATTCTGGAGAGTAACAGCTGCCAGTGAGTCAATCTGATCCTGTACTGCAACAATACTTTGAGCTATTTCTTCTAAACTGTCAGCAAGGTCCTTGGATAGGCTCTGATAGTAGGAGAGGGAAGTTTCCAGTCCCCCTATTCCAGTGCTAACCCCTGTTGAAATGCCAAGTGTTATAAGGAGACGGATTAGCTGGACTGCTCTTTTGTATTGGATATGGTGTGTTACAGGGACAGGCAAGGATTGATTGTTGGGGGCAATGTCTCTTTCGGGGGCTAGGTAAACCAGAGTATAGGTCCCAGTCCAGTTGGCAGGTAGACAGAGATAGGTATTGGTGCCACAGAGGAAGAAAATTCCCTGGGTCTCTTAACAGAAGGTATTCTCAATGATAAAGAGGTGTGTAAACTTGCTATTCTCCTGTTCCCAGAGTTCCTGCCAAGGTTGCCCCTGTAAGGGGCTGAAGGGGCCTTGAGGATTATTTTGTGTAGCCCCAGAGGTGGTGTTTTCAAAGAAAATAAATTTCCTGTCAATCTCTATCCAGAATTTAGAGTGTGTGAGCCCATGGGAAGGGAGGCGATGGCATGAGGCTTGTCGGTTCAATGTGCAATCCTGCCATGGGTGAAACCTTGAGCAGGTGCAGAGTCGGCCTAAGCAGAACTGAGAGGTGTCAGTGGTTGGGAAAGCCACTGAAATTGTGGGCCCTGCTGAAAATTGAACAGGGTTCCGAAAAGGAGCTGTTTGGGTGACAACATAGTTAACCCAATTAGAGGCAGGTTTTAGGTCAAGCGTAAAATTGAAGAGGCATTGATCAAGATGTCCCAAAGCATCTCCTCCAGGGAGTTCTGTTCTGATGCAAAAAGGTGACTGAAATATTAAGGCAGTGTTAGTGGTTACCAATCCAAAGGTAGGAACCTTCTTGGATCGGTGTGGTGCCATATCATTTAGATAAGTTTGGAGTAGCTGAACAGCCCTGCCTGTAAGTGTCCCTTTTGTCATCTCCGTGATTTGGAAGTTATAAAGTTCATTGAGGCACATAAGTTGGAATGGAGGTCCTCCATGTATTTTATAATGGAAGGACAGACTAGAATCAAACCATGCATGCAGGGAGGTGGAGGCTGCCATGTAGCTTGTAGATGAGATGGGAAGACAGAGCCAGCATTCCCTGGCTAAGTCTGGGTTGGTCTGATTTAAGAGGGAGAGGGCAAGGTTAAGCGTTCGGTAGAGATAGTGAGGACTTAGGAAGCTCTCAAGAGGCAGAGTGTAGACCTGAGAGTGGTCGAGATTAAGAGAGTTCAGTAATAGTAAAAGTGTTAGCCTTAGCTTCATCTTGTTCCTTTGCTGTGTAGAAAACAGTAATTTTATGGTGTTTGTGTTCCAGCAAGGGCAGAAGAGTTTTCCTCCTGGGACTAGCCTCGGGTTCTGGCAGCACTCATAAAAAGACAAAATGAGAATTACTAGAGAGATAAAAACAATGATTATCCAGAAATACCAGAGCATTTTACCTTTAAGAGAAGATAAAAAAGAAAGATTAGTGTAAGGAAGAATTCAGCAGGGTGTTATCTGAATTCTTTGGAGTAGGTTGATCAGCCAGGTCCGCTGTCTTCTTGAGGGTGATCTGCAGCGGGTGTTTCTGGTCAGAGGTCACCTTCCACTCAGGCTGGGTGTCGCTCAACTGGTGGGCTGCTTTCACCTGGGAGTGGTGAATCCAGGTGGTCAGTCCTGCAACCTTGAGAGCTGTGGCGGTGGTTAGTATGAATGGATAGGGTCCCTTCCAAATTGGCTTAAGGGGCTCTTTTTTCCAGTCTTTTACCCAAACCTGGTGTCCAGGCTTATAAGGATGTACAGCTGTTCCTACAGAGATGGGTAGTCAGTCAGTAACCCATCTGTGGACCTCAAAGACAGTTTTTCCAAGTCCTTGTAGTTGCTTCTGGATTTCTAAGTTTTTGTATTTCCCCCAAATCTCCCTTTGGCCGAATTAAGGGAGGGGGTCTGCTATATAGAATTTCAAAGGGAGAGAAACCTACCCTGGCCCTCGGAGTATAGCGTACCTGCAGGAGTACAAGAGGCAAGATATCTGTCCAGGGTAAGTTTGTCTCTTGGCATAACTCAGCCATAGCCTGCTTTAGAGTCCGGTTCATTTGTTCTACTTTCCCTGAACTCTGAGGCCTGTAAGCTGAATGTATGTTCCATCTAATTCTTAAAGCCTTAGTTACCTGTTGTACTATTTCTGCTACAAAGGCTGGGCCATTATCAAACCCTATGGTCAGAGGCATTCCATACTGTGGAATTCTGTCCTTTAGCAATGCCTTAGTGACTTCTCTAGCCTTTTCCATGTGAGTGGGATATGCCTTCACGCAGCCTAAAAAGGTGCAAACAAATACTAGTAGGTATTTATTTCCTCTGCTAGGTCCTACTTCTGTAAAGTCTACTTCTAAGTCCTCAAAGGGAGTTTTTCCTCAGTGCTGAACTCCTATTGGTCCCACAGGACCCTGTTTGGCATTGTTATGAGCACAGAAAAGGCAACGCTGAGAAACTGAGGCACACGAGGAGGGAAGACGGGCAATTAGGTAGTATCTGCCTAACAAAGCTTCTAGAGCATTCTTTCCTAAATGAGTAAGTTCATGCTGCTGGAGGACTAACTTATGGGCTAACTGTTCTGGGACATAGACCCTATGATCTGGAAGTATCCACCAACCTTCTTTTGTTCTTTTGCCCCTTTCTTGCTGGGCCCATTTCTCTTCCTGAGGAGTGTACTTTGGAGGTGCAGGTAATTCAGGGACCAACATGATCCGTGCCGGTGCTACTTGTTATTTGGCAGCCTGTTTTTCTGTGGCGTCAGCATGCTGGTTTCCTTCTGACACTGAGTCTTTCCCTTTCTGGTGACCTTTGCAATGAATGACGGCTATTTCTTTAGGCTCCCAAACTGCTTCTAGTAACTTTAAAATCTCATTTTTATTTTTGATTCCTTTTCCTCCTGCCCTCACGAGCCCCCTTTCCTTGTATATAGCCCCATGAATATGCAGGGTAGCAAAGGCATAGCGTGAATCAGTGTAGATGTTGGCACGCTTATCCTTACTGAGTTCTAAGGCTCTGGCGAGGGCCCAAAGTTCTGCCCTCTACACTGACCATCCTTCAGGCAGGGCCTGTGCCTCAATTGTCTCTAAATTTGATACCACTGCATATCTGGCTCATCTCTTTCCTTCATCTAAGTAGCTACTGCCATCTGTGAACAATACTAAGTCTGGATTCTTTAGGGGCTTATCTGTTAGATCTGGCTGGCTAGAATAAACCTCCTCTAGGATTTCCAGGCAATCATGTTCAGGGGCCCCCTCAGTTATGGGTAGAAAGGTAGCAGGATTAAAAGTTCTTACTGCTTCTAGTCGTACCCTTGGATTTTCACATAACAGTCATTGGTATTGAGTCATCCAAGCATGAGTTAGCCAGTGCTGTCCCCTAGCTTCCATTAGGGTAATAACAGAATGAGGTAGTTTTACATTTAAGTTTTGTCCCAGGTTAAGCTTATCTGCTTCTTTGACTAATAATGTCATGACTGCAAGGGCCCTGAGACACGGGGACTAACCGGAGGTAACTGGGTCAATCTGCTTGGTGAGATAGGCTACTGGTCTTTGCCAGGGTCCAAACTCCTGAGTTAGAACTCCTAGGGCTACCCTGCTGTTCTCATGTATGAAGAGATTAAAGTCCCATGTCACATCTGGTAGTCCTAGTGCCAGGGCCTCAGTGAGCTTTGCCTTTATGCTGATGAAGGCTTTCTCTTGCTCAGGGCCCCATTCAATGGGTGCCTTCTCTTCCCCTTTTAAAGCTTCATAGAGAGGCTTGGCAGGGCCCAAAGTTGAACCTGGGATCCAGATTCAACAGTACCCTGCTGCTCCCAGGAATTCCCAAATCTGCCACCACCGGGTGCTAGGGACTGGTATGTCACATACTGTCTGCTTTCTTTCAGTCCCTAGCCTTCATTTCCCTTGGGTGATTTGGAAGCCTAGATACTTGACTTCCTTCTGACAAATCTGTGCCTTTTTCTTGGAAACTCTGTAACCTGTTTCAGTTAACAGTCTCAGGAGGGTTCATGTCCCCTCCCAGCAATGAGCTCGTGTGGAGCTGGCTAGTAGGAGGTCGTCTACATATTGAAGTAGAACACACCCCAAGTCCTGTCCTGGGAATTTAGACAGATCAGATGCTAGTGCTCCACTAAAGAGAGTAGGAGAGTTTTTGAATCCTTGTGAAAGTTTGGTCCAGGTGAACTGCTCCTTGGACCCCGTAGTTGGGTTTTCCCACTCAAAAGCAAAAAGGGGCTGGCTGAAGGGGGCTAATCAGAGGCAGAAAAAGGCATCTTTTAGATCTAGGCTTGTAAACCATTCCGCTTCTGATGGAATGAGTCCTAGCAGCGTGTAGGGGTTTGGCAGTGCCGAATGCAAGGTTATAAGGGCCTCATTAACAGTCCGCAAATCCTGAACCAGCCAGTAGCCATTACTTCCAGGCTTTTAGACAGGCAAGAGGGGAGTATTCCATGGTGACTGGCATCGTTTAAGGAGTCCCCACTGAAGTAGTTGGACTAAGTGGACCTGAATTCCTAGGCGTGCCTCCCTTGGAATTGGATATTGGCAGATTTTGATAGGCTGTGCCCCAGACTTTAAGTCAATTAGTATCCAGGCATGGTCTTTGGCTAAGCCAGGGGGATTTCCTTCTGCCCAGACCAGTGGAAATTCTTCCTCTAATTCAGGCTCTAATGGTGCGACCTTTGTCTGAGGGGCATAAAGTCTCCATTCTTCCTCCCGGGGCACTGCTAAGGACAGGATCATTGGAGAAGTCTCCTCAACCAGATGACAGCTGTGCCGAGCCATCTGGGGCAAAGGTGATCTCTGCCCCCATTTTGGCTAAAAGGTCTCTACCCATCAGAGGTACTGGACAATCTGGCAAGTACAGGAATTCATGAATTACTCAGTGGCCGCCAAGTTGGCATCGGCGAGGCCGGCAGAATGGTCTATGGGTCTGGTCTCCAGTAGCTCCAATAATGGTGACTTTCTCTCCTGAAAGAGGTGCTACTTTCTGTGTGACTACTGAGTGCTCCGCTCCCGTATCAACCATAAAGTCCACAGTCTGGCCCCCAATTTTCATTCTGACCATGGAGTCGTGGGGGCCCTGCTGAAAAGAGCCCCGTCTATCCTAGTCAGAGTCAGCTACTGCCAGCCCAATAAGGTTTGCTCCAGGTGGTTCTGGTTGATAGCGACTGGGTGGAAAGGGGGGCCCTGTTTTCTTGCTTTGCCATTTGGGACATTCATTTTTCCAGTGCCCTGTTTCTTTGCAATAGGCACACTGGTCCCATCTCAGGCTTGCTCTTCCTTTCCCTCCTGATCTGTATTCTTGCTTCCCTTTTTGGGCTGTTTGGTGGCCCAAAACTCTGAAAGCTGCTGTTATTACATTAGCCCTTCTTTGTATTCTCTTTTCTTCCTCCTTTCTTGCTGCCCTGTCTGGTTGATGAAAACCTTGTTTGCTATCTCTAGCAGTTCACCAGCATTTTTTCCTGCAAACCCTTCCAGCTTCTGTAATTTTCTCCTGATATCAGGCTGGGCTTGGCCTACAAAAGTGGCATTTACCATGGTTTGAGTGTCTGAGGCCTCAGGGTTAAAAGGAGTGTAGATTCGGTATGCCTCACACAGTCTCTCATAGAAAGCTGCTGGACTTTCATCAGGCTTCTGGAAAAATCTCAGAAATTTTAGCCATGTTGATGGGCTTCTTGTCTCCGGCCCTGACCCCTTGGAGGAAAGCCAGCAGATATCTTTCTAGACTGGTCTTTCCGTCTTCTGAGTTTGGGGACCAATAGGGTTCCTCATCTGGGAGGGCCTCCCTTGCCCATCTGTCCATATCTAATGTCCCTGCCGGGGTCTGAGTCTGGAACAACTTCTGAGCCTCTGTCATTACTCTCATGCGCTCCTCAGTGTTAAAGAATGCAAAAAGGAGCTGCTTGCAGTCCACCCAGGCAGGTTTCTGGGTCTGGAAAATCATTTCTAGGAGGTCTACCATGGCCTGAGGTTTTTCAGAATAAGCTGGGGTGTTTTGCTTCCAATTCAGAATGTCACTTGTGGTAAAGGGCTGATAATAATAGACTGGCCTTCCTTCCTGCAAGGTCCCATCTTCGCCAAGCACTTGGGCACCTCGAATCTTCCTGAGAGTCATCTGATGTTCCAGTTGTGGTTTGGGCCCTTGATTGGTTGAACGCTAGCACCACTCAACTGGCTCTGGAGAGCCTGGTTGAGGAGAAACAGAGGGGGGCAGTGTTTCCAGACTTTCTGGACCTTCCAGGCTGAACGGGGGAGCACTTGGTGCTGCCTGTGGCTCATATGGAGGTGATAAAACTGGTGGGACTTCCTTGGGGGGGTCGTGTAGAATAGGGGGCTGAGCTTCCTTCTGAGGGACCTGCTTCTTTTCTCCTGCCTGCTTCTCCTTAGCCTGCTCCTGCCCTGCCTGCCTCTTCACTCCTGCTACTAAAACCTTACTCTGTCCCTTCTTACACACGCAGAATTGGACCCAAGGTGGCAAGATTTGAGCAATTTCTAACCAGCTGTCTATGTAGGGAAACTGATCTGGGTGTCTGGGGTCCCCTGTGACTACATTCCATACCGCCCTGACCAATCTTTCATCTAAAGAGCCTTCTGAGGGCCAGCCAACCCCGAAGGCTGGCCATTCTACTTCACAGAATTTCCTCAATGTTTCAGTATTCATTTTAATTCCATAATCCCCATTGAATCCCTTTTCAAAATTTTTCAACATGCAATTGATGTTAACGTAAAAAAACCATTGAAACCTGTAAAGAATTTTTGTGAGTTTATTTGAGCCAAACTGTCGACATATGCCAGAAGCAGAACCTCAACGAATTGAGATAATGCTCCAGAGAATGGTGGGGTTACAATTGTATTTGTACATTTCAATCAAAGGAGGAACATAGGTGGGTTACATGAAATTCATTGGTGATCGATTAGGGAGGAGGGATAAAGCAAAGCGGGGGGCAGGGGGAACCCCTGGGATTGGATAAAAAGTAAAATGATGGACACATACTTAGGTGGGAACAGGAACAATTAACATGATAATGAAGGAATCTGCGGCATCTGTCCTGGGCCCAGCACACCTGGCTGTGCCCCAGGGGCTCCATAAAAAAGGGAGGTCACAAATTACCCAGACATCCCAAGGATATGTTATCATAGATGCAAAAAGACAGATAGTGTCAGTTATGGTAAAGGTTGACCTCTTCAGTAAAGATACTGGCCTAGGACCTAGCTGCCCACCATAACTGCTTTTAGTTAAAGTTTAATTTCAGACCATCCTTTGTGGTTACTTTAGGTCTCTGAGTCTGCCAGGCTGCCACGCAGACCTTCCCTGAGCTTGTCAGGTGAGCATGTGGCCCCTTTCGTCCACATTGAGAACAGTGGGTTCACTTTGTCCTGACCCCGTGATGATCGGTGGCGAGAGACAGACAAGGGAGGGGGTTACCTGTTTTCACAGATCCTCACTCAGATGCCCACCTGGCTGCGTCCCTTGGGAGCTTAGATTCGTCTTAGCTAAGGTGCACCCATATAAATTCCGGGCCTGATCACCTCCATGTGGGGGTGAGTCACCGTTATGCCGTATGATGAATTGTGGAGCCGCAGGTTGGGCCCACTCGGACTCCATAACCGAAGTCGTGGAGCCACACAAAGGAGAGGAGAGGGCAGGCCCTCTCCCTCCACACTCACACACTTTCACCAGACATTCACTCAGAGTTTAAACAATCCACCCAATTCCTGACTAATTGCCTAAGGAAGCACTATGGCTTCCCGGGAGGTGATCAAGCTCCCCTTCTACTCACTTGGCGTGGGCCTGATTGGAGCCCCTACCTTACCAATTCTGTCGACAGGTCCAGAAATGTCCGTCCACTCTCTCCAGATGCTGGCCGGGTCCTGGGCTGAGGCCTAGAAGCTCCCAGAGTCCCCCAGTTTAATTCTGCTAAGATCAGCAGGGCACGCCTTCCAGAGGCCTGTTCAGTGCCCCGGGGTCCCACAGCCGGTCCAATCACCAGAGGCCAAAAAGGCCAAGCATGTGTTGGTCTTCCCGGTCACAGAGAACCAATAATGTTACAGAGAATCCGGAACAAATCAAGCAATGCTCAGAGAGTTTGGAGTTATACTTTATTCACTGTGGTGGGCTTAGAGAAAATGAATTCAAATTCTAAGCAGAGCTACAAGCAGAACTTCCCTTTTTATTAAAGAGCCAGTCCTATGTGTGCTTAGTGGTTATCTCACTGGTGGCCTTGAAAACTACACAGTTCTATCCAATTAAAAAATGCACCTGGCATGGCATTGAGAGTATGGGCGTATCTAGTCTCTGGTCTACAAGGTCAGACAGCTAAGTGTATCTTCCTCATTATTCAAGCAGGCTAGAAAGGAAAGTTATTTTTTAGAATAAGAGGCCATCTAAAGAATAGCAGAGAATTCCAAACAGTAGTTTTACAAAATAGGGGTTAGCCTTCTCAATACCACAAAATCCTTCATTATCATGTTAATTGTTCCTGCACCCACCTAAGTATGTGTCCATCATTTTACTTTTTACCCAACCCCAAGGGTTTCCCCTGCTTTGCTTTATCCCACCTCCTTAACCTATCACCAATGAATTTCATGTAACCAACCCACCTATGTCTGTCCTTTGATTGCAATGTATAAATACAGTTTCATGGTTGTTTTGTCTTTGCTTTTATGGACTAAACCCAGAACATAGTGAAACAGGAATTTTAGGGGGATATAGGCAGGCTTAGGGAATTTTTAGAATTGATGTCCATAGAAAAACACAGGGCTACAGACTGGAGAAGGTACATCTCCATAACACAAAAAAAGCCAAGTGCAGGGAGCAGCAATGGTTGCATTTACATAAGACAAGGGAGCTGGAAGTGGCCAAAAAGGTCTATATTTACAAAATAAAGAAGAAGGAAGAAAGCTAGAAATTAAAGAACAATGAGGGAGGAGAGCATCACATGTCTCATGTGGTATTTGACCTTTGAGTTCAGGAGTTACTATAGTAACCAGTCTAAGGGAATAGTGACCAATCATAGGGGATATCAAGGCACCAGGATCTGCAGCCTTTATAAGCCATAGGGAAAAAGAACTCAGTGGGACCCTTTCTCCCTCTTCACGTGGAAGTCCATTCTGTGGGACTCTTTCCCTGTCCCCATGTGGGAGTCTGTACTTATTCTTCAGTAAATTTCCACTTTTGCTATACCACTTTCTGTCCGTGGATTCATTCTTCGACTCTGGTGGACAAAGAATCTGGGTTCCAGTCCAAAAATTCTGTTTCAATAGGGCCTTTCATTGCAGTCGCTCACCTGAGGCTTTGGTACAGGGAGAGAGGCTCTGATTTGGGGTGCCTGAAGAGAGGCTGGGGAGGGAAGCAGGGCAGGGAGCCTGGCCAGGGCTCCTGCATTGGGACATTCTTAAGCTTCCAAACCTATGTGGCCATTTCTCACCTAAAGAGCTAGCCCCTCCCAGTAGCGTCAAGGTAGGTAATACAGCCTGCTACACCCTGCCTGCATTTTGAGCTATACCAGCAGTTCTCAACCGGTGGGTCGTGTTATGCCCAGATTTCAAGATCCCCCAAGACAGACCACTAGGGAGCCAAGTCCGATGCAAAAGCATAGAGTCTTTTATTCAAGCCCGGGACTTGGTTCCCCCCCCCCCCGCCTCCATTACTGGATGCAAGAGAGAGCCCCGAATCCCAAGGGAACAAAGAATTTATAGGGCTTGGGGTCGGGGGGGTGGGGGCAGACTCTGACCACTGATTTGGCCAATTCCGGTTGGTTGAGCGAGGGCCGGGGGCTAGTGACGCAAGGGCAGGGTGCAGCTAGGGTCTGGTTACACAAAGACAGGGGTGTGGCTAGCATACTCTTGGCCTTGGGCTAGTTTCCCCCGCTTTCCCATTGGCTGAGATAAGGGCAGGCTGAGTAACTGATACATTCTGCGGCTTTTTCTTGGAAGAAGGGATAAGGACACAGTTATCAGTCCTGTTCTATCCTTTCAGTCGCGACCATCGGAAACATATATAGCATATCAGATATTTACATTATGGTTCATAACAGTAGCAAAATTACAGTTATGAAGTAGCAACAAAAATAATTTCATGGTTGGGGGTCACCACAACATGAACTGTATTAAAGGGTCGCTGCATTAGGAAGGTTGGGAACCACTGTTTCCTTTTAAAGGAAACAAAGGCAGAAGACAAGTTTATGGATATAAGTAGGCCCAAAGAGCCTTGGTGATTGGTTTGGAAGAGGGGCAGGTCCAACCCGCTATTCTGAGAACCAGACTGATAAAAACTCCAGGTTGCAAGCCAATCCCATTGGTCTCCATACAAGGATCTCTGACCAACCAAGGCTAGAATAATATTTTGGGCCACTAGTGGAGGAATAGCTCTGGAAAAGGAAAAAAACACCCATCTTACTTCCTGAAAACAAAACAGCACCAAACCCACTTAAAACCCTGTCAGAAACAGATACTTGAGTGATTAAGACTGACAGCTGGCAGACAGGCAAAGAGGACATATGGGCCCTGCCTGCTTATAGTCAAGGCCTGTGGAGACAGACACAAGCAGAAGAATTGTGGATTGCTTGGAGCTTCAAGCAGGGTGCTAAAACCAAAAGACAACGCTTGACAGTGGCCAGCACCTAAGTACCTAACAGGAAGCACAGAATTAGCAGAAAAACCAGAAGAGTGGGTACTAAAACAGCATCCATGGGCATTAAAATTTGGCTGAAATGAACAACACTTTGCTTTTTTATTTTTATTATTTTAAATTTCTTTTATAATTTTTCATTTTATCTGATTTGTATTTTTACTTTTTTTGCACTTTTTTCTTCCTCACTTCTCTTTCTTTCATCCTGTTTTTCTTCTCCTTTCCCTATTTTAGTTTTTCTATATCTTTTGATTTTTCCCCTTTTTAAAAATGGATCAGTTTTACCTGCTATATTGATGTGTTATGATTCTGGTCTCTAGTGGTTTATTCATATATGTAATTCACTCTTCCCTGCTCCTACCCACTACTCCTTCTCTTTTTTTTCTATTCACTACTCAATATTTTCCTTTTTTCTTCTCCTAATTTTTTAACTTCTTTCACTTCCTAAATGTAGGCTTATCTGCTCTCTCCTCTACTCTCCTTTTCAAAAACAAAACAAAAAAATTATTTTTTTTAATTTTTAAATTATTTTTATTTTTTATTCTTGTCTTATCATTTCTTTTCACCTTACTATATTCTTCCACTATTCATCCAATTCCTCAACCTTATTTTCTCTATTTAATCTCTGCATCTACAGTTTCTGCCCCCCCCCCCACCTTTTTTCTGGGTATTTTTTGCTTGTGCCTTTTGGTTTATTCTTTTTTTTCTTTTCTTTTTTTTATTATTAGTTAAGGTATTACAAATGTGTCCTCATCCTCCCCATTAACCCCCAACCTCCCCGCCCCCCCCCGCCCCGCACACTCATGCTCCCATCTCCCTGTTGTCCATGTCCATTGGTTTGGCTTATATACATGTATACAAGTCCTTCGGTTGATCTCTTCCCCTTACCCCCGCCCTCCCCTACTTTCCTTCCGGGGATTGATAGCCTGATAGCTGTTTCTCAGTCTTTGGGTCTGTCCCTTTTCATCAGTCCGTGTTGTTCTCTATAATCCACAAATGAGTGAGATCATGTGGTATTTATCTTTCTCTGACTGGCTTATTTCACTTAGCATAATGCTCTCCAGTTCCATCCATGATGTTGCAAAAGGCAAGAGTTCTTTTTTTTTTTTTTTTTTTTTTTTACTGCAGCATAGTATTCCATTGTGTATATGTACCACAGTTTTCTAATCCATTCATCTGCTGATGGGCACTTAGGCTGTTTCCAAATCTTAGCTATGGTGAATTGTGCTGCTATGAACATAGGGGTGCATATATCCTTTCTGATTGGCGTTTCTGGTTTCTTGGGATATATTCCTAGTAGTGGGATCACTGGGACAAATGGAAGTTCCATTTTTAGTTTTTTGAGGTAGCTCCATACTGTTCTCCACAGTGGCTGCACCACTCTGCATTCCCACCAGCAGTGCAGAAGGGTTCCTTTTTCTCCACATCCTCTCCAACACTTGTTGTTTGTTGATTTGTTGATGATAGCCATTTTGACAGGTGTGAGATGATAACGCATTGTCGTTTTGATTTGCATCTCTCGTATAATTAGTAACTTTGAGCATGTTTTCATATGTCTTTCGGTCTTCTGTAAGTCCTCTTTCGAAAAGTGTCTATCTAGGTCTGTTGTCCATTTTTTTATTGGATTGTTTATCTTCCTTTTGTTAAGTTTCATGAGATCCCTGTAAATGTTGGAAATTAAACCCTTATCGGTGGTATCATTGGCAAATATGTTCTCCCATGTAGTGGGTCTTCTTGTTGTTTTGTTGATGGTTTCCTTTGCTGTGCAAAAGCTTTTTATTTTGATGTAGTCCCATTTGTTTATTTTCTTTTTAGTTTCCATTGCCCTAGGAGCATTATCAGAGAAGAAATTTCTTCGGCATATGTTTGCGATTTCGCTGCCTGTGGATTCCTCTAGTATTTTTATGGTTTCCCGTCTTACGATTAAGTCTTTTATCCATTTTGAGTTTATTTTTGTGTATGGTGTGAGTTGGTGGTCTAGTTTCATCCTTTTGCATGTATCTGTCCAATTTTCCCAACACCATTTATTGAAGAGACTGTCTTGACTCCATTGTATGCTCTTGCCTCCTTTGTCGAATATTAATTGGGCATAGTGGTTTGGGTCGATTTCTGGGGTCTCTATTCTATTCCATTGATCTATATGTCTGTTCTTGTGCCAGTACCAAGCTGTTTTAAGAACAGTGATTTTGTAATACAGTTTGATATCTGGTATTGAGATCCTACCTACTTTGTTCTTTCTCAGGATTGCTGCAGCTATTCGGGGTCTTTTTTTATTCCAGATGAATTTTTGGAACGTTCGTTCTAGATTTGTGAAATATGCCATTGGTAATTTAATGGGGATTGCATTGAATCTATAAATTGCTTTAGGTAGTATGAACATTTTGATGATGTTGATTCTACCAATCTATGAACACGGTATATTCTTCCATCTGTTTATGTCTTCCTCTATCTCTTTTATCAGCATCCTGTAGTTTTGGGCATATAAGTCTTTTACCTCCTTAGTTAAGTTTATTCCTAGGTATTTTAATTTTTTTGGTGCAATGGTAAATGGGATTGCTTCTGTAGTTTCACTTTCTGTAAGTTCACTATTGGTGTAAAGAAATGCCATGGATTTATTAGCATTAATTTTGTATCCTGCTACATTGCCGAATTCATTTATTAAGTCTAATAATTTTTTGATGGAGTCTTTAGGGTTCTGTATGTACAGTATCATTTCATCTGCAAATAAGGACAGTTTTACTTCTTCTTTTCCAATCTGGATGCCTTTAATTTCTTCTTCTTGTCTGATCGCAACGGCTAGTACTTCCAGTAATATGTTGAACAGGAGTGGTGAGAGGGGGCATCCCTGTCTTGTTCCTGTTTTTAGGGGGAATGGTTTTAGTTTTTTCCCATTGAGTATGATGTTGGCTGTTGGTTTGTCATATATGGTTTTTATTATGTTGAGGTATGATCCTTCAATTCCTATCTTGCTGAGAGTTTTTATCAAGAAAGGTTGTTGGATTTTGTCAAATGCTTTTTTTGCATCAATTGATATGACTATGTGGTTTTTATCTCTCAATTTGTTTATGTGATGTATCACATTTATTGATTTGCGGATATTGTACCATCCTTGCATCCCTGGAATAAATCCTACTTGGTCATGGTGTATGATCTTTTTGATGTACTGCTGGATCCGATTTGCTAGGATTTTGTTGAGTATTTTGGCATCTATGTTCATGAGGGATATTGGCCTATAATTCTCTTTCATTGTATTGTCTTTATCTGGTTTTGGGATTAGGGTGATGTTGGCTTCATAGAATGAGCTGGGAAGTGTTCCTTCCTCTTGGATCTTTTGACATAGTGTGAGGAGGATAGGTTTTAGGTCTTCCTTGAATGTTTGGTAAAACTCCCCTGTGAAGCCATCTGGCCCTGGGCTTTTGTTTGCTGGAAGCTTTTTGATTACTGCTTCAATTTCCTCCATAGTTATTGGCCTATTGAGATTTTTAGATTCTTCCTGGTTAAGTTTTGGAAGGTTGTATTTTTCTAGGAATATGTCCATTTCCTCCAGGTTGTCTAGTGTGTTGGAGTAGAGTTGTTCATAGTATTTTCTAACAATCCTTTGTATTTCTATGGGGTTTGTTGTTATTTCTCCTCTTTCATTTCTGATTTTGTTTATTTGGGTCCTCTCTCTTTGTTTCTTGGTGAGCCTGGCTAGAGGTGTATCAATCTTGTTTATCCTTTCAAAGAACCAGCTCTTGGTTTTGTTGATCTTTTGTATTGTTTTTTTGGTCTCTGTGTCATTTATCTCCGCTCTGATCTTTGTTATTTCCTTCCTTCTGCTTACAGTGGGCTTTTTTTGTTGCTCTCTTTCTAACTCTTCGAGTTGTAGAGTTAGGACATTTATTATCATTGTTTCTTGTTTCTTGCAGTAGGTTTGTAGAGCTATGAACTTCCCTCTCAAGACTGCTTTTGCTGTGTCCCATAGGTTTTGGATTGTTGTGTTTTCATTGTCATTTGTTGCCATGATGTTTTTTATTTCTTCTTTGATCTCACTGGTAACCCAGTCGTTGTTTAATAGCATGCTATTTAGTCTCCATGTGTTTGATTTTTCTGGATTGTTTTTGTTGTAGTTGATTTCCAGTTTTATGCCTTTGTGGTCTGAGAAGATGCTTGATATGTTTTCAATTTTCTTGAATTTGAAGAGACTTTGTGACTCAATATAAGGTCTATCTTTGAAGATGACAAATGTGCATTTGAGGAGAATGTATATTCTGTGGCTTTGGGGTGAAATGTTCTGAAGATGTCAATTAATTCCATCTGATCTTGTGAGTCATTTAGGATTGATGTTTCTTTGCTGAGTTTCTGTTTAGAGGATTTGTCCAGTGGTGATAATGGGGTGTTAAGGTCCCCTACTATGATTTTATTGCTGTCAATCTCTCCCTTGATCTCATTCAGAAGATTTCTTATGTATTTGGGTGCTCTTATATTGGGTGCATATATATTTACCAGAGTTATTTCTTCTTGTTGGACTGCTCCCTTTAATATTATGAAGTGGCCTCCTTTATCTCTTTTTATGTCCTTCACTTTGAGATCTAATTTGTCAGATGTAAGTATTGCTACCCCGGCTTTTTTTTCACTTCCATTGGCCTGAAAAACCTTTTTCCATCCCTTCACCATCAGTCTGTGTCCGTCTTTTTCTCTGAGGTGAGTTTCCTGTAGACACCAGATATATGGGTCATGTTTTCTTATCCACTCATTTACCCTATGCCTTTTGACTGGGGAATTTAATCCATTTACATTTAAAGTTATTATTGATAATAACTTGTTAGTCGCCATTTTTGTTCTTTACCGCTGCGATCCTTCTTTGTTTCCTATTTTTTCTATTTACAGCAGACCCTCTAGCATTTCTTGCATTGCTGGCTTGGTTGTAATAAACTCCCGTAGACCGTTTTTGTCTGTGAAGCTCCTGATTTGACTCTCAATTTTGATTGATAGCCTCGCTGGGTACAGTATTCTTGGATTCAGACCCTTCCTTTGCATGACTTTGTATATTTCATTCCATTCCCTTCTTGCCTGATGTGTTTCTGTTGAGAAATCGGTCGCTAGTCTGATGGGGAATCCTTTGTAGGTAACTTTTTGTCTCTCTCTGGCTGCTTTTAAGATTCTTGCTTTGTTGTTGGTGTTTGCCAATTTAATTATTATGTGCCTTGGCGTCAATCTTTTCGGTTTCATTTTGTTTGGGACTCTGTGAGCTTCTTGGATTTGTGTGAGTTTTTTCTTCCCTATATCAGGGAAATTTTCTGTTACTATTTTTTCAAACAGGTTTTCTATTCCTTGCTCAGTTTCCTCTCCTTCTGGCACCCCTATTATTCGGATGTTGTTTCGTTTAGCATTGTCCCAGAGTTCTCTTAGGCTCTCCTCCTGCTTTTTAATTTTTTTTTCTAGAAGCTGTTCTGTTTGGGTATTTTTTCCTACCTTGTCTTCTAGCTCGCTGATGCAGCCCTCTGCTTTTTCTAGTCTACTGTTGATGCTTTCTATTGAGTTCTTTATATCAGTGATGTCATTTTTCATTTCTTCTTGGTTTCTCTTCATTTCCTCTTGGTTCTTCTTCATTTCCTCTTGGTTCCTACATATATTGTTGAATTTGTCTTCCATTCTTTTCATCCACCTTATGGCCATTTCTCTGAATTCTTTCTCTGACAGGTTGCTTGCCTCCATTGCCTCCATTTTGATTACTTCCTTTTCTGATGATGCCTGTTTTTCTTTCATATGTGGGTTGGTTCTTTGTTTCACCATGATCTCTCTTCTCCAGGTGTTTGGTTATGTAGTTCTCTGCTGACGCACGCAGTCTCACCTTTTCAAAGCCACCAGGCCAGAAATCAGGTCTCAAGCGTGGGCGTTAACCACCCTGGGCGAACCCTCGTGGGCCTCGTGGGCCGTCTTTTGCTAACATTCTTATTCTCCTTTCTCTTTCATAGTTCTCTTATCTATGTTGGTTGCATTTATTGGGGTAGTAGGTGTTTTGTGTACACTTGTGTTCTGTTCCTTCTGTGTCATGTCTTGTCATGTTGTATTTTGTGCTGTTCAGTCAGCACCTCAACAATGGTTGGCACAATGTGGTAGGGAGCAAGCTATATAATCAGACACCGTGAGAAGAGACTCCATCCATAAAAGGGACACTAACACTCATGATCCAACTACATCAGGCAAACCCAAATATCTCAAGTAAGAGGCATCTTTAGAACTCCCATCTGAAGAGACCTGAAAGAATACACCACTATGACCCACAAAACATCTACTACATAAGGCCATCTTGCTGGCAGAGCAGTTTGATCTAATACATAGAAACAATTACAAAGGAACAGCAAAAATGGGGATTCAAAGAAACAACCTCTAAATGAAAGAAAAAAGAAATCACCAGAAAAGGAACTAAATGAAATGAAGACAAGTACTTTTTCAGAGAAAGAATTCAGAGTAATGGTTATAAGAATGCTCAAATATCTGGAGAAAAAATTCACTAACTTGTGTAAGAAACAAGAGGAAATAAAGAATGACAGCATAAAAAAAACACATTGGAAAGAATACACAGCAGATTAGGGGAGGCTTGCTGGAAGCCAATCCACCCTTGCTGCTTGACACAGTCCCTGCAGAGAAGAAACATCTGCACAGCTTATGTTTCAAGGGACCTGGCGTATATGGCATATGTTTGCTCCCCCTCTTAACACTATGTGTTTTAAACAGGACCACCTCCCCAACAAAGGTTGTTTCCCCAGGTGAGGATTTTTCCCTGAAGTTAAGGAGGGAATAAAACCCCTTAACTAAGTGCCAGGTGGGTAATTAATCATTTTAACTATGAACAATCACGCTTAAGCTACATAATCTTTACTCCCTGGAATGGAGATAAGAAATGCTCTAACCCAGCCGTGGGCAAACTATGGCCCGTGGGCCGGATCTGGCCCGTTTGAAATGAATAAAACTAAAAAAAAAAAAAAAAAAAAGACCGTGCCCTTTTATGTAATGATGTTTACTTTGAATTTATATTAGTTCACACAAACACTCCATCCATGCTTTTGTTCTGGCCCTCCAGTCCAGTTTAAGAATCCATTGTGGCCCTCGAGTCAAAAAGTTTGCCCACCCCTGCCTAACCTTTGGAATAGAAATTGATAGGATTAAAATCAACTGGTATAAATACAGATGTGACAAGACAATAAAAGAACCTGGCTGGAGATCCTGTCTAGAACCTGGCTAGAGAACCTGGCTAGGCTGCTGATCAACTGAACACTGTCTCCGTGTCATTCCTCCTTCACCGACTCCGTCCACACCTTTGGGAACCCCTGGACCTGTTGGGGTTGGACCCCAACAGAGGCTGAGGATTGAATCAGTGCATTAGAAGGCAGAGTTGAAAATATCACTCAATCAGAGAACCAAAAAGAAAAAACAATTAAAAAACAGGAGGACATCTTAAGGGAGCTGTGGCATGATGTGAAATGTAACAATATTAGAATAGCAGGTGTGCCAGAATAGGCAGAAGAGGAGAAAGGGATAGAGAAATAATGGCAGAAAACTTCCCTAACCTGATGAAAGGAAAAATCACACAAGATCAAGAGGCACAGAGACCACCAAGCAGAAAGAACCCAAACAAGCCCATGCCCAGAAACATCATAATTAAAATGCCAAAAATTAAAGACAAAGAGAGAATCTTAAAGGCAGCAAGAGGAAAGAAAACCATTACCTACAAAGAAGTTCCCATAAGGCTGACAACTTATTTCTCATCAGAAAATCTACAGGCCAAAAGAGAATGGCATGAAGTACTCAAGGTAATGAAGATCAAGGATCTGAAACGAAGATTATATATCCAGCATGTTATCATTCAAAATAGATGGTCAAATAAAGAGCTCCGCAGACAAAAAAAGAAAAAAAAAGAAAAAGGAGTACATCACCACCAAACCAGCATTACAAGAAGTGCTAAAGGGTCTATTGTAATGATAAGAAGAAACATAGAGAGAAAGCTGGGATACAGAATTAAAATGGCAATAAATAAGTATCCTATCTAATAAAAGAAAACATGGTAACTGGCTTACAACCGCTACCCTTCCCATTGGTTAATCAGGGCGATATGCAAATTAACTGCCAGCCAAGATGGCGGCCGGCAGCCAGGCAGCTTGAAACTAACAAGAGGCTTGCTTGCTTCATTGTCGGAGGACGCCAACGTTCCCCACCTGCTGCTGCAGGCCTCTGAGCTGGCAGCTTGAAACATAGTTACAAAAATAGAAGCTAAACAAAACCCCAGAAACCAGCTTTCAGCTAGCCGGGATCTCAGACCTGGAGTTGATACAGAGTTTCAATTGTAGAACCTGAACAAACCAGATACCTGCTTTCAGGAGCGGAGGCCTAAGAGCTGGAGCCTCAGAGCTAAAGCTGGCTCAGAAAAAAAAAAGAAAGAAAAGAAGGCGCTGTTGGGAGCTTCAGTCCCAGCCTGAAAACAGCCCTCAGCCCCTCACCCAGACTGGCCAGGCACCCCAGTGGGGACCCCCACCCTGAAGGGTGTGTGACCAGCTGCAAACAGCCTTCATCCCCTCATCCAGGCTGGCTAGGCACCCCAGTGGGGATGCCCACCCTGATCCGGGACACCCTTCAGGGAAAACCAGCCAGCCCCCACCCATGCACTAGGCCTCTATCCTATATAGTAAAAGGGTAATCCCAGCACCGGGATCAGTGGAGCTGCAAGGTCTCCCGGCACCGGGATCAGCATGACAGGGGGCAGCGCCCAAATAACCTGATCACCCTGTGGCTCTGTGTGTGACGGGGGGGGGGCACAACCTCCCTATGAGCCCTGCTCTGTTCCTGACAGGAGAAGGCACCCCAACCCCCTGATCGGCCCTGCTCTGTGCCTGATAGGAGGGAGCTCCCCAACCTCCTGATCGCCCTGCAGCTCTGTGTGTGACAGGGTGCGGCGCCCAAACACCCCCACCCCATGGGCCCTGCTTTGTGTGTGACGGGGGAGAGCCATAACCTCCCCATCGGCCCTGCACTGAGTGTGACAGTGGAGGCGCCCCAAACCCCTGATTGGCCCTGCTCTGTGGGTGATAGAGGGCGGCGCCCCAACCCCCCCACCCCACGGGCCCTGCTCTGTGTGTGATGGTATAGAGCCATAACCTCCACATCGGCCCTGCCCTGAGTGTGACAGTGGCGGCACCCCAACCGCCTGATTGGCCCTGCTCTGTGCATGACAGGGGGTGGTGCCACAACCTCCCCATGGACCCTGCCTTGAGTGTGACAAGGGGCGGTGCCCCAACCCCCCAATCGGCCCTACCCTGAGCATGACTGAGGGTGGCATCGCCACCTCCCAATCCGCCCTGCTCTGTGCATGACAGGGGGCAGCGCCCCAATTCCCCAATCGGCCCTGCTGTGTGCCTGAGCAGGGGCTGCCCCTAGGGATTAGGCCTGCTCTCTGCCACCCGGGAGCAGGCCTAAGCCAGCAGGGCGTTATCTCCCGAGGGGTCCCAGACTGCAAGAGGGCACAGGCCGGGCTGAGGGACCCCTCCTCCCCCCCCGAGTGCACAAATTTTTGTGCACCGGGCCTCTAGTCTATGTAATAAAGAGCCAGGGTCATAATGACCATTAAGACTGAAGGCTTACACAGAATTCAGAACACAGAATTGAGAACACAGGGCTTGGAAGACAGGACCAAGAGAGACAGAGCCTAGGCACAGAACCTACACAGAACGTTCTCTAGAGACAGAAGAACTTCGCTGGAGAGAGCATGCCAGAGGATCCTGGAGAGGGACTGGCCTCGGAGCCTAGAGACAGAGCCTAGCGGGAGAACATGGCAAGGGATCCTGGACTGAACCTGACTACAGAGATTGGCAGGAGAACCTGACTGGAACCTGGACACTGAACCTGACTGGAGTACCTGTACAGAACCTGGCTGGAGACCCTGACAAGCGAACCCGGCTATGATGATCAATTGAACGCTATCTCTGTATCGTTCCTTCTTCGCCGACTCCGTCCACACCTTTGGGGACCCCTGGACCCGCTGGGGTTGGACCCCGGCACTTGGGAATGTTACTTTACATCGTTCAGCCTCTGTTATCTCAGCTGTAAAATGGACATGAAGATAATAGCTTCGACCTATGAGTGTGTTATGGCATATTAATTATTTGGATCGTGTTCAATGCAGTCACTTCGTAAGTTTAAGAAATCACTTAAAACAAAAGGGATTCCTAGAAGTGGGATCACTGGGTCAAATGGGAGTTCCGTTTTTAGTTTTTTGAGGAAACTCCATACTGTTCTCCACAGTGGCTGCCCCAGTCTGCATTTCCACCAGCAGTGCATGAGGGTTCCTTTTTTCCCCCATCCTCCCCAGCATTTGTCCTTTGTTGATTTGTTGATGATAGCAATTCTGACAGGTATGAGATGGTACCACATTGTTGTTTTGATTTGCATCTCTCAGATGATTAGTGACTTTGAGCATGTTTTCATATGTCTCTTGGCCTTTCTTCTGTCTTCTTTCGAAAAGTATCTATTTAGGTCTGTTGCCCATTTTTTGATTGGGTTGTTTATCTTCCTTTTGTTAAATTGTATGAGTTCCCTGTAAATTTTGGAGATTAAACCTTTATCGATGATAATATTTGCAAATATGTTCTCCCATGCAGTGGGCTTTCTTGTTGTTTTGTTAATGGTTTCCTTTGCTGTGCAAAAGTTTTTATTTTGATGTAGTCCCATTTTTTTATTTTCTCTTTAGTTTCCATTGCCCTAACAGTGGTTGGCAAAATCATTAGTCAATAGAGCCAAATATCAACAGTACAACGATTGAAATTTCTTTTGAGAGCCAAATTTTTTGAACTTAAACTATATAGGTAGGTACATTGTTATTACCTTAATTAGGGTACTCCTAAGGCTTAGGAAGAGGGGGCCTAAGATCCGCATGTGGCTCGTGAGCCGCAGTTTGCCAGCCATGGCCTAGGAGCAGTATCAGTGAAGAAATTGCTTCGGCATATGTCTGAGATTTTGCTGCCTGTGGATTTCTCTAGTATTTTCATGGTTTCCTATCTTATGTTTAAGTCCTTTATCCATTTTGAGTTTATTTTTGTGTATGGTGTAGTTGGTGGTCTAGTTTCATTTTTTTGCATGTATCTGTCCAATTTCCCAACACCATTTATTGAAGAGACTGTTTTGACTCCATTGTATGTTCATGCCTCCTTTGTCTAATATTAATTGAGCATAGTGGTTTGGGTCAATTTCTGGGTTCTCTATTCTATTCCATTGGTCAATATGTCTGCTCTTGTACCAGTACCAGGCTGTTTTGAAAACAGTGGCTTTGTAATACAGCTTGATATCTGGTATTGAGATCCCACCTACTTTGTTCTTCTTTCTCAGGATAGCTGCAGCTATTCAGGGTCTTTTTTATATCCAGATAAATTTTTGGAGAGTTCGTTCTAGGTCTGTGAAATATGCCGTTGGTATATTAATGGGGAGTGCATTGAATCTATAGATTGCTTTGGGTAGTATGGACATTTTAATGATGTTGAGTCTACCAATCCATGAACATGGTATGTTCTTCCATCTGTTTACGTCTTCCTCTATCTGCTTTTTCAGTGTCCTGTAGTTTTCCGTGTATAGGTCTTTTCCTCCTTAGTCAAGTTTATTCCTAGGTATGTTAATTTTTTTGGTGCGATGGTAAGTGGAACTGCTTTTTTAGTCTCTCTTTCTGTAAATTCATTATTGGTGTATAGAAATGCCATAGATTTCTTGGCATTAATTTTGTATCCTGCTACACTGCCGAATTCATTTATTAAGTCTAATAATTTTTTGACGGAGTCTTTAGAGTTTTCTATGTACAGTATCATGTCAAATATATCCCAAGAAACTAGAAATACCAATTAGAAAGGATATATGCACCCCTATGTTCATAGCAGCACAATTCATCATAGCTAAGATTTGGAAACAGCCTAAGTGCCCATCAGTAGATGAGTGGATTAAAAAACTGTGGTACATCTACACAATGGAATACTATGCTGCAGTAAAAAAGGAGTTCTTACCATTTGCAACAGATATCTATATATATAGAGAGAGATATCTATATATATCTATAACAGATATCTATATCTATATCTATATCATCTATATCTATATCTATATCTATATCTATATCTATATCTATATCTATATCTGTATCTATATCTATATATGGAGAGAGAGAGAGAGAGAGAGAGAGAGAGAGAGAGAGAGAGAGAGAGAGTCAGAGAGAAGGAGGGAGAAAGTGGAATTTGTATAAACAAACAGAGGGAAATTTTGGAGAGATGGGGGAGAGACAAAATATTAATATGATTATCATTTATGCTGTTTATAAGGTACTGTATATTTGGATATAGATTGGGAGTTTGAAAACTACAACCTATGAGCCAAATTCTGCCTGTTATCTGTTTATATAAATAAAGTTTTATTGGAATACAAAAAAAAAAAAAAAAAAAAAAAAAAAAAGAAAAAAAAAAAAAAAAAAGACTGAAGGCTTGACCAGACCAGAAATCAGTGCTGGGGTGCCATGGCTGAAGGTGGGCCATGCTGGGTGGGAGTCAGTCCCGGTCCCAGCCACAGCAGGAAGGAGTCAATCCTGGGCAGGAGTCAGTCTCGGGCGGGAACTAGTCCCAGGTCCCAGCTGCGCCGGGTGGGAGCCAGTCCTGGGTCATGTAAGTGGAAACCATAAGAAATAGAAGAAGAACCAAGATGGCGGCATAGGTTAATGCCGGAGTTTGCTGCTTTGAACAACTACTTCAAAAGTGAAACTAAAAGACGGAAGGGACATCACCCAGAACCACAGGAACACTGGCTGAGTGGAAGTCCTACAACTAGGAGGAAAGAGAAACGCATACGGACACTCAGAGGAGGCGCAGTGCTGAAGTCAAATTCTGAGGTGTGGAGTGTGAGGAGCGGGCTGGCGGCGGAGGGCGCGGTTGTTGTTTTCAATCGGGAGGGAGTCGCAGACTCTGAGCTCCAGATACAGGTGAGTCTTCAGGGACCCAGACTCAAACGGGAGAAGCGGGACTGTCTGGCTTCGGTCAGAGCGAGTGCAGCTTTCTCTCTGAGCTTTGCAGCAGGTGCTGGGACTCAGAGAGGCAGAGCCCCTGGGGACAGGACTGAGAGCCGCCATAACTGCTCTCTCTGGCCCACCCTGTTGATCCTGTGCGACCCGCCCTACCCAAGCCCTGCACAGAGGCATTTGCCAGATAGCCTCAGGCAAAGGCTAGATTAGCACCTCCCTAGAGGACAGAAGTTCTCTCACTGCTGACACAGCTGATTCTCACAGCCACTTGGCCTGGAGGTCAAACCTTCCCTGGTATTAGCTACAACAATCAAGGTTTAACTATAAGACTGCGAACAAAGACCACTAGGGAGTGCACCAAGGAAGCATAACAAAATGCAGAGACAAAGAAACAGGACAAAATTGTCAATGGAAGATATAGAGTTCAGAACCACACTTTTAAGGTCTCTCAAGAACTGTTTAGAAGCCGCCGATAAACTTAATGAGATCTACAAGAAAACTAATGAGACCCTCGATGTTATGTTGGGGAACCAACTAGAAATTAAGCATACACGGACTGAAATAACGAATATTATACAGACGCCCGACAGCAGACCAGAGGAGCGCAAGAATCAAGTCAATGATTTGAAATGCGAGGAAGCAAAAAACATCCAACCGGAAAAGCAAAATGAAAAAAGAATCCAAAAATGCGAGGATAGTGTAAGGAGCCTCTGGGACAGCTTCAAGCGTACCAACATCAGAATTATAGGGGTGCCAGAAGAAGAGAGAGAGCAAGATATTGAAAACCTATTTGAAGAAATAATGACAGAAAACTTCCCCCACCTGGTGAAAGAAATGGACTTACAGGTCCAAGAAGCGCGGAGAACCCCAAACAAAAGGAATCCAAAGAGGACCACACCAAGACACATCATCATTAAAATGCCAAGAGCAAAAGATAAAGAGAGAATCTTAAAAACAGCAAGAGAAAGAAACTCAGTTACCTACAAGGGAATACCCATACAACTGTCAGCTGATTTCTCAACAGAAACTTTGCAGGCCAGAAGGGAATGGCAAGAAATATTCAAAGTGATGAATACCAAGAACCTACAACCAAGATTACTTTATCCAGCAAAGCTATCATTCAGAATTGAAGGTCAGATAAAGAGCTTCACAGATAAGGAAAAGCTAAAGGAGTTCATCACCACCAAACCAGGATTATATGAAATGCTGAAAGGTATCCTTTAAGAAGAGGAAGAGGAAGAAAAAGGTAAAGATACAAATTATGAACAACAAATATGCATCTATCAACAAGTGAATCTAAGAATCAAGTGAATAAATAATCTGATGAACAGAATGAACTGGTGATTATATTAGAATCAGGGACATAGAAAGGGAATGGACTGACTATCCTTGGGGGGGAAAGGGGTGTGGGAGATGTGGGAAGAGACTGGACAAAAATCGTGCACCTATGGATGAGGACAGTGGGTGGGGAGTGAGGGCGGAAGGTGGGGCGGGAACTGGGAGGAGGGGAGTTATGGGGGGGGGGGGAAAGAGGAACAAATGTAATATTCTGAACAATAAAGATTTAATAAAAAAAAATTATGAACAAAAAAAAAAAAGAAGAAATAGAAAGAAGGCGGACCTATCCCTCCACATGGGTAGATATTGGCAGAAGAATAGCAGGGAGCTAGAACTCCCACCATCTCATAACAATAATGAATACCCATCCCCCTCCCCCACCACACACACCTACAAACCTTGGGCCAAGTGAGGAACCTGGACTTCTACTCTCTTCTTGAAATAATCAGGTGGCATCTCACCCTTTCCTTATCAGAGCAATATCAAAGCAAAGCCAGGTAAAACAGGGTTGAAAAAGATCCAGAGTTTCATAATGTTCAAAATTTCTAGGTTTCAATTATCAAATTATTCATACAAAGAAGAAGAAAGATCTAAAACTGAATAAAAAAGATAATATATACTAACACTGAGATAGTAGAGATGACAGTTATTTGATAAGTTTAAAGCAGCCATCAAAAGAATGTTTACATGAGTGATTTTGAACATCCTTAAATTGGAAGAAAAGAAAGTTATGGCAAGTAAATAGAAAGTCTCAGCTAAGAAAATGAAGCTATAAAGAAGAACCAAATGAAAATTATAGTACAGAAGCATATAATAACTGAAATAAATAACTCAGTGAATAGGCTCAAAGCAGAATGGATGGAATAGAGGAAACACTCAGGGAAGTAGAAAATATAACAATAAAAATATCCAATGAGAATAGGAAGAACATGGGTTTGAAAACAACAACAGAAAATGATCAGACCACAGGAACCAGTGGAGTCATAACAAAAACAACAAAAATAAATAAATAAATAAAACTAACATTTGGAGTCCAGGACGAAATTAGAGGAGATGGAGCTGAGAGAGTAGTTGGAGAAATAATGGCGGAAAACTCTTCTAATTGGTCAAAAGACAGAAATCCTCAATTTTAAGAAGGTGAGCAAATACAAAATGAGATAACCCCAAAGATATCAACACCCACATCATAGTCAAACTTCTGAAAAATAAAAATAAAAACAAAGAAAAAAATCTTGAAAGTTCTGAATGACAAATAACACTGTATCTATAAGGAAAAAGTAATTCTCATGACAATAGGTTTTTTATTAGAAACCATAAAGTCTAAAAATAAAAGAACTGTCAACAGAGTCCTATTTCCAATGAAAATATCCTTCAGCAATATGGGGAAAATCAAGGCACCTCAGGAAAGAGAAAACACAAATGTAAACAAGAATTGATAAAGAATAATATCCAAATCTCAAAAAATATATGAAATATATTCAATAGCATCTATCCAGGTAAACTCAAATTTATTCCTCCATTACTTACCAGGATATCTAAAATTAAATAGTTTTATAATATTAATTATTGGCAAATATCTGCAGAATCTGGAACTCTCATTCACTGCAGGTGGCTGTATAACTTAAATAAAAGGATGAAAAAATAAAAGGATATAAAACTAAACACATGCCTACAACGTGAGTCATTAAATTTACTGCTTTTATATATCCAAAAGACATGAGCATATAGGTCCTCAAAATCATATGTGAAAGGATGTTTAGCGTATCTCTATTCATAATATTTTTAAATTAGAAACAACTTACAAATCTGCCTTCAGGAAAATGGAAGAATGGTAGTAAATTCAAATAATAGAAGACTACACACCTACAAAAAAAGAATAAAATCCTGATATGAAGAACAATATGGGTTAATTTCATAGATTTTATGTTGAGCAAAAGAAGTGAGACACGAGGCTTCTCAAGATGACGACTGGCAGGAAGGCAGGGAGGGAGAGAGTGTGAGAGAGTGAGGGAGCGATAGAGGAGTGTGTGGACATGTGTGGTGTGTGTGTGTAGGAGCTAGGGACAGTTAGATTCTGCAGGTCTTCCAAGGGGCTGCCAAACCAGGCAGTCTTAGTCTTCCCACTCCCAGCGCCGACACTTCTGGGCAGCCAGCGTGGGCACAGAGACCACGCCACCTTGTGAAACAGAGCTGCTTGAGACTAGGATCCTGGCCTCAGCACCACCCAGTCTGGTCTCAGACGCAAACCAGGACCCTGCAGCCACTGGGGACAGAGACCTGCGACTGCAGCTACAGTCCCACAGACACCAAGAATCCAGACATCCCCGCAGCAGATTTCTGTGAGTAACAGAGCCCATCCCCCACCCCGCAGGCTCACAAGCAGCGCCATAGTAACAGATAGACTCGCCCCTCCCACAGGCGAAGTGCTGCTACAGGAATTTGAGCCTGGGAGCCCTGAACACTGGGAATTTGTTCCCCACAGCACAATCAGTGACCAAACCCAAAGCCTGCGCAGGGGGGCAGTGCCACCAGAATTTGATTCTGGGCAAGTGCACACTGAAGTCTGCTTTCTGCAGCACAGGAGCAGACCTTCTGCCAACACAGTGCTACTGTGTAACCCAGTCCCTCAAGCTGATTGGGAACCCGATTCTCTGGGCGGGAGGCAGCACTAAGCACCAGTGACTTGACTCGGTTTCTTATCACGTTCGCCTAGGATCCCTAATTGCCAGTGCATTCACACTAAGAGCCAGTGATGCCAATTCTTGGTGCATGCTCACACAGGGACCCTGATTCTCAGCAAGAGGCTGCGCAAAGCAACAGAGACTCTGATACTGGATTCTTGGGGAACTCAGACTCCTGGCACTAAGCTAGGGGCTCTGATCTTCAACGCACGCCAGGGGGGTCTCTGTTTCAGCGGGGTGCAGGCGGGGTCCCTGATTCTAGGTGCGCACAGGAGGCCACACTGAGAGCTGGTAACTCTGACTCTGAGCAAGCCTGGTTCCCACCAACCAACGACAGTCACACATCTTAGTGTCGGAGCTCTTCAGTAACACTAGGGTGGTGCGCAGCTCCCACTGCACATGGCCCAGGCCCATGCAACTCGACGTTTGAACTTTATGGTGATAGTCAAAATGGGGAGACGACACAAGCCCCAGAGGAAAGACAATGAGGAGTGGCCAAGAAAGGAAATTAGTGAAATTGAAGCATGCAACATGACAGAAAAAGAATTCAGAGTAATGGTTGTACAATTCATTCACCGGATGGATGAGAAAATCAACAACCTATGCAAGAATCAGGAAGAAATGAAAAGTGATATAGCTACAATCAAAAACACCGTGGAAGGTTTCAACAGTAGACTAGAAGAAGCAGAGGACCAAATTAGTGAGTTAGAAGATAAGGTTGAGAAACAAGCTCAATCTGAAGAGCAACTGGAGAAAAGAAATTAAAAAACAGAAGGAGAGCCTAAGGGAGACTTGGGACAACATGAAACAAAGTAACATATGCATAATAGGGCTGCCAGAAGGACAAGAAGAGCAGCAAGGATTACAAAATCTATTTGAAGAAATAATGACAGAAAACTTCCCAGATATGGGGAAGAAAAAAGTTACACAAGTACAGAGAGTCCCAAGCAAGATGAATCCCAAAAGACCCACACCAAGACACGTCATAATTACAATGGCAAATCTTCAAGACAAAGAGAGAATCATAAAGGCTGCAAGAGAGAGACAGAGAGTTACCTACAAAGGATCCCCCATCAGATTAACAAATGATTTCTCAACAGAAAAACATCAAGCTAGAAGGGAATAAAAGGAAGTATACAAAGTGTTGCAAAGCAAAGGTCTGAATCCAAGAATTCTCTATCCAGCAAGACTATCAGTCAAAATTGAAGGAGAAATCAAGAGCTTCACAGATTAAAAAAAAAAAAAAAAAAAAAAAGGCTAAGGGAGTTTATCATTACCAAGCCAACAATGCAAGAAATGCTAAAGGGAATGCTGTAAAAAGAAATAAAAAGGTAAGAAAGAAAACAGGCACAAAAATAGAAATGACTACAAACAAGTACCTTTCAATAATAACTTTAAAAATAAATGGACTAAATGCTCCAATCAAAAGACATCGAGTGGTTGAATGGATAAAAAAAAAAAAAAAAAACAAGAGGGAGAACCAAGATGGCGGCATAGGTTAACGCCGGAGTTTGCTGCTTTGAACAACTACTTCAAAAGTGAAACCAAAAAACGGAACGGACATCACCCAGAACCACAGGAACGCTGGCTGAGTGGAAGTCCTACAACTAGGAGGAAAGAGAAACGCATACGGACACTCAGAGGAGGCGCAGTGCTGAAGTCAAATTCTGAGGTGTGGAGTGTGAGGAGCGGGCTGGCGGCGGAGGGCGCGGTTGTTGTTTTCAATCGGGAGGGAGTCGCAGACTCTGAGCACCAGATCCAGGCGAGTCTTTAGGGACCCAGACTCAAACGGGAGAAGCGGGACTGTCTGGCTTCGGTCAGAGTGAGTGCAGCTTTCTCTCCGAGCTTTGCAGCGGGTGCTGGGACTCAGAGAGGCAGAGCCCCTGGGGACAGGACTGAGAGCCGCCATAACTGCTCTCTCTGGCCCACCCTGTTGATCCTGTGCGACCCACCCCGCCCAAGCCCTGCACAGAGGCATTTGCTGGATAGCCTCAGGCAAAGGCTAGATTAGCACCTCCCTAGAGGACAGAAGTTCTCTCACTGCTGACACTCATAGCTGATTCTCATAGCCACTTGGCCTGGAGGTCAAATCCTCCCTGGAATTAGCTACAACAATCAAGATTTATCTATAAGACTGCGAACAAAGACCACTAGGGGGTGCACCAAGGAAGCATAACAAAATGCGGAGACAAAGAAACAGGACAAAATTGTCAATGGAAGAAATAGAGTTCAGAACCACACTTTTAAGGTCTCTCAAGAACTGTTTAGAAGCTGCCGATAAACTTAATGAGATCTACACGAAAACTAATAAGACCCTCGATCTTATATTGGGGAACCAACTAGAAATTAAGCATACACGGACTGAAATAACGAATATTATACAGACGCCCGACAGCAGACCAGAGGAGCGCAAGAATCAAGTCAATGATTTGAAATGCGAGGAAGCAAAAAACATCCAACCGGAAAAGCAAAATGAAAAAAGAATCCAAAAATGCGAGGATAGTGTAAGGAGCCTCTGGGACAGCTTCAAGCGTACCAACATCAGAATTATAGGGGTGCCAGAAGAAGAGAGAGAGCAAGACATTGAAAACCTATTTGAAGAAATAATGACAGAAAACTTCCCCCACCTGGTGAAAGAAATGGACTTACAGGTCCAAGAAGCGCAGAGAACCCCAAACAAAAGGAATCCAAAGAGGACCACACCAAGACACATCATCATTAAAATGCCAAGAGCAAAAGATAAAGAGAGAATCTTAAAAACAGCAAGAGAAAGAAACTCAGTTACCTACAAGGGAATACCCATACGACTGTCAGCTGATTTCTCAACAGAAACTTTGCAGGCCAGAAGGGAGTGGCAAGAAATATTCAAAGTGATGAATACCAAGAACCTACAACCAAGATTACTTTATCCAGCAAAGCTATCATTCAGAACGGAAGGTCAGATAAAGAGCTTCACAGATAAGGAAAAGCTAAAGGAGTTCATCACCACCAAACCAGGATTATATGAAATGCTGAAAGGTATCCTTTAAGAAGAGGAAGAGGAAGAAAAAGGTAAAGATACAAATTATGAACAACAAATATGCATCTATCAACAAGTGAATCTAAGAATCAAGTGAATAAATAATCTGATGAACAGAATGAACTGGTGATTATATTAGAATCAGGGACATAGAAAGGGAATGGACTGACTATCCTTGGGGGGGAAAGGGGTGTGGGAGATGTGGGAAGAGACTGGACAAAAATCGTGCACCTATGGATGAGGACAGTGGGTGGGGAGTGAGGGCGGAGGGTGGGGCGGGAACTGGGAGGAGGGGAGTTATGGGGGGGAAAAAAAAAAGGAACAAATGTAATAATCTGAACAATAAAGATTTAATTAAAAAAAAAAAAAAAAAAACAAGACCTATTCATTTGCTGTGTACAAGAGACCCACCTCAGAAGAAGGGATTCACACAGACTGAAAGTGAAGGAATGGAAAATTATCTCTCAGGCAAATGAAAATGATAAAAAGCTGGGGTAGCAATACTTATATCTGACAAAATAGACCTCAAAATGAAGGCCATAACAAGTGATAAGGAAGGCTACTTCATAGTACTAAAGGGATCTATACAACAAGAGGATATAACCCTGATAAACATATATGCACCCAGTGCAGGAGCACCCAAATACATAACTAAACTCCTGGAAGATATCAAGGGAGAGATCAACAACAATACAATCATAGTAGGGGACTGAAACACACCACTGACATCACTGGATCAAACCTCTAGACAAAAAATCTGCAAAGAAACAGCAATCCTAAATGACTCAATAGATCAGATAGACTTAATTGACATCTTCAGAACATTTCAAAACAAAGACAAGGCATATACGTTCTTCTCAAGTGCACATGGGACATTTTCAAAAATAGACCACATATTGGGTCCCAAACAAAGTCTCCCCAAATTCAAGAAGATTGAAATTATACCAAGCATCTTCTCAGACCACAATAGCATAATATTAGAAATAAACTACAATAAAAACAATCCAAAAAACTCAAACGCTTGGAAGCTGAATAGCATACTACTAAATAATGATTGGGTTACCAATGAGATCAGAGAAGAAATTAAAAACGTCCTGGAAACTAATGACAATAAAAACACAAAATCCAAAATTTATGGGACACAATGAAAGCAATCCTGAGAGGGAAGTTTATAGCTCTACAGGCCTACCTTAAAAAACAAGAAAAAATGATAGTAAATCCTCTAACTCTACAACTTAAAGAATAAGAAAGACAGCAACAAGAAAAGCACAGAGTGAGCAGAAGGAAGGAGATAATAAAGATCAGAGCAAAAATAAATGACATAGAGACCAAAAAAACAATACAAAAGATCAATGAAACCAAGAGCTGGTTCTTTGAAAGGATAAACAAGATTGGTGAACCTCTAACCAGACTCACCAAGAAGCAAAGAGAGAGGACCCAAATAAACAAAATCAGAAATGAAAGAGGTGAAATAACAACAGACCCCACAGAAATTCAAAGGAATGTTAAAAAATACTATGGACAACTCCACTCCTTCAAACTAGACAACCTGGAGGAAATGGACATATTTCTAGAAAAATACAACCTTCCAAAACACAATCAGCAAGATTCTAAAAATCTCAATAGGCCAATAACTATGGAAAAAATTGAAGCAGTCATCAAAAAGCTCCCAGCAAACAAAAGCCCGGGGCAAGATGGCTTCACAAGGGAGTTTTACCAAACATTCAAGGAAGAACTAAAACCTATCCTCCTCAGACTATTCCAAAAAATCCAAGAGGAAGGAACACTTCCAAGCTCATTCTATGAAGCCAGTATTACCCTAATACCAAAACCAGATAAAGACAACACAATGAAGGAGAATTATAGGCCAATATCCCTCATGAACATAGATGCCAAAATACTCAACAAAATTCTAGCAAATCGGATCCAGCAATACATCAGAAATATCATACACTATGACCAAGTAGGACTTATCCTGGGGATGCAAGGATGGCACAATATCCACAAATCATTCAATGTGGTACATCACATAAACAAACTGAGAGATAAAAATCACATAGTTATATCAATTGATGCAGAAAAAACATTTGACAAAATTCAACACTCTTTCTAGATAAAAACTCTCAGCAAAGTGAGAATAGAAGGATCATACCTCAACATAATAAAAGCCATATATGACACACCCACAGCCAACATCATACTCAATGGTCAAAAACTAAAACCATTTCTCCTAAGAACAGGAACAAGACAGGGATGCCCACTCTTACCACTCCTGTTCGACATAGTACTGGAAGTACTAGCCATTGCAATCATACAAGAGGAAGAAATAAAAAGCATCCAAATTGGAAAAGAAGAAGTAAAACTGTCCTTATTTGCAGATGATATGATACTGTACATAGAAAACCATAAAGACTCCATCAGTAAATTATTAGACTGAATAAATGAATTCGGCAATGTACCAGGATACAAAATTAATGCCATGAAATCTATGGCATTTCTTTACACCAATAGTGAACTTATAAAAAGAGAAACTAAAAAAGCCATTCCATTTACCATCGCACTAAAAAAATTAAGATACCTTGGAATAAACTTAACTAAGGAGGTAAAAGACCTATATGCGAAATAAACCCTGAAAAAAGAGATAGAGAAAGACATAAACATATGGATGAACATACCGTGTTCATTGATTGGTAGAATCAATATCATCAAAATGCCCATACTACCCAAAGCAATCTATAGATTCAATGCAATCTCCATTAAAATACCAACTGCATATTTCACAGATCTAGAACAAACGTTCCAAAAATTCATCTGGAATAAAAAAAGATCTCAAAAAACAGGAGAAGATGGCAGCTGGCAGGAAGGAGATGAGGGATAGGAAGTTAGTGAGTGAGGGGATGAATGGAGAGTGTGTGGATGTGTGTGGTGTTTAAGTGAGTGAGGGACAGTTAAATCCAGCAGGAGCAGCAGAGGCTGACAGACCAGGCTCTCTGGGACATGGAGAGACTACCACCACTACAGCACTCCCTGGACTGCAGGACTGGGGCACAGAGCCCATGCCATCTTAAAGGTGAGAGCGGCCTCTTCTAGGAACTCAGCAACACCACCACCCAGACAGGCCTTGGACACTGCCCGTGACCCGGCAGCCACCCTGGCAAAAATCCTGCAGCCACACCCGCAGACTCTGGGGCTCTGAGCCAAAACAGTAACGCGCTGCTGGCAGCAGTAAGTGCAATCTCCCCCTCCCCAGTGGCAGACCTCCGACATTGCCTTCGTGTGCCTTTGCACATCTCCAGGGAGCAGGTCTCCGAGGCACACCACTCCATAGACTCTCCTTAGGAGTCACTGGGAGACTAAGCTGGGTGTGATTTTGTGCAGACACAGGCTCACTGCCACCCAGTAGAAATTCTGAATTCCCTCTGCCTGAATAACTGCCCCCACACACCCAGCTGCGCAACTTAAGCGCCAGGGCCACTCAGTACCAGGGCCCCACAGAGTGCATCAGGGCTGAGTGCAGGGGAACTGCGCCTGCGAACTGCACCACCACAGTTGCTCACTCCCCCTCAGACCATCTACCCACAGGGCACTTGGGGGAAGCCATGGTGAGCCTCTGCTGGGTCCGATCTTGGACTAATAGGGACGCACTCCCCTGGGCAGTAGAAATTCGGAATTCACCCATCCTAGATACCTGCCCAAAGCATGCCAGGGCCCTTCAGAGTGCTTCAGTGCACTTGCGCTAGTAAACTCACTGCGGGTGCTCCTTGTGCCGCTACGGGGAACGCCAACCTATCCAACACAAGTGCATCAGCAAAATCTGAGTTTCCCCACCCCACAGCTGCAGAACTCTGGACACTACAGGTGCATGCTTTTCCAGCGTGCAGGTCTCCCAAGACCACTGCTCCATAGGCAGCCCTGGGGCCCTGCTGCAAGCCCTGCTGGTTGTGCACTTAAACAAACAGGGGTGCACTGCTGGACTGTAGAAACACTGAATTCCCTCTTCTGGGATACCTGCCCACAGACACTGCAATCCAATGGCTTCAGTGCCAGGGCCCTTCAGAGTGTGTTAGTACACCCTGCTGGCAAACACACAACAGGTGCCTCTGTGAGCTGCTGCTGGAATTGCGTATATCCAACCACGGAGGCAGCAGCAAAAGCTGAGTCTACTCACCCAACAATGACAGAACTCTGGACACCACAGTCACACTTTGCCAGAACACAGGCTTTCCGAGCCCCACCACCCCAATAGACGGTTCCTGGGTGCCACTGTGAGTCCCTGCAGGGCAAGCGTGATTTCAACCAAGGGCATAAGACAGCAAAAATTGGAACACCCCTTCCACAGCTGCTGACTTCCAGACACCTCAGTTGCGCCTTTACAGCTTACAGGCCTACATCAGAGGACTCAAATAGCCCAAGTAGGGAGCTACCCTAGACTACCAAAACCAGGAGACCTGAGAGGTCACACCAGTAGCACCACACCCTAAAGAAACTGGGAAGCAAAGCAATCAGAACTACAATTAAAACATTACAGCAAAACATGGGAAGACAAAAAAGCAACCCACAAAGGAAAGAAAAAGAGGAGTCACCAGAAAGGGAGTTAAATGAAATTGAGGCTACTAACTTATCAGAGAAAGAATTCAGAGTAATGGTTATAAGGATGCTCAAATGGCTGGATGACAAATGCACACAACTCAATGAGAATTATAAGGAGCTGAATGAGAATGTCACCAACATGAAAAGGAACCAGGAGGAAATGAAGAATGACATAGCTGCAATAAAGAACACAATGGAAGGCTTAAACAGTAGACTACAAGAGGCTGAGGACTGCATCAGCGAATTAGAAGACATGGTAGGAAAAAACACACAAACACAGAAGCAACTGGAAAAAAAACTTAAAAAACAAGAGGAGAGCCTAAGGGAGCTTTGGGACAATGCAAAACGAAACAACATTAGGGATACCAGAAGGAGAGGAGGAGAAGCACGGAATAGAAAACATGTTTGAAGAAATAATGACAGAAAACTTCCCTGATACTGGCAAGAAAAAAACTACAAAAGTCAAAGAAGCACATAGAGTGCCAAAAAAGATGAACCCCAAAAGACCAACACCAAGACACATCATAATTAAATTGGCAAACACCAACGACAAAGTAAGAATCTTAAAGGCTGCCAGAGAGAGACAGAAAGTTACCTACAAGGGATCTCCTATTAGAATATCAGCTGATTTCTCAACTGAAACACACCAGGCAAGAAGGGAATGGAATGAAATATACAAACTGATGCAAAGCAAGGGAATGAATCCAAGAATACTATACCCAGCAAGGCTATCATTCAAAATTGAAGGTGGAATCAGGAGCTTCACAGACAAAAAAGGCTAAGAGAGTTTATTACCACCAAACCAGCAATGCAAGAAATGCTAAAGGGACTGCTGTAAAAAGAAGAAACAGAAAGACAAGAAGAAACACAAACATTAAGAATAAAAAGGACCACAAACAAGTACTTTTCAATAATAACATTAAATGTAAATGGTATCACAAGACCCGGTATCAAGCTATACCACAATCAAAGGTATCAAGCCAGGTATCAAGCCACTATAATCAAAACAGCCTGGTACTGGCAAAGAAGAGGCATATAGATCAATGGAACAGAACAGAATACCCAGAAATTGAGCTAAGCCATTATGCTCAATTAATCCTTGATAAAGGTGTCAAGAGCATACAATGGAGTCAAGACAGTCTCTTCAATAAATGGTGTTGGGATAATTGAATTGAAACATGTCAAAGAACGAAACTAGAAAAACAAATTATATCATACAAAAGAATAAACTTAAAATGGATAAAAGGTTTAAACGTTAGTTGTGAAACCATAAAAATCCTTGAAGAAAACCTAGGCAACAAAATATCAGACATCTTATTTAGCAAAACTTTCACTGATACAACACCTAGCACAAGAGAAACTAAGGAAAAAATAAATAAATGGGACTACATCAAAATAAAAACACTTCTGCACAGCAAAAGAAATCAGCATCAAAATGAAAAGAGAACTCACTGTTTTGGAAAACTTATTTATCAATTATATATCTGATAAGGTGTTAATAAGGTGTTCAAAAGATATAAAGTACTCATATAAATCAACAAAAGGAAAACAAACAACCCAATAAAAAAATTGGCAGAAGACCTAAATAGACACTTTTCCAAAGTGGACATTCAAATTGCCCAGAGACATGAAAAAATGCTCAATGTCATTAATCATCAGAGAGATGTAAGTTAAAATGACAATGAAGTATCACCACACACTTGTCAGAATGGCTGACATCAAAAAATCAATAAACAGTAAGTGCCAGGAGGATGTGGAGAAAAAGGAACCCTTAAAGCCACTACGGAAATCAGTGTAGAGTTTCCTCAAAAAAATTAAATATGGAACTGCCATTTGACCCTGTAATCCCAATTCTAGGAATATAAGAGGCCTGATACACCAATTAGAAAGAATATATGCACCCCTATAAATAGCAGTGCTATTTATAATAGCTAAGATGTGGAAAGAGCCCAAGTACCCATTAGTAAATGAGTGGCTTAAGCAGCTGTGGTATATCTATACCATGGAATACAATGCAGCAGTAAAAAGAAGCATCTCTTATCCTTTGATAAAGTATGGAAGGACCTGGAGAGTATTAAGCTAAGTGAAATAAGCCAGTCAGAGAAAGATAAGCATCACATGATCTCACTCATATGTGGCATCTAATGAAGAAAATAAACTGATGAACAAAATAGATCCAGAGTCACGGAAGCTTGGAACAGACTGTTGAATCTCAGAGGGAAGGAAGGGGTGAAGGGTGGTTGGGTGGGCAGAGATCAACCAAATGTCTTATGGGCATATATATGCATAACCCATGGGCATAGACAATAGTGTAGTGGAAAGCCTGGGGCAGAGGATAGGGCAGGCTAGAAGGAATCAATGGTGGAAAAGGGGGACATATGTAATATTTTCAACAATAAAGATTAAAAAAATAATTACATACGTCAGCACTGTTTTAGCCATTATGCCGATAGATGTAATTAGAATGTTTTGCTTGAGACTCATGCTATTATGTGAGTTTGCAGCATGGCTCTGCTGTGAGCAATCATCACTGAATGTCTACAATAGGCTTATAATGAGACACTTATATAGTAGCATTTTTTTCTAATTAAAGTCACAGTCTGCTTTTTTCAGATCTAAGGGCTGAAAAATTTTAAACTTACTCAAGCCATTTTGGTTGATTTTATGACACATCCCTATATGTTGATAAAGGCAAATTTTGTAAGCTTTCATAGATAATCAGTGTATATCATGAGTCGATATGAATGGATACCCCTGAAAATTATTTATAAAAAGTAATAAAAGGTGACATGTAGACACACACATGTACATATTATAATTAGATGAGAAAGCAAAGGTGGTGTGTTTTATTGTTTGTTTGTTTTTTAAAATTCTTTATTGTTTAAGTATTACATATAGTATTACATATGTCCCCTTCTTCCCCCATTGACCTCTCCCTGGCCACCCCTACCCCCGAGCGCATGCTTTCACACTCTAGTGCCTGTGTTCATTGGTTAAGCTTATATGCATGCATACAAGTCCTTTGGTTCATCTCTTACAAAATAGATCCAACCCCCCACCCCACATTCCCTCTGAAGTTTGATGGTCTATTTTATGTTTCTCTGTCTCTGGATCTGTTTTTGTTCATCAGTTTATGTTGTTCATTATATTCCACAAATGAGTGAGATCATGTGATATTTATCTTTCTGACTGGCTTATTTAGCTTAGCATAATGCTATCCACGTCCATCCATGCTATTGTGAATGGTAAGAGTTTTTTGTGGGTTTTTTGTTTGTTTGTTTGTTTTGTTTTTTACAGCAGCATAATATTTCATTGTATAGATGTACCACAGTTTTTTAATCCACTCATCTTCTGATGGGCACTTAGGCTGTTTCCAAATCTTAGCTATTGTAAATTGTGCTGCTATGAACATAGGGGTCAATATGTGCTTTCTGATTGGTGTTTCTGATTTCTTTGGTTGTATTCCTAGAAGTGGGATCACTGGGTCAAATGGGAGTTCCATTTTATTTTTTTCAGGAAACTCCATACTGTTCTCCACAGAGGCTGCATCAGTCTGCATTCCCAACAGCAGTGCAAGAGGGTTCCTTTTTCTTCGCATCCTCTCCAGCACTTGTCTTTTGTTGATTTGTTGACGATAGCCATTCTGACAGGTGTGAGATGGTATCTCATTGATATTTTGATTTCTGTCTCTCAGATAATTAGTAACTTTGAGCATTTTTTTATATGTCTCTTGGCCTCCTGTATGTCTACTTTGGAAAAGTGTCTATTTAGGTCCTTTTCCCATTTTTTTATTGGATTGTTTATCTTCCTTTTTAAAAGATGTATAAGTTCCCTATAAATTTTGGAGATTAGGTCCTTATTGAAGATAACATTGGAAAATATGTTCTTCCATACAGTGGGCTTTCTTATTGTTTTGTTGATGGTTTCTTTTGCTGTGCAGAAGCTTTCTATTTTGAAGTTGTCCCCTTAGTTTCCATTGCCCTTGAAGCTGTATTAGTAAACACATTTTTACGACATATGTCTGATATTTTGCTGCCTATGGATTCTTCTAAGATTTTTATGGTTTCCATTCTTGTGTTTAAATTTTTTTATCCATTTTGAGTTTATTTTCGTGTATGGTGTAAGTTGGTGGTCTAGTTTCATTTTTTTGCATGTATTTTTTCCAATATTGCCAACACTATTTATTGAAAAGTTTATCTTGACTCAATTGTATGCTCTTGCCTCCTTTGTCAAATATTAATTGAGCATAGTGGCTTGGGTCTATTTCTGGGTTCTCTGTTCTGTTTCAATGGTCTATATGTCTGTTCTTGTGCCAGTGCCAGGCAGTTTTGAGAACAGTGGCTTTGTAGTATAGCTTGATATCTGGTATTGTGATCCCTCCAACTTTGGTCGTCTTTCTCAAGATTGCTGGGCTATTCGAGGTCTTTTTTTTATTCCAGATGAATTTTTGGAGACTTTGTTCTAGATCTTTGAAATATACCATTGGTATTTTAATAAGTATTGCATTGAATCTATAGATTGCTTTAGGTAGTATGGACATTTTAATGATGTTGATTCTACCAATCCATGAAAATGGTATGTTCTTCCATTTGTTAATGTCTTCCTCTAACTCTTTTTTCAATGTCCTGTAATTTTCCAAGTACAGGTCTTTTACATCCTTGGTAATTTTATTACTAGGTATCTTAATTGTTTTGGTGCAATGGTAAATGGGATTGTTTTTTTCATTTCTCTTTCTGTGAGTTCATTATTGGTGTATAAAAAGGCCATAGATTTCTGGGTGTTAATTTTGTATCCTGCTACATTGCCAAATTCATTTATTAGGTCTAAAAGGGTTTTCTCGGGGGGGTGTTTTCTTTGAATTCTTTATTATTTAAGGTATTAAAAATGTGTCCTCATCCCTCCCATTAAACGCCATCCTTGCCCCCCCTCCCCACTCATGCTCTCATCCTCCTGTTGTCCATGTCCATTGGATTGACTTATATGCATGCATACAAGTCCTTTGGTTGATCTCTTCCCCTTACCCTCTCCCTCCGCTACTTTCCTTCTGGGGATTGATAGTCTCATTGCTGTTTCTCTCTCTTTGGATCTGTCTCTGTTCATCAGTCTATGTTGTTCTCTATAATCCACAAATGAGTGAGATCACGTGGTATTTATTTTTCTCTGACTGGCTTCTTTCACTTAGCATAATGCTCTCCAGTTCCATCCATGCTGTTGAAAAAGGCAAGAGTTGCTTCTTTCTTACTGCAGCATAGTATTCCATTGTGTAGTTGTACCAAAGTTTTTTAATCCACTTATCTGCTCATGGGCACTTAGGCTGTTTCCAAATATTAGCTATGGTGAATTGTGCTGCTATGAACATAGGGATGCATATATCCTTTCTTATTGGTATTTCTAGCTTCTTGGGATATATCCCTAGAAGTGGGATCATTGGGTCAAATGGGAGTTCCATTTTTCAGTATTTTGAGGAAACTCCATACTGTTCTCCACAGAGGCTGCACCAGTCTGCATTCCCACCAGCAGTGCACAAGTGTTCCTTTTTCTCCACATCCTCTCCAGCACTTGTCGTTTGTGGATTTGTTGATGATAGCCAGTCTGACAGGTGTGAGATGGTACCTCATTGTTGTTTTGATTTGCATCTCTCGGATGATTAGTGACTTTGAGCATATTTTCATATGTCTCTTGGCTTTCTGAATGTCCTCTTTTGAAAGGTGTCTATTTAGGTCCTTTTCCCATTTTTTGATTGGATTGTTTATCTTCCTTTTGTTAAGTTGTATGAGTTCCCTATAAATTTTAGATTAGGCCCTTAT
Organism: Myotis daubentonii; assembly: GCF_963259705.1. Lineage (NCBI taxonomy): Eukaryota > Metazoa > Chordata > Mammalia > Chiroptera > Vespertilionidae > Myotis > Myotis daubentonii. The sequence goes on from NC_081841.1 coordinate 115,804,034, forward strand.
CAGATGTAACATTGGCAAGTATGTTTTCCCACTTGTTTATTTTCTCCTTAGTTTCCAATGCCCTAGGAGCTGTATCGATGAAGAAATTGCTTCGGCATATGTCTGAGATTTTGTTGCCTTTGGATTCTTTTAGTATTTTTATGGTTTCCCGTCGTACATTTAAGTCCTTTATCCATTTTGAGTTTATGTTTGTGAATGCTGTAAGTTGGTGGTCTAGTTTCATTTTCTTGCATGTATCCTTCCAATTTTCCCAACACCATTTATTGAAGAGACTATCTTGACTTCATTGTACGCTTTTTCCTCCTTTGTCAAATATTACTTGAGCATATTGGTCTGGGCTGATTTCTGGGCTCTCTATTCTATTCAATTAATGTATATGTCTGCTCTTGTGCCAATACCAGGCAGTTTTGAGAACAGTGGCTTTGTAATATAGCTTGATATCTGGTATTGAAATCCCACCTACTTTGTTCTTTCTCAGGATGGCTGCAGCTATTCAGGGTTTTTTTTTATTCAAGATGAATTTTTGGAGACTTCATTCTGTTGGTATTTTAAAGGGAAGTGCATTGAATTTATAGATTGCTTTGGGTAATATGGACATTTTAATGATGTTGATTCTACCAATCATGAACACGGTATGTTCGTTCATCTGTTTATGTCTTCCTCTATCACTTTTTTCAGTGTCCTTTAGTTTTTTGCATATAAGTCTTTTACCTCCTTAGTTAAGTTTATTCCTAGGTATCTTAATTTTTTTGATGCAATGGTAAAAGGGATTGCTTTTTTAGTCTCACTTTCTGTAAGTTCACTATTGGTGTAGAGAAAATGCCATGGATTTCTTGGCATTAATTTTGTATCCTGCTACATTGCCGAATTCATTTATTAAGTCTAATAATTTTTTGATGGAGTCTTTAGGGTTCTCTATGTACAGTATCATGTCATCTGCAAATAAAGACAGTTTTACTTCTTCTTTACCAATTTGAATGCCTTTTATTTATTCTTCTTGTCTGATCGCAATGGCTAGTACTTCCAGTACTATGTAGAACAGGAGTGGTGAGAGGGGGCATCCCTGTCTTGTTCCTGTTCTTAGGGGAAATGGTTTTAGTTTTTTGACCATTGATTATGATGTTGGCAGTGGGTTTTTCATATATGGCTTTTATTATGTTGAGGTATGATCCCTCTATTCCTATCTTGCTGAGAGTTTTTATCAAGTAATGGTTTTGGATTTTGTCAAATGCTTTTTCCCCATCAATTGATATGACTATATGTTTTTTTCTCCCAATTTGTTTATGTGATGAATTACATTTATTGATTTGCGGATATTGTACCATCCTTGCATCCCTGGGATAAATCCTACTTGGTCATGTTGCATGATCTTTCTGATGTACTGCTGGATCGGATTTACTAGGATTTTGTTGAGTATTTTGGCATCTATGTTCATGAGGGATATTGGCCTGTAATTCTCTTTCATTGTGATGTCTTTATCTGGTTTTGGTATTAGGGTGATGCTGGCTTCATTGAATGAGCTGGGAAGAGCTCCTTCCTCTTGAATTTTTTGGAATAGTGTGGGAGGATAGGTTTTAGTTCTTCCTTGAATGTTTGGTAAAACTCCCCTGTGAATCCGTCTGGACCCTGGCTTTTGTTTGTTGGAAGCTTTTTGATGACTCCTTCAATTTCCTCCAAAGTTATTGGCCTATTGAGATTTTTAGATTCTTCCTGATTAAGTTTTGGGATGTTGTATTTTTCTAGGAATATGTCCATTTCCTCCAGGTGGTCTAGTTTGTTGGAGTAGAGTTGTTCATAGTATTTTTTAACAATCCTTTGAATTTCTGTGGGGTCTGTTGTTATTTCTCCTCTTTCATTTCAGATTTTGTTTATTTGGGCCCTCTTTTTTTGTTTCTTGGTGAGCCTGGCTAGAGAGTCATCAATCGTATTTATCCTTCTAAGAACCAGCTCTTGGTTTTGTTGATATTTTGTATTGTTTTTTTTTCTTTTTTTTTTATCTCTATGTCATTTATCTCTGCTCTGATCTTTATTATTTCCTCCCTTCTGCTTCCACTGGGCTTTTCTTGTTTCTCTCTTTCTAACTCTTTGAGTTGTAGGGTTAGATAATTTATTACCATTTTTCCTTGTTTTTTAAGGCAGGCCAGTAGAGCTATGAATTTCCCTCTCAAGACTCCTTTCACTGTGTCTTATAGATTTTGGATTGTTGTGTTCTCATTGTCATTTATTGCCATGATGCTTTTTATTTCTTCTTTGATCTCTCTGGTGATCCAGTCATTGCTAAATAGTGTTCTATTTAGCCTCCAGATGTTTGATTTTTTATTGTTTTTATTGTAGTTGATTTCTAGTTTTATGCCATTGTGATCTGAGATGGTGCTTGATATGATTTCTATCTTCTTCAATTTGAAGAGACTTTGCCTGTGATGAAATATATGGTCTAACTTTGAAAATGACCCATGTGTACTTGAGAAGAATGTATATTCTGTGGCTTTGGGGTGAAGTGTTCTGAAGATATCAATTAATTTCATCTGATCCAGTGAGTCATTTAGGATTGTTGATATTTTTTGTTTAGACGATTTGTCGAATGATAGTAGTGGGGTATTAAAGTCCCCTACTATGACTGTATTGCTATCAATCTTTTCCTTGGTATCCTCCAAAAATTTTTTATGGAGAGGAGCTGCTACCAACTGAGGAGCAGCTGCTACCACAACCGCCTGAGGAGCAACCACAGCCCGAGGAGCCACTGCCACCAAAGGAGCAGCCACTGAACTACTCAACATCTAGATATGGTGCTACAATCAAACATGGGTAGGCAAAGAAACCTCCAAAGAAATGACTAGGAGGACTCGCCAGAAAAGCAGCTAAATGATACAGGGGCATGTAACATGACAGAAAAAGAATTCAGATTAAGAGTCCTAGAGTGCATAAACTGGATGGAGGAAAAAATCAACAAGTTATGCAAGAAGCAAAAAGAAACAGATGAAAAAAATCAATAAATTATGTAAGAACCAAGAAGAAATGAAGAGTGATATAGCTGCAATAAAAAAAACACCATTGAAAGTTTCAACAATAGACTAGAAGAAGCGGAGGACAAAATTAGCAAATTAGAGGACAGGGAAACAAAACAAACCCAAACTGAACAGCAATTGGGGAAAAAAATTAAAAGGCAGGAGGAGAGCCTAAGGGAGCTATGGGACAACATTAAATGAAACAACATACGAATAATAGGGGTGCCAGAACAACAGAAAGAGGAACGAGGGTTAGAAAACCTATTTGAAGAAATAATATCAGACAACTTCGAAGAAGTGGGGGGGAAAAAAAATCACACAAGCACAGAGAGTCCCAAACAAGGTGAAACCGAAAAGACCCACACCAAGACACATCATAATTACCATGGCAAATGTTCAGGACAAAAAGAGAATCTTAAAGACTGAAAGAGAGAGACAGAAAGTTATATACAAGGGAACTCCCATTAGATTATCAAATGATTTCTCAACAGAAACACACCAGGCCAGAAAAGAATGGACAGAAATTTACAAAGTGACACAAAGCAAAGGACTGAATCCAAGAATACTCTATCCAGCAAGGCTATTATTCAAAATTGAAGGGGAAATAAGAAGCTTCACAGACAAAAAAAATGCTAAGGGAGTTTATTACCAACAAGCCAGCAATGCAAGAAATACTAAAGGAAGTTGTGTAAAAATAAGAAATAAAAAGCTCAGAAAGAAAACAGCCACACAAAAAAAGAAATGGCTACAAACAAGTAACTTTCAATAATAACTTTAAATGTAAATGGACTAAATGCTCCAACCAAAAGACATCGAGTGGCTGAATGGATAAAAAAAAACATGACCCATACATCTGCTGTCTACAAGAGACCCACCTCAGAAGAAGTGACTCACACAGACTGAAAGTGAAGGGATGGAAAAATATCTTTCAGGCAAATGGAAATGAAGAAAAAGCTGGGGTAGCATTACTTATATCTAACAAAATAGACCTCAAAGTGAAGGACATAACAAGAGATAAGGAAGGCCACTTCATAATACTAAAGGGATCAATACAACAAGAAAATATAACCCTGATAAACATACATGCACCCAATGCAGGAGCACACAAATACGTAAAAAAACTCCTGGAAGGTATCAAGGGAGAGATTGAGAACAATACAATCATAGTAGGGGACTTTAATACACCACTGACATCAATGGATAAATCCTCTAGACAAACAATCAGCAAAGAAACAGCAATCCTAAATGACTCACTAGATCAGATGGACTTAATTGACATCTTCAGAACACTTCACCCCAAAGCCACGGAATATACATTATTCTCAAGGGCTCATGGGACATATTCAAAAATAGACCACATATTGGGTCACAAAGTCTCCCCAAATTCAAGAAGATTAAAATCATACCAAGCATCATCTCAGACCACGATTGCATAATATTACAAATAAACTACAATAAAAACAACCCAAAATACTCAAACACCTGGAAACTATTAAATATTGATTGGGTTACCAATGAGATCAGAGAAGAAATTAAAAACATCCTGGAAACTAATGACAATGAAAACACAACAATCCAAAACCTATGGGACACAATGCAAGCAATCATGAGGGGGAAGTTTATAGCTCTACAGGCCTACCTCAAAAAACAAGAAAAAATGATAGTAAAACATCTAACTCTACAACTCAAAGAACTACAAAGAGAGCAATAAGAAAAGACCAGAGTGAGCAGAAAGAAGGAGACAATAAAGATCAGAGCAAAAATAATTGACATAGAGACCGAAAATACATTACAAAAGATCAACAAAACCAAGAGCTGGTTCTTTGAAAGGATAAAGAAGATTGATGAACCTCTAGCCAGGCTCACCAAGAAGTAAAGACAGGAGACCCAAATAAACAAAATCAGAAATGATAGAGGCAAAATAACAATGGATCCCACAGAAATTCAAAGGATTGTTAAAAAATACTATGAACAACTCTACTCCAACAAATTAGACAACTTGGAGAAAATGGACTTATTCCCAGAAAAATACAACCTTCCAAAATTCAATCAGGAAGAATCTAAAAATCTCAACAGGCCAATAACTATGGAAGAAATTGAAGCAGTCATCAAAAAGCTTCCAGCAAACAGAAGCCCAGGACCAGAGGGTTCACAGGGTAGTTTTATCAAACATTCAAGGAAGAACTAAAACCTATCCTCCTCAGACTACTACAAAAAATTCAAGAGGAAGGAACACTTCCAAGCTCATTCTATGAATCCAGCATCACCCTAATACCAAAACCAGATAAAGACAACACAATGAAAGAGAATTACAGGCCAATATCCCTCATGAACATAGATGCCAAAATCCTCAACAAAATCTTAGCAAATCGGATCCAGCAGTACATCAGAAAGATCATACACCATGACCAAGTGACAGAGGAAGCCAACGTTCCCGGCCTGCCACTGCCAGCCTCTGAGCTCCACTCTAAGCAACTATGTTGCAATTATAGAAGCTAAGCAAGCTCCTGTGACCTGCTTTCATCTGCTTCGGCCTTAGAGCTTAGAGCTGCTGTGATGGCAACAGAGTTTCAATTATAGAAGCCAAACAGAACCTGCTTTCAGCCCTCAGAGCTGGAGCCAGCTCTCAGCTCCAGTGACAGCTATAGAAGGTAAATAAATCCCAGAATAAAAAAAAAAAACTAAAGGAGAGGCTGGGAGCTTAAATTGCCCTCCAGCCTGAAAATGGCTCTCAGGCCCTCACCCAGACTGGCCAGGCACCCCAGTGGGGACCCCCACCCTGAAGGGGTTGTGGCCAGCTGCAAACAGCCATCAGCCCATCATCCAGGCTGGCCAGGCACCCAAGCGGGACCCCCACCCTGATCCGGGACACTTTCAGGGCAAACCAGCTGGCCCCCACCTGTGCACCAGGCCTCTATCCATTACTATAGGCAGGGCAGTACAGCATGAGCTGCCATCCTGGCCCCATGTGCAGCGCTGGGCAGTGGGGCATAAGCCCCGCCCCAAGCCGGGACCCCTGTGTGCCTCCTGAGCCCCCAACTGGGACCCCCATGCCGCCTAAGCCCCACAGTGTTAAGCCCTGCCCCCAGCTGGGACCCTATGACTATTGGAGAGCAGGAAAGTGCCACTGAACCCTGGGTCACTGTGGTGATCTGGCCATTGGTAAGTAGAAAAGTTTGGCTTTTAGGCAGCCCCCAGCTACTCCTGATCCGGGAGCAGGAAAGCAAGCCCAGCCTGACGGCAGTCCCCAGCTGTACCTTCTCCCTGGTCACCATGGTGATCTGGGAGCAGGAAAACAAGCCTGCCCTGCAGGCAGCCCCAAGCTGGGCCTGAAATGGGAGCAGGAAAGCCCAGCCTGCAGGCAGCTCCAAGCTGGGCCTGCTCCCCAGTTGCTATGGAGACCTGGGAGCAGGAAAACCAGGCTTGCAAGCAGCACCCCCATCCTGGCCATAGCTCAAGGGAGAGTACAACATGCAGTGGAGGCCAGGAGCCTGAGAGATCAACACAGAGGGGCTCCTGCTCCAAGCCTCCATGGTGTGGCTGGGGGCAGGCCCCCAGCAGACACACACACACACACACACACACACACACACACACACACAGTGCTTGCTCTGAGCCTCCAATGTGGCTGGGGGCAGATCCCCAGTGGGGACACACACACACACACACACACACAGACACACACACAGAGGAAGCCTACTCCGAGCCTCTGCTGCCAGACTGTGGCCATCAGTAGGACATCCACTGAGGGCTCCCAGACTGTGAGAGGGGCAGGCTTGGCTGAGGGAACCCCACCCCCAGTGCACAATTTTTGTGCACCAGGCCTCTAGTTTAATTATAATGTGCCTTGGCGTCAGTCTTTTGGGGTTCATTTTGTTTGGGACTCTGTGAGCTTCTTGGATTTGTGTGAGTTTTTTCTTCTCTATATCAGGGAAGTTTTCTGTCATTATTTTTTCAAACATGTTTTCTATTCCTTGCTCAGTTTCCTCTCCTTCTGGAACCCCTCTTATATGGATGTTGTTTCATTTTGTGTTGTCCCAAAGTTCCCTTAGGCTCTCCTTCTGTTTTTTAAGTATTTTTTCTAGATGCTGCTCTGCTTGGGTATTTTTTACTACCTTGTCTTCTAGCTCACTGATGTGGTCCTCTGCTTCTTCTAGTCTAATTTTGATGCTTTCTATTGAGCTCTTTATAGTAGCGATGTCATTTTTCATTTCTTCTTGGTTCTTCATTTCCTCTTGGTTCTCACACATATTGTTGAATTTGTCATCCATTCTTTTCAGCCACCTTATGACCATTTCTCTGAATTCTTTCTCTGACATATTGCTTGCCTTCTTTTCGTTTACTTCCTTTTTTTTTTTGGTGATGCCTCATTTTCTTTCATTTGCGTGCTCTTTCTTTGTCTCCCCCATGATCTCTCTTCTCTGGGTGTCTGCTTATGTAGCTCTCTCCCTCCTGCATTGATTTAAAGGCATAAAATACAGCACAACAAGGCACAACACAACAAGGCATTGAACACAAATGTATTCATAATACTAATAACCCCAAATAAAGGTGACCACCTGAGAAAAGAGAATTAGGGGATGAGAAAAGAAAAAAAAGTGCAAAAATGATATTGATAAAAGGAAAAAATGTATGCAAGAGAAGAAAGAAAATGAAAAAGAAGGGGTGAACTATTTATATGGGGAGAAAACTCCAGTAGAACACCAACTAATCCCCAAAAATGCAAACAACAAACAGCAAGATATTAATGCAAACTACAAACAATGACTAATAACAAGCGAGGTGAGGAAAACCAGCAGCAAAAAATAAAGACAAAACAAACAAACAAACAAACAAAAACAAAAAAAGGGAACGAATCTCACAAACAAGCAAAAAAAATTAATGAACAATCAAGCAAACAAGAACAATAGGATGAGAGAAAGCAAGGCAAAACAAAATAAAACAAAAAAAAGTCCATAAAAAAACAAACCAAAACAAAAAAATAATAACAGAAAATAAAACAAATCAAAAAAACGGAAGAGAGAAAAAATTTTGATAGTGAAGGAGACAAAGAGAGAGGTGTGTATGGACTTGGAGCAGGTGATTGCAAATTAGATTTATAAGTAGGATGAATTTTTAACAGGTGGTAAAAAGAAGGAATAGGAGAAATCTAATGTAGGCATAGGGTAAGAGAACAGGACAATAAAAGGGTAAAAGTGATGGATAGAGTGTTGGTATAAAGATAAAATTGAGATACAGTAGAATGATGCTAAAAGAAAAAAGAAAATAGAATGTAAAACATTAATCCCGAAATAAAATAAAGAGAAAATAAAATTACACTTTTTTAAAAAAAGATTACAATAGTGGTAGTAATAATCCTAATTTTAAAAAATATATAATAATTATAAAGGTAAAATCAAGTGAGGAAAAAAATAAAATAAATATTAGTTTCTTAAGTAAAAGGTGAAAAAATAAAAATGTGCAGTTCTGAAGATCATGTACTTCCTCTACTCTTCTGTTTGGCACGCCTTTTTCCTGTCCGGTAGTCAGGACAGTATTGAAGTTCCCTGTGATACACTTCTCCTCCATGTTGTAAACCACAGTCCTGATTTTAAAGTAGGCGGTATTTCTTTGTTTCCCAGACTGTCTTTATTTGTATTTACAGAAGAGTCAATTTGTAATTTGGCCCCTGGGTGGCAGTGTTTCTGGATTGACATCCGGGGCTATAAGTCCTCTCTAGCCAGTATTTACGTTTTGTTTTCCCTGTCCCACTTAATACTGGTTTGGGAGAATCAACTGCCCCAGAACTGGTTTCCTGATCGTTACTCCCTGCTCTGATCCCCAGGTTCCACAAAAACAACTTTCCCCTGCAGTCTGCAAGAGTGTCCCCAATTGGGTGTTCCTATGTATTGGGTTTAGTAATCAAAATCAAGGATTTAAAGAGAAAAAAAGAGCCAGAGCAAGTGCATAAGCTTGCAACTTTTACCGTCCAGCACTGTGCTCAATTCTCCAAACTTCCCCTGGCACTAAGCAGCCAGAGCACTGGTATAATCCGAGGCTGCCTTTTTGTACCCAGTCCAGCTATGGGCTGATTTTTAGAGTTCCCTTCTGCCAGCTGCCCTGCGGATCCCCTTCCACACTTGTGGATCCCCTTCCACACTTGTGGATCATGCTGGCCCCAACGGCCACGGACTTTGTGGGGTGCAAACTCCCCTGCGTGCATTTCTCTCTCCAACCAGTATTGCAGACCTTACCTTTCCCTAGGTGAAATCTGACCTTTCCATGCAGTGGAGCAGGGCTTGTCTGAGTCCATGTATTTGCAGTCCTTGACATCCGGTGTTCCTGGGTTCGTAGCTGGTCCCTGGGTGCAGTGATTGCAGGGTCCCTGGATGTATACGCTTCTGATAACAGCCACTCTCCCCTTCAAGATGGTGTGGTCTCTGCAGCAGAGCCGGCCACTCCAGGAGAGGTTTCAGCAGCAGTGGAGGCTGCTTGGTTAGGGGAGCCCAGTCTGGCAGTCTCCAACAGTCCCCTGGAGTATAGCTATCGCTCACCCACAAATTTACACTCTCTGTACGTCCACACCCTCTCCTTTCGTTCTCTTACTCACTCACTATCTTACAGGCTGCCTTCCCATTAGCAGCCATCTTCTTCTCCAATTCATATGTCCCCACTTGTTTTTTATTGAAAGTTAGATTCTGCTGGTGTGTGTTCCTTTGCAGGGGGCAGCAGGGATGTTCTCCACCAGCAGAGATGTGATGAGAGACTGAGACAAAAGACCCATCGAGACATGGAGAATGAGTAAACAGGATCAGAGAGCAAGGAACAGGGAGACAGATGCACAGGGAGAGACAGACACAAGACACAGAGTGCTGTGGATGGGGATAGAGCTTCCCAGCCCAGTGAGAGGGCTCATTTGGTGAAGCAGCCACTCCGTGAGTGTGTTCACCCTAGGAGCAGATCCCAGGCCCAGAGTCAGCAAACTGAAAGCCTGGGATAATTAGAGCTAATTACATGTATGTGAACAGCAGCAGTGGAGGCCATGGGCCTGCCAACCCTCCCCTGGCATGCCCCCTGCAATCCCACCCCAGCAAAGGGGCTTTGCTGGCACAGTTGGGGCTGAGCGCTTGGAGGAAGGGCATGCAGGCAGAGAGCCCTTGGGGCCCAGGAATTGGAGTGAGCCCTCTGCTTCCAGAGCACCTCGCCCCCACGATTACACACTCCAGCATGTGCTATGGCCCCAGGATGGCAGGTTGCAACCGGGTTAGGAATTGGACCAGAACTTGGACCAACCTCCCCTGGCCATGTGCTGAGTGGGCCCTAGCTGCATGGGCCTCAGCATTTGGGTCATTAGGTTTCTATTATTTTGGCCTCCTGAGCATTCCCGTCTATGTGAAGATTTGAGATGGGGCTCTGCTTGTATCCTGCCACGGTGAGTGCCTGTCTGGAGCTGAGGCCATGGAATGAGGAAGGGACAAAGTCTGGTGCTTGGCTTTTGGTGATCAATTGTCTGCCTGAATGCACCACAGGACCCCAAAAGAGTGACTTTTCTGAGTTTTCATTTGCGTGCATGCCTCCTCTGAGACGCAGAGTCCAAGGGGAAGGAGAAAGGTGTGAATTCCTCACATGTGAATGAGGCTTTATACTTTGAACTGCTAGCCTGAATCAGTGATCTAATTTTGTGGTTTCAGGAGCCTTTGGTGGGTTGGGTTGGAGTGGTGGTGGGGTAGGGTTTTATATTTCTATAGAGACCCAGTGTATGGGTAGGGGCTGGCTGGCCTGCCCTGATGGGGGCCCCAAATCAGGGTGGGGTCCCTGCTGGGCAGCAGGGCCAGCCAGGGCAAGGGGCTGAAGGCAGTTTGCAGGCCAGCCCCACCCCTGATTGTAGTGGGGGTCCCTGCTGTGAGGGTGGGGCAAGCCTGGGTGAGGGGCCACAGTCATTCTGTCTCTAGTTGTTCTGGTTGTTCCGCCATTTCAATTGCTGGTCTTTTATTATATAAGACTAGAGGCCCAGTTCACGAAAATTCATGCACTCATGGGGGTCCCTCAGCCTGGCCTGTGCCCTGTGTTTGCAAGCCGTGAGCCCAGCTCAGGGCTTCTGGCTGAACAGGGCTCCCCATGTGGGAGCGCACTGACCACCAGGGGCAGCTCCTGCGTTGAGCATCTGACCCCTGATGGTCAGTGCACATCATAGCAACCAACCAGTTCTGATTGTTCTGCCATAGTGGTCACTTAGGCTTTTATTATATAGACTAGAGGCCTGGTGCACGAAAATTCGTGTACTCTGGGGGGTTCCCTCAGCCTGGCCTATGCCCTCTCACAGTCCAGGATCCCTTGGGGGATGTCCACCTGCTAGCTTAGGCCCATTCCCCAGGAGATTGGGTTTAAGCTGGCAGTCAGATATCCCTCTGGCAGCCCGGGAGCCCTCAGGGAGCGGGTCTAAGCCACAGTCGGACATCCTTAGTGCTGCCCTGGAGGCGAGAGAGGCTCCAGCCACCGCAACTGCTCTGGCAGCTGGCAGCCTTGCTTGTGGCTGAGCAGAGCTCCCCCTGTGGAAGCGCACTGACCACTAGGGGGCAGCTCCTGCATTGAGCATTTGCCCCCTTGTGGTCAGTGCATGTCATAGCAACTGGTCGTTCCTGATTGTTTCGCCATTAAGGTCAATTTGCATATTACCCTTTTATTATATAGGATATTATCATGCTCTGTTAACACATTAAATGCCAAGCCTGTTTTGTCTTACTTTCCATTTAGCCCAGAATGTTGTGGAGCGCGAGTGGCAGAATGACCAGAATTCCAGACTGATTAAAATTTAGAGAGCCTTTATTGACTGGCCAGTGTCCACTCCTCCACTCGGGAAGCCCAAGAGAGAAACGGCCATGACCAACTGCAGAGTCCAATATTTAAAAGGGACAACTACATCTGTGTTCAGGTTCCCACAGCAAGCAAAGCCGTTACAAAAGCTAATTGCGTAGTTTTAGCCAAGCTATTCATCATCTTCCTGTTACTCATTTCTGGGTAATTTAAAGGTCAGGACTATTCTTAATTTTGATCTGTTTGTTCTTTGTAGGCCATTGCTCAGGTGTGTGAGCTCAATTCCTAGAAACTTTGCACAGGCTGTCAAGCTGCTGAGGTGCCTAGGTAATTAAGCAGGCCTAAAAATTTTTTCTACTCTGTAACAACGATATCTGATTTTACCGACTTGCTGGCTCCCCCACTGACTGATGAGGTCCGGATGGAAAGTATGGTGTCAGTCACCGGTTACTGACATGGCGTTTAACGTGTTAACCATGATTGTTTTGCTCCATTTAAAGAAAGCACATTCTGATCTGGCTGAGTGCTGTATGCCTTAAGATCTGGGAGCTAACCTCAAAATGCAGTTAATTCTTATCCTAGAACTGCAGCTGATGTTAGAATCTTTTTTTTTTTTAAATCTTTATTGTTCAGATTATTACATTTGTTCCTCTTTTTTTCCCCCCCATAACTCCCCTCCTCCCAGTTCCCGCCCCACCCTCCGCCCTCACTCCCCACCCACTGTCCTCATCCATAGGTGCACGATTTTTGTCCAGTCTCTTCCCACATCTCCCACACCCCTTTCCCCCCCAAGAATAGTCAGTCCATTCCCTTTCTATGTCCCTGATTTATTATAATCAACAGTTCATTCTGTTCATCAGATTATTTATTCACGTGATTCTTAGATTCACTTGTTGATAGATGCATATTTGTTGTTCATAATTTGTGTCTTTACCTTTTTCTTCCTCTTCCTCTTCTTAAAGGATACCTTTCAGCATTTCATATAATCCTGGTTTGGTGGTGATGAACTCCTTTAGCTTTTCCTTATCTGTGAGGCTCTTTATCTGACCTTCAATTCTGAATGATAGCTTTGCTGGATAAAGTAATCTTGGTTGTAGGTTCTTGGTATTCATCACTTTGAATACTTCTTGCCACTCCCTTATGGCCTGCAAAGTTTCTGTTGAGAAATCAGCTGACAGTCGTATGGGTATTCCCTTGTAGGTAACTGAGTTTCTTTCTCTTGCTGTTTTTAAGATTCTCTCTTTATCTTTTGCTCTTGGCATTTTAATTATGATGTGTCTTGGTGTGGTCCTCTTTGGATTCCTTTTATTTGGGGTTCTCCGCGCTTCTTGGACCTGTAAGTCCATTTCTTTCACCAGGTGGGGGAAGTTTTCTGTCATTATTTCTTCAAATAGGTTTTCAATATCTTGCTCTCTCTCATCTTCTGGCACCCCTATAATTCTGATGTTGGTACGCTTGAAGCTGTCCCAGAGGCTCCTTACACTATCCTCGCATTTTTGGATTCTTTTTTCATTTTGCTTTTCCGGTTGGATGTTTTTTGCTTCCTCGCATTTCAAATCATTGACTTGATTCTTGCGCTCCTCTGGTCTGCTGTCGGGCGTCTGTATAATATTCGTTATTTCAGTCCGTGTATGCTTAATTTCTAGTTGGTTCCCCAATATAAGATCGAGGGTCTTATTAGTTTTCGTGTAGATCTCATTAAGTTTATCGGCAGCTTCTAAACAGTTCTTGAGAGACCTTAAAAGTGTGGTTCTGAACTCTATATCTTCCATTGACAATTTTGTCCTGTTTCTTTGTCTCCGCATTTTGTTATGCTTCCTTGGTGCACCCCCTAGTGGTCTTTGTTCGCAGTCTTATAGTTAAATCTTGATTGTTGTAGCTAATTCCAGGGAGGGTTTGACCTCCAGGCCAAGTGGCTATGAGAATCAGCTGTGTCAGCAGTGAGAGAACTTCTGTCCTCTAGGGAGGTGCTAATCTAGCCTTTGCCTGAGGCTATCCAGCAAATGCCTCTGTGCAGGGCTTGGGCGGGGCGGGTCGCACAGGATCAACAGGGTGGGCCAGAGAGAGCAGTTATGGCGGCTCTCAGTCCTGTCCCCAGGGGCTCTGCCTCTCTGAGTCCCAGCACCCGCTGCAAAGCTGGGAGAGAAAGCTGCACTCGCTCTGACCGAAGCCAGACAGTCCCGCTTCTCCCGTTTGAGTCTGGGTCCCTAAAGACTCGCCCGGATCTGGTGCTCAGAGTCTGCGACTCCCTCCCGATTGAAAACAACAACCGCGCCCTCCGCCGCCAGCCCGCTCCGCGCACTCCGCACCTCAGAATTTGATTTCAGCACTGCGCCTCCTCTGAGTGTCCGTGTGCGTTTCTCTTTCCTCCTAGTTGTAGGACTTCCACTCAGCCAGCGTTCCTGTGGTTCTGGGTGATGTCCCTTCCGTTTTTTGGTTTCCCTTTTGAAGTAGTTGTTCAAAGCAGCAAACTCCGGCGTTAACCTATGCCGCCATCTTGGTTCTCCAGAATCTTTTTTTTTTAATTAAATCTTTATTGTTTAGATTATTACAGTTGTTCCTCTTTTTTCCCCCCCATAGCTCCCCTCCACCCAGTTCCCACCCCACCATCTGAACTTATCCCCACGCCCCCCCCCCACACTGTCCTCATCCATAGGTGTACGATTTTTTTCCGTGATGTTAGAATCTTATCTTATGATTAACTGTTAATCATCATAGAAAGATTAACAATCTTGTTGCTAAAACAATGGGGTTTAGGAGGTACCAGCCCTTTGCATCCTTCAGCCCACATTACCTGTAATCTGTAACCATTATACCCATTATTATTCCTTTTGCCTGTTCCCCCATGCAATATTTGTCTTTCTAATTAGGCATCTAGCTTATGGGGAGGAGGGGGAGCAGAGCAGATTTTCATGGATGACCTGCTGTTCTTCCATACTGCCAGCATTATTGGAATATATGCTCATACATGATTCAACATTGTCTCTGCTTAATTGGCTTAAGTAGTGACAGGCTGCCTGGACCCAATTGTTGTCTGGTTTCAGTATGAGTACTTAATATATTTTGAAAGTTAACCCCTTATCAGAAGTATCATTGGCAAATATGATCTCCCATACATTGGGATCCCTTTTCAATTTGATGCTGGTTTATTTTGCTGTGCAGAGATTTTTATTTTTTATGTAGTCCCACTTTTTTTTCCCTTTGTTTCTCTTGTCCTAGGTGATGTATCAGTGAAAATTCTGCTATGTGAGATGTCTGATATTTTGCTGCCTATGTTTTCTTCTAGGATTTTTATGGTTTCATGACTTACATTTAAGTCTTTTATCCATTTTGAGTCTATTCTTGTATATGGTGTAAGTTCGTGGTCTAGTTCCATTTTTTCTTTTTTTGCATGTACCTGTCCAATTATTCCAACACTATTTATTGAAGACAGTTCCACAATGGAATACTATGCAGCTGTAAAAAAGAAGAATCTGCTGAAACCGGTTTGACTCAGTGGATAGAGCGTCGGCCTGTGGACTGAAAGGTCCCAGGTTCGATTCCGGTCAAGGGCATGTACCTGGGTTGCGGGCACTTCCTCAGTGGGGAATGTGCAGGAGGCAGCTGATCGATGTTTCTCTCTCATCGATGTTTCTAACTCTCTATCTCTCTCCCTTCCTCTCTGTAAAAAATCAATAAAATATATTTTTTTAAAAAAAGAAGAAGAATCTCTTACCCCTTGAAATAGAATGGAGGTATCTGTAGAGTATTATGCTAAGTGAAATCAGCCAGTCAGAGAAAGACAAATATCACATGATCTTATTTATATGTGGAATCAAATAAATAAAATAAACTGATGAACAAAAAAGATACAGAAACATTGAAACATGCAACAGATTGATGTATTTCAGAGGAAGGGTGGGGTAAGAAGAGATTGACCAATGAATTTATATGCATATATGCATAGCCCATGGACAGACAATAGTGTGGGGAAGGCTTGGTAATTATTTTATTTTCTGTTTGTCATTTAATTCTGCAACCTATTTTCCATTGTCTATGAACTACCTTAGAAAATTATGATGCCTTGCTGCTTTCACAACATTGTAAAGGTGTGAGCTACACCAAAGTCATAGCTATTTGATCTTTGACCAATTGACAAGCCCTAGTTTGAATAATTAGGCTTGTTAGGTAGGTTTTATTCAAGTAAGTAAGAACCTTCAATTATGTCCACCATGGAAGTTATTGAATATCCAACTTGGTAACATTTCTGCTTATTCTTTAAAGATCCACCTATAAATCAAATTAAGTCATCATTATTAAAGAGTTTTCTATAAACCAATCCTAAGAATAAGAAGGTGTCCCTAAGCAAAATGCAATTGTGGATGTCTTTATCCTGCAAAGGAAGTAGCAAAGTTGCTGGGTGAAGACAAGTTTAAGTGAAATTAGGTGCAGAAGGCAAGAGCCAGTCACTGACAAAGAGGGTTGAACATGATAAGAATTCAGTGGAGATTTAATAGAATGAGGAACATAAACAAAGGAGAGTCCATAACTATCTTCTAAAAGTTAGAGCGTCTAGTTGCTGAATATAATAGTCTATAGGCCTATGTTGATCTATATTTTTTAGTTAAAATTTCTGTAATTAAGGTATCCCAGAGTGGAAGCTTTAGGTAATTTTTTTAGAGATTCTATAGATTGTTTCCCTTCTGGTTCCACGGAATTGGATTGGGTAAATCTGATTTTAATAAAACACAGAGGCTGGATGATTAATGAAAAACTGGAACACAATTGTGACAATATTCAGTAAAACCCAGGAATCCTCTAAGTTGCTTTCTTGTTTTTTTTGGAAGAAGAAAAGATAGGTTACTTCTGAGTCTCTTGGGGTTTAGTAGCTTATCTCTAGATATTAGATAAGCAAAGTATTTTACCTGAGTAAGCAGAATCGGAGCTTGTTCTTAGATATACATGCCTTTGGTAGCTAGCTGTTAGAATAGGTAGATTATATCTTTTGGGGAGTCTAGTAATTTTCTAGAGTATAAAACTAAATCATCCACATATTGTATTAGAGTGGAATAACTAGGAAATTTAAAATTATTTAAATCAGCTTTTTGCCCAACTGGCATAGTTCAGTGATTGAGTATTGACCTATGAACCAGGAGGTCACAGTTTAATTCCAAGTCTGGGCATGTGCCCAGATTGTGGACTCAATCCCCAGTGGGAAACATGCAGGAGGCAGCCAATCAATTATTCTCTCTCATCATTGATGTTTCTATCTTTCTCTCCCTCTTCCTTCTTCTCTAAAATCAATAAAAATATTTTTTAAAAAATAAAAATAAATAAATCAGCTTTTAGTACCTAAGACAATAGGTGAGACTTTTTGTATATCCTGGAGGCATTACTGTCCAAGTAAATTTGTAATCTTCCCAGCTAAAACCAAGGATATTAACTGTTTTTCTACTGGAATGCTGAAAAGGCACTACATAAATTTATTATTGAAAAATATTGGCAGTCCACATGAATGGCTGATAATAAAGTACGTGGTTTTGTAACCACGGGATGTCTGGGAATAGTTAGCTTATTTATAGCTCTGAGGTTATGTACAAATCTCAATTTTTTTCCTTTTTTTTGTTTTTTTTCCTGGAAGGATAGAAGAATTACAGGGGCCTGTATATTAAATTAGAATCCCCCCTTTTATGGTAATTTTAATTTCTTCTAAATTATTAATAAGGAGAAGAGAAGACACTTTCCCATGGTCCTCAGAACAACCCTATGCTTGTTTCTGTTTTTCGTTGTTGTTGTTGTTGTTTTGTTTTTCTTTCTAAATCCCATGTCAGTTTTGTATAATCCTTAAAGTGGACAGACTTCTCTACAGGAGTTTTTTCCAAATCTTATTTATTAATTTTTGCTTTTGCTCCCAGAAATCAGAAGGTATATTAATTGAAATAGGTTAGAATAGCCAGGATTACATGTTCTAACAGTTAAGTTTCTTTGTGAGTCCATCAGGGTACTGGAGAAAATCAGGAATAATTGCTGGTTCCTCTGTGGCTGAGACCAGCTTTGTTTCAAAGAGAGATATTAGAATTTCTATTCTCATTTTTCCTTAAGTCAGTAAGGAGTGGTAATGGAAAAGATTGAATGTGAAGAAAGAATGAAGAGGAAGGAAAAGAAAATCTAGGCAGGAAAACTCAGAGAGCAAAGGATATAGTGGAGGAGCTATAGAAGAGGGAAAGATGTGGTGTAGGCATTTGTTAGCATCATAAGAGGTCAGAGACAGACTTTAAAATTTTTATTAATTTATTTTTTGAAAAAGAATTTATCTGTGTTTCTCCTAGAAGTTTCTAATTTCCAAGTTAAGATATGCTTCCCAAATTCACTCATTCAGTTGAATTTTTTAGCCAAAATTTTTAAAATTTTGCATGCAAAAAAATTAATTTAGGCATCCAAAGACAATGGCATTTTGCCATTTTATGTTGATATTTTCTAGTTAAATATTCTCATTTCTATAAAGTACTTCCTAGTAAAAGGCTTCCTATCAGGAATATAAATGAGGGCTGAAGTCTGGGAATTTTTGGACTTACAGGCACAATTTCCCATGTTAATTTTCATTGTTTTTGTTGTTGTTATTGTTGTTTTTTATATCTGCAGAGTCTGAGTAAATTTTTTATGCATTATATAGTGGGTCAAAGTATGCTGCTTATAGGTTGATTTCCATGAGGCTTCCACTCCTGAGTCACATTCAACTTTCTTATGTGCCTCAGTTTCTCTCCCCTCCTGTCTAATACAGCCATGACTCATAGCACTAGATGACCAGCCTTTACATGCACATCCCAGGATGAACCAATTGTTTAATCACAGTTGAGTTGGAATTTTACATAGTTAGGGATGATCTCTGATACCTCAAACAAGATTCTTTTTTAAAAAATGTTTTTATTGATTTCAGAGAGAGGAAGGGAGAGGGAGAGAGAGAAATATCAATGATGACAGAGAATCATTGATCAGCTGCCTTCTGCATACCCCCTGCTGGGGACTGAGCCTGCAACTCAGGCATGTGCCCTGAC